>NW_012101776.1:1926116-1926596 GCF_000951045.1 Mandrillus leucophaeus
GATGGTTGTAGATGTGTGGTATTATTTCCAAGGGCTCTGTTCTGTTCCATTGGTCTATATCTCTGTTTTGGTACCAGTACCATGCTGTTTTGGTTACTGTAGACTTGTAGTATAGTTTGAGGTCACGTAGCGTGATGCCTCCATCTTTGTTCTTTGGGCTAAGAATTGTCTTGGCAATGCGGGCTCTTTTTTGATTCCATATGAATTTTAAAGTAGTTTTGTTCCAATTCAGTGAAGAAAGTCATTGATAGCTTGATGGGGATGGCATTGAATCTATAAATTACCTTGGGCAGTATGACCATTTTCACAATATTGATTCTTCCTATCTATGAGCATGGAATTTGTTTGTGTCCTCTTTTATTTCATTGAGCAGTGGTTTGTAATTCTCCTTGAAGAGGTCTTTCATATCCCTTGTAAGTTGGATTCCTAGGTATTTTTTTCTCTTTGAAGCAATTGTGAATGGGAGTTCACTCATGATTT
>NW_012101776.1:1929146-1929698 GCF_000951045.1 Mandrillus leucophaeus
TAGATCTTCCTCCATCCCTTTATTTTGAGCCTATGTGTGTCTCTGCACATGAGATGGGTCTCCTAAATACAGCACACTGATGGGTCTTGACTCTTCATCCAATTTGCCAGTCTGTGTCTTTTAATTGGAGCATTTAGCCCCTTTACTTTTCAGGTTAATATTGTTATGTGTGAATTTGATCCTGTTGTTATGATGTTAGCTGGTTATTTTGCTCGTTAGTTGATGCAGTTTCTTCCTAGCATTGATGGTGTTTACAATTTGGCATGTCTTTGCAGTGGCTGGTACCGGTTGTTCTTCTCCATGTTTAGTACTTCCTTCAGGAGCTCTTGTGAGGCAGGCCTGCTGGTGACAAAATCTCTCAGCATTTGCTTGTCTGTAAAGGATTTTATTTCTCCTTCACTTATGAAGCTTAGTATGGCCGGATATGAAATTCTGGGTTGAAAATTCTTTTCTTTAAGAATGTTGAATATTGGCCCCCACTCTCTTCTGGCTTGTAGAGTGTCTGCCGAGAGATCTGCTGTTAGTCTGATGGGCTTCCCTTTGTGGGTAACC
>NW_012101776.1:1929748-1956492 GCF_000951045.1 Mandrillus leucophaeus
TGGGCTTCCCTTTGTGGGTAACCTGACCTTTCTCTCTGGCTGCCCTTAACATTTTTTCCTTCTTTCAACCTTGGTGAATCTGACAATTATGTGTCTTGGAGTTGCTCTTCTTTAGGAGTATCTTTGTGGCATTCTCTGTATTTCCTGAATTTGAATGTTGGCCTGCCTTGCTTGGTTGGGGAAGTTCTCCTGGATAATATCCTGAAGGGGTTTTCCAACTTGGTTCCATTCTCCCCATCACTTTCAGGTGCACCAATCAGATGTAGATTTGGTCTTTTCACATAGTCCCATATTTCTTGGAGGCTTTGTTAATTTCTTTTTACTCTTTTTTCTCTAAACTTGTCTTCTCACTTCATTTCATTCATTTGATCTTCAATCACTGATACCCTTTCCTCCAGTTGATTGAATCGGCTACTGAAGCTTGTGCATGTGTCACGTAGTTCTCATGCTAGGGTTTTCATCTCCATCAGGTCATTTAAGGTCTTCTCTACTCTGTTTATTCTAGTTAGTCATTCGTGTAATCTTTTTTCAAGGTTTTTTGCTTCTTTGCGATGGGTTCGAGCATCCTTCTTTAGCTCGGAGAAGTTTGTTATTACTGATCTTCTGAAGCCTTCTTCTCTCAACTTGTCAAAGTCATTCTCCATCCAGCTTTGTTCCATTGCTGGGGAGGAGCTACATTCCTTTGGAGGGGGAGAGGCACTCTGATTTTTAGAATTTTCAGCTTTTCTGCTCTGTATTTCCCCAATATTTATGGTCTTATCTACCTTTGGTCTTTGATGATGGTGACGTACAGATGGGGTTTTTGTGTGGATGTCCTTTCTGTTTGTTAATTTTCCTTGTAAGAGTCAGGACCCTCAGCTTCAGGTCTGTTGGAGTTTGCTGGAGGTCCACTCCAGACCCTGTTTGCCTGGGTATCAGCAGCGGAGGCTGCAGAACTGCAAATATTGCAGAACGGCAAATGTTGCCGCCTGATCGTTCCTCTGGAAGCTTTGTCTCAGAGGGGTACCCGGCCATATAAGGTGTCATTTGGTCCCTACTGGGAGGGGCCTCCCAGTTAGGCTACTCGGGGGTCAGGGACCCACTTGAGGAGGCAGTTTGTCTGTTCTCAGATCTCAAACCCTGTGTTGGGAGAGCCAGTAATCTCCTCAAAGCTGTCAGACAGAGACATTTAAGTCTGCAGAAGTTTCTATTGCCTTTTGTTCAGCTATGCCCTGCCCCCAGAGGTGGAGTCTACAGAGGCAGACAGGCCTCCTTGAGCTGCAGTGGGCTCCACCCAGTTTTAGCTTCCTGGCCCCTATGTTTACCTACTCAAGCCTCAGCAATGGCAGATGCCCCTCCCCCAGCCTCGCTGCCGCCTTGCAGTTTGATCTCAGACTGCTGTGCTAGCAGTGAGGAAGGCTCCATGGGCATGGGACCCTTCCAGCCAGGTGCAGGATATAATCTCCTGGTGTGCCATTTCTTAAGACCATTGGAAAAGTGCAGTATTAGGGTGGGAATGACCCGATTTTCCAGGTGCCCTCTGTCATAGCTTCTCTTGGCTTGGAAAGAGAATTCCCCAACCCCTCACGCTTCCCTCGTGAGGTGATGCCTTGCCCTGCTTCGGCTCACAGCCTGTAGGCTGCACCTACTGTCCTACACCCACTGTCCAACAAGCCTCAGTGAGATGAACCCAGTACCTCAGCTGGAAATGCAGAAATCACCCATCTTCTGCGTTGTTCATGCTGGGAGCTGTAGACTGAAGCTGTTCCTATTTGACTATCTTGGAACCTCCCCCCTGCTAATCATATTTCTTTCACATTGCCCAGTATATTATTTTCCATCCTCTTCTTTTTAAGTGTGTTCAGCATTATACATAGCTTATGAATTGGTAGGAAAAGAATAAATACATACCTGGTATAAATTTATGACTTATAAATTTATATATTCCTCATTTCTTTAATGAGAGTATCAGGACTTAATGGAAATACAGTAGTTAAGCAACCAAGAACAGAGCAGCATATCTTTGTGTGACTGTTTCATTGCTTTTTCTCTATGTGGTGCATGGCTGCCAAGAGATACTTTTCATGAAGCCTATGTCCTGCCAGAGTTGAGCAAAATGCTAAATCTTTATAGCATCTCTGTTATTTTCAATTCAGGCTTACAGTGCAATTCCAGAGGAGTTTACACTAGAAATCATCTTGCCTTACTTTATGAGAAGGCATATAAGCATATCATTTTCTTGATTCTTAAACTAAAGTCAGCACCAGAGAGGCCAGATCCTTATCAAAGCAGGGAATGATGTCCTTGAACAATATCTGTACTTTCAGCTTAACAGTCTTCAAAAGAATCTTTCTTTATTTGGACTGTCTTTTAGAATTAATTTATGGTGAAAACCCTTTCTTTCAATATTAGTCAGAATGGGGCTATGCTAATAGGTAGTAACAAATAAAAAAAAAAGAGAAAAAATCATAACGATTTATTTTTTCTCACTCACATCTAGTTTGATGGGAGAAACAAAACTGTTTGTCATGGCTCTACTCCAAATGGTTCTACTCCATAATTCAGGGGCATGCCACAAGATCTGTAACACCTAAGTTTTTAAGTCAATCCAGTACGGGAAGGGGCAATTAGAACATCACATTTTTAAGGACCAGGGTTGAAAATGACTTCCGTCACTTCTGGCCAATTACCGCAGTTCAGAAATCAGGCACATGTCCCACTTTAGCTGTAAGGAAAACTAGAATATACCTTTTTCTCCTGTGTACCCAAGAAGAAAAATAGGGTATGGTAAATACTTCACATTGTCCCTGTCAGATTACCCAGTTGAAATCTTTGTCTTTTGATTAGCATATTTACCCAGTTAAATGTATTACAAATTTCACTTGTTTCTGCAATCTCATTTCATGTTTTCTATTTGCATTACCTTATTTTTGGTTTTTATCTGTCTCTTTCACTAAGTTCCATAGACTAACTGTCATTCTGGTAGTTGGAAGGTATTCTATTATCTTTCAATTTCATTAAGCTACCCCTAACTTATTGGGCTTATAGTTATTTATTTATTTTTCCCAATCAACCTCTTAAGTCTATCAATACCTGTAAAGCTCTCTCTCACTTCTTTTGGTTTTTCTTCTTGGTCCTTCTATATCACCATATGGTTATTACTTAGAAATGTACTACGGATACACTTTACTATTTGGGGGATCAGTCATTAAGTTATTTAATTCCCATATCTTACTGCTTTCATTGTCTTTCTTCTGGATTACTTACTCTAAGACTTTTTTTTTTTTTTTTTTAGAGAGGGTCTAGCTGTGCTAAAATTTCTAAGAGATTAATTCTTGGGAATATTTGCACTTCAGCAGCATATTTAAGTGATAATTTAGCTGGTTATAATATCCCACATCTGCAATTTCTTTCCTTTACCACTTCATTATTATTACTCTATTAATTTTCATCTCAGGCCTACATGATTCTTGTCATATCCTTTTGGGTGATCTGTTTTTACTCATGGAAATTTTTCCGTTGAATTTAGATAATCTCAAATTTCATAATTAGTTATAACCTTTACTTTTCTAATCTTTATGAGCCCATTAATCAGATTCTTATACATTTCTTTAATTTTGAAATATTGCTAATTGTTATATATTTTCTCCCCCTTTATTTTTATCTGATTTTATAATGCTTATTATATGGATATGAAAAGTTTTTCTTCTATCCTTTATATTGCTTAACGTTTCTTTCACTATGAATGCTACATTTCTGCCTTGTTTGAAAGTCCTAGGCTTGATATTTCAGGCCAGTATTTCATTTTTTGATGGAATATATTATATTATTTAACCTCCCTAGTCAACTCTTTATTTTAACAATTCTGTTTTTATACTGCTTATTTTCAATTATTTCTATATTTGCTTGTTTCTTTAATTGTGTTTTTTTTCCTTGACATTTCCAATATCCTTACTTCTTTCTTTGAACATTTTAGTGTGGATATTGAAAGTGCTATTTCTCTCATATCCATTTATTTTGCTTCTGCCACAATAAATTGTTCTGTGTGTTGTTTTTGTGTTTTTAATAGCTGTTCTCTACTTGGCATCACCCTCCTCTTTTACTGAGAATATCACTAATTGCAGTGGACAATATGAACTTGGGAGATGTGCTTAAATCGTAGGTCCTACTTCCATGGGTGCTGAAGAAGTGAGAACTGCCGAAATAGTGTTGATAGGTGAAGAGCCTTTGCCATTACTATTTTGGATCCTATTACTCTCCATTTTACCACACTATTCCTGATGCTTGCTTTGAGGGAAATTCCTTGTTCCTTGTGAATGCTGTTTTGCTCACCCTAAAAGTTGACTTCCAAGGCTGTCAAATCATGGGGTGTTTTGTAGTGACAAGGGAGAGAGCTAAAGGAAATAAGTGTCTATTGAATTAAATACAAAGAGATGGGGCCAGCAGCAGTGGCTCACTCCTGTAATCCCAGCACTTTGGGAGGCCAAGGCAGGAGGATTACCTGAGGTTACGAGTTTGAGACCAGTCTGAACAATATGGTAAAACCCCGTCTCCCATAAAAATACAAAAATTAGCCAGGTGTGGTGGCACATGCCTGTAATCCTAGCTACTTGGTAGGCTGAGACAGGAGAATTGCTTGAACCCGGGAGGCAGAGATTGCAGTGAACTGAGATCGAATCACTGCACTCCAGCCTGGGCAACAGAGCGAGACTCCATCTAAAATAATAAATAAATAAATAAATAAATAAATAAAATTAAATCCAAAACACATTGACTTAAAAAGATAGGTATTTATTTCATATAAATACTGGTTCATAAATTTGTGAGTCAGTAATTCAGTCTGAACAGCTTTTCTGGTCTCAACTGGAAGCACTTGTATGTCTGTCAGATGGTGACTTTGGCATCTGTGGTTGTCTGGCTGCTGGCCGGACAGACTTGACTTTGCTCCACATGTCTTGCATCCCCCTAGCAGGATAGCCTGGGCGTGATCTCATGGAAAAGACAGAGGTGGAAGAGCTAGATGAATCTCTACACCCAAGCACTATTCAAACTTCGGTGTATATTAACTTATTAATATTCCTTTGTCTAAGGCAAGTCATGTGGCCTAGCCCAGAGTCAGAGTGACAAGGCACTACATAGTTACATAGAAAAGACTACGGCTACAGGGACAGGTGAAAACGTGGACTTTGCGTTTTTGCAATGAAACCATCATTAACTAAGGCAAAAACTTTTAGTGAAAAAGGGTAAATATTTATGGCACGTGTGGCCTCAGTACTAGGTATTTTCTATTATAATATCTGCTAGCATCCCCATCCTTGTCTTTACCACATTTCCAGAACATTTTCACTTCTAGGACCTCCTGTATTTGAAGGAATTCAGACATTACTTAATCTTCCTTGAGTTGCAAACATTTTCCTGTACTTTAGAATTCTCTAGTTCTAAATTGAGAGCACATTTCAAAATTTTCTCCATATATTTGGGAATTTAAAATGATTAACTGTAGTCAAATTAAGTTTGACTGATAGATGACATTATTTAATACTTGCTATGCTCCAAATTGGGAGATTTTTTAATGTTGCAGGTTTTGTAAAAAAATTTATTTTTCTTCTATTGAATAGTCCAAGTTTAAGATTTTTTCATAGAAAGTTTACTTGGTGTGGGGATTGCTTTTTAAATCAGATAAACAATGCTATGATGACTCCTACACTCAAAACTGAGAAAAACAGATGATGCAGGGAGAGAAGATTTATTTCTATAGGGAAAAGAGGAATTTTACTGAATTTTAAGAAAATGAGTTACTCTATTTCCTTATTTAATTGAATTACTTACTTCACTATCAGAGTAGCATATCCCTGATAGACAATAATTTTGAGCTTAAAAATGTTAGAGGTAGTGAGTATTCTATTGGTGGAGATGTTCAAGCCAATACTTCATTTTTTACCTTAGATCTTAGTAAAATCATGTAAGAATTGGGCCAGGCCAGAAGACTTATAATTTTTTCCTGACTCTGAGTCTACAATGAGTTCAAGTTAGAATTTTCTTCGTTTCAAAGACATAAACATTATTATTTCTTAATAATATCCTAGATTCCATACAGGTAATCTCTGTCGTAGTTTACCTATATGTTCATGCAACATTGTAATTTCAGAAGAATTAAGGCATATGCACTTATCAAGAGTCAAAAATTAAATTCAGTGGTTACATGTTCTCATTTCATTGACCTGCATATGACTTTGATAAATAAGTACTTTTGCCTTGATAAGTAACCTCTTTTAGATAAAATACTGATTTCCCCCTTGGTATTTTTTTTTATTAGAGAAGAAAATTTGCACTGCTTTCCACTAATTTTATTGTGGCAGATTGGCATTATTTTTAGAGTGCAGTAAATATTATTTACATGAAAGAGGAGAGTGGGGCAGGGAAGCTTTTTAAGAAATTTGCTTCATTTGGTTGTTTAGGTTGATAACTATTTACCAAGTACTTATATAGCAGACAAAGTGCTGGGAACAGAAAAGACAAACACAAATAAAATCTACTTCTTATCCTTGAGCATCTTATGAACTTGTAGGAGATTAAACGAAGGAAACAGCACGACAGTACTGAAAAAAGTTTTGCTTAGTTATACCTGGAGCACAATGGAAGAACACAAGTGGACACTTAGTCCAGGAGTCAGGGGAGGCTTCTTGGAAACCAACTGAAGAATGATGAGCAGGATTAGAAGTGGGAGTAGTGAGAGCAACAGGAAGAAGCCAAATGCCTAGGCAGAAACTGGTCCCTGGTGAAACCCCACCTCCATGCCAAAGACAGTTTAAAGCCTAAATGCTAAGCTAAAAATTAAATCCTTGGACTGGATTGAGAACTTGTCTTCCTGTTTGGTGCATTTTCCTCTGATTGATCTCCACCCTTCACCTATTTTACATATATCTACCCTTTCCTAATTGGTTTTCTACATTGTCATACTCACCTTTGAGTGGTGTCTTCACTTTGCATACTTACAAGCCAGTCAGCATGCACTGCCCATTCTGAGTCCATAAAAGGCCCTGAAACCAGCCACATGGGAGATTTTCCCACTTTCCAGTAGCAGAATCGCCCTGCTGCATCCTCTCTGCTGAGAGCTGTTCCATTGCTCAGTAAAATTCTTCACCACCCTCCCCATCCTTCGATGTCCACCATATTCTCATTCTTCTTGGGTGGGGTACAAGAGCTCAAGAACTGCTGAATGTGGGTACAAGCTATAGTACTGGGGCATATCAGTGTGGCTGAGCGAGGCCCAGGTGGTGTGTCACCAGCCAGGAGTCTCTGGCTTGCAAAGTGACGGAGAAAAGAAATCCTGCAGCAGTAGGATTAGAGTAGAGCTTGTATGTACAGAACATTGTATTCATTGATTTTACATAAAAATTTGTCACATACTGCCATAAACCAGTTCTCAATTTTAAATAATTAATATCCTATAATCGCATAATGCATTTAGAGTAGGTTCAGTACAAAAAGAAAATTGTCATATGTTTGGAAATTTAAAACCACGTGTAAATTACTCATAGGTCAAAGAAGAAATCACAAAGGCAAACTTAAAATAATTAGAATTAGATAACAGTACAAATTTTATATACTAAAACTTGTGGAATCCACCCAAAGAAATATATGGAGAAAAATGTATAACTCTCAATTCTAATATTAGAAATGGAAAAAATGTTGATAAACTTCACATCCAACTAAAGCAAACAGGGAATCAATAACACCCAAAGGGAAGCAATAATAAAAACAAAGGTAGAAAGTATCAGCAGACTCAAAACTGGATCCCTTCCTTACATCTTATACAAAAATTAACTTAAGATGGGTTAAATACTTAAATGTAAGGCCTAAAACCATAAAAACCCTAGAGGAAAACCTAAGCAATACCATTCAGAACATAGGCACGGACAAAGACTTCATGACTAAAACACCAAAATCTATGGCAACAAAAGCCCAAATAGACAAATGGGATCTAATTAAGCTAAAGAGCTTCTGCACAGCAAGAGAAACTATCATCAGAGTGAACAGCCAACCCACAGAATGGGAGAAAATTTTTGCAATCTATCCATCTGACAAAGGGCTAATATCCAGAATCTACAAACAACTTAAACAAATTTACAAAAAAAAAAAATAAAAACTCAAAAAACAAACAACCCCATCAAAAAGTGGGCAAAAGATATGAACAGACATTTCTCAAAAGAAGACATTTATGCAGCAAACAGACATATGAAAAAATGCTCATCACTGGTCATCAGAGAAATGCAAATCAAAACCACAATGAGATACCATCTCACGCCAGTTAGAATGGTGATCATTAAAAAGTCAGGAAACAACAGGTGCTGGAGAGGATGTGGAGAAATAGGAATCCTTTTACACTATTGGTGGGAGTGTAAATTAGTTCAACCATAGTGCAAGACAGTGTGGTGGTTCCCCAAGGATCTAGAACTAGGAATACCATTTGACCTAGCAATCCCATTACTGGGTATATACCCAAAGGATTATAAATCATGCTACTATAAAGACACATGCACATGTATGTTTATTGCAGAACTATATTCACCATAGCAAAGACTTGGAACCAACCCAAATGTCCATCAATAATAGATTGGATTAAGAAAATGTAGCACATATACACCATGGAATACTATGCAGCCCATAAAATGGATGAGTTCATGTCCTTTGCAGGGACATGGATGAAGCTGGAAACCATTCTCAGCAAACTATCACAAGGACAGAAAACCAAACACCGCATGTTCTCACTCATAAGTGGGAGTTGAACAATGAGAACACATGGACACAGGGAGAGGAACATCACACACCAGGGTCTGTTGGGGGGTGGGGGATTGGGGGAGGGATAGTGTTAGGACAAATACCTAAATGATGAGTTAATGGATGCAGCAAACCAACATGGCACATGTATACCTATGTAACAAACCTGCACGTTGTGCACATGTACCCTGAACTTAAAGTATAATAATAATAAAAAAAGAAAGTATCAGCAGACTCAAAAGGTGGTTCTGAAATGGAGTAGGTTGAACAACCCCTTCCCCAAATGTATCCACGCCCTAATCCCTGAGTTGTGTGAATTTTACCTTCTGTGGCAAAAGAGAGTTTGCAGATACAAATTAAGAATTTTGAGAATGGGAGATTATCCTGAATTATTTGGTTGTGTCTAAAACGTAATCACAGGAGAGTATAAGGAGGTAAGAATGTCACAGAAAGAAGACAATGTGACAAGAGCAGCAGAGATTGGCGTTATGTAGCCACAAGCCAAGTGTGATGGTTAATTGTATGTGTCAACTTGACTGCACCATGGAGTGCCCAGATATTTGCACAAATATTCTCGATGTGTTTGTCAGAGTGTTTCTGGATGAGATTAACATATGAATCAGTAGGTTGAATAAAGACGATTACCCCTCTCAACATAGATGGGCTTCATCCAGTCAGTTGAAGACCTAAATAGAACAAAAAGGCTGAGTTAGAGGGAACTTCCTCTCCCTATGTGAGCAGGGATATTGGTCTTTTCCTGCGTGTATTCAAACCAAAACATTGATTATTCTTGGGTCTTGATCCTGCCAGGATTATATTATAAGTTACACCACCAACTACCCTCGTTCTTAGGCTTTTGAACTTGAGCTGGAGCTACACCATCAGCTCTTTTGGGTTTCTAACTTGCCAAAGGCAGATCTTGGGATCAAGGAATATATTGGCAAGGATCTGAAGAAATAAGAAATAGATGCCCCCCTGGAGCCTCCAGAAGCAATGCAGCCTGGCTAACAATTGGATCATGGCCCTGTGAGATTCATTGCACACTATTGACTTCCAGAACAGTACAAGAATAAATGTGTGTTGTTTTAAGCTACCAAGTTTGTGGTATTTTGTTACAGTAGATATAGGAAACTAATACAACTAATAAAATACACGAACTTCTGACAAGATTGATCACACAAAAAAAGAGAGAAGGAATAAATATGCAATATATATGACCTATCACTATTCTATGATAAGATTGACTTTGTAGAAAATGCAAAAGAATATATTAAAAATTACCACCATTATAAGAGAAGTTAGAAAGTTTTCTAGGTACAAAATCAATATAAAATTAATTAAAATTTTATATAGCAGTACCAGTTAGAAAATAAAGTTTAAGAAGTATTATTTACAACAGTGTCAATAAATATACAAAGTATATTTGGGGATTAAATTTAACAAAGGATGTATGTAGAACATCTTTAAGGAAAAAATTATGAAACTTTATTAAGAACAATGAACAATGAAGAATACCTGAATAGATACAATGACATACTATGTTCATGGATTGAAAGACTCAATGTCTGAAAGTTGACAATTCTTTCCAAATTCTTCTATTCTTCTATTAATTCAGAACAATTCTAATCAGTGATATATGTAATTTTTATAAATATTTCTAAAAGTGTCTTACATCTTTTCCCCAGAAACCTAAATTTTAATGAAGTATTTTCACTATGACAAATTATAAGCATGTTTTTCTTAAGAAATGGCATAAACTTGATTATGTGAAGCTGGTTTTTGAATATATTTTTGAGAAGAATTTATATTAAAAAAAAGTTTATACCTAAAAATAAAGTACCATAAATAAGTTATTTATATTTGGGAGAAACAAACATACACACTTACTTCTGGCAGGTGTAAACAAGTCCCATAGTAGAAGTTTTGTCACTAAAGTACAGTCTGCTGAGTGCCATTAAGCATACAATACACATCGGTCTGTATTTCTCTGTAAAATGCTGAACTGAGTTTTTTGTTGTTGCTGTTTTTGTTTTGTTTTGTTTTGTTTTTTAGAACCACACATAGATTACTTCAATCCTTGTGCAGACTGAAAGAAAAAAATATTTCTAGAAGTCGCTATGTAACTCTATTGGAAGTCAGCAGTAGCTGATGCAGAAAGATGGCCAATCTTACTAAGGTAGTGGATAAAACTGCCCCATCTCCACTAATTAGTTCTCTGCTTAGCCTATTGAAGGAAATAAATGTAAATGTTGCACTGTGTGTATATGTCTGTGTGTGTGTTTTCAGTAATTTTTCTCAGTATCACCTACCCTTGATATTCCAAACATGAGTTAATATTCAGAATATAAGACAATTCAAATCCCAACTATGACTAGTTAATCCCAAAATCTGGAAAAGCAAAAGTTAAAGAATAATTAGAATAATTTTTTTAAAAGAGTAAGAACTTGCCTTGTCAGACAAAAATAATTATAAAAATATAATGATTGCAATAAATTATGCAGTTCAGTGATAGAAAATTTGACAAATGGAAGAGAATCAAGAGCCCAGAAAAAGAAAAATAATTGTCAACTTTATTTATGAACCAGTGGCTATAAATAGAAATGATGGACTATGTAATGAATACATTAATAATGCTCTAACAACTGATTAGCCATGAAGGAAATGATGAAATTTAATTTTTACTTCATACCATACATAAGATATAACCTCAATTGATTAAAAATTTGAATGTCGAAGTGGAAACTTTAAAGAAGATAAAATATAGGAACTTTCTGACCTTGAATAGGAGGACTTCTTAAAGAAGATATATAAAAGCAAGTGAAAATTTAAAGTGTAAGTCAAACTGACTGCCTTTACATAAGAGCATCTATTTATCAAAACACATCATAAACAGGATAGAAAAAAAACTACAAAATGTAATAACTGTGGTGCAAAGCATACAAAGAACTCCCTACCTTACAAGCAAATGAGCCAACAAGTCAGATTGCACTTTGTGGAAGAAGCAACCTGAATGGTCAACAAACACGGGAAAAGTTGTTCCACTTATTAGTGATTAGGTCAATGCAAATTGAAGACACAATGAGCAACTACTAACATCTACCATATTGGCAAAAAGTTTTAAAGTCTGACAATATGATGTAATAGCAAGAATATGTAACTGCAAGAACTTTCATACACTGCTAGCAGGTGTGTATATTGGTACAAACATGTTGGGAAAATCTTTGGTATCTAGTAAATTTGAATATCACATACTAATAAGCCAACAAATCCATTCCTAAGTGTATACCCCAGACAAACATTTTCACACGGGTACCAATGGACATAGATAATAATTTTATAGTAACAATTTCATTAATAGCAGAAACACTGAGAGTAGATCACATCTAATCAGAGAGTGGATAAACAAATTGAGATGTGTTCATAAAACCGATTGCTATACAAAGATAAAAATGGCTGCATTTCAGCTACAGGGAACAATATGGCTCTAACAACTGCACAGTTCCATGCAACATACACAACTGAACAATATTTTTATTTAGGTATGCAAACATACATGTTACGATTTTAAACAAATACAAGAGAATTATAAATATAAAATTTAGGATTGTGATTACTTTTGTGAAGGAAAGAAAGGGATAGAACATTAGGAGGGAAACAGAGGAAACTTCAAAGTTAAAGACAATGTTCTTTTCTTAAGCTATTTGGTGGGTTCATAGCTGTTTGCTTTACTGTTATTCATTATACTTTACACTGCTTTTATAAATATGTTTATAAACATTGTATAAACATTACTTTGGATTTGTACAAGAAACACAACTTTTTAAAAGGTAGGTATGTTGTAGGGGTTGCTTGGCGTAGATGGGTGAACACAGCATTGGCCAAGGCACAGAAGTGACAAGCAGCCCAGTGCTTAGGAAGGATGTGAACCGTGAGGCATTAAAGGAGCCCATACTGTGAGGGAGGTAGAGACAGCTGGAAGCAAAGCTGGAGAAGCAGAAATTCATTAGAGAGGCACTTCTAAGTGAATTTGGAGCCTGTACTTTCTACTACAAATGACACAAAATGTTGGGAAGGGATTTTGAATAAAGAATGACTCAGTCATGGTGCATCATACATACATTACTATTGTAGTGGCACAGTAGAGAGTTGTAGCTCTCGGCCATGCACAATAAAATCACAGAGGCTCCATCCCTAATATTCTAATATATTAAGTAGGTAAAGGGTTGGGCTAAAATGTTAGGAATTGAAGAAGATAGATAGGACTGGAACAATAATTATAGCAAGTGTGGTGGGCCGGCTTCTAAGATGGCTTCCAAACATTTTTGCCTCCTGGTGTTTATGCTGTTGTGCAGCCACTTCCCCTTGAGTATAGCTGGACCTAGTGACTTGCTTCTAGTGAATAAAATGAAGCAAAGGTAATGGAGTGTCATTTCCAAGGTTTTGTTACAAAATACTGTGCCTTACTGTTAGTATGCGCTCTGTCTCTCTCTCTTTCTTTTCTTGCTTGCTCATTCTGATGAGGCCAGCCGCCGTGTTGTTAGCCGTTCTGTGGGAGAGGCCCCACATGATAAGGAACATAGGGAAGAGATCTGCAGCTAATGGTCCAGGAAAAGCTGAATTCTGCCTACAATCACATGAGTGAACTTGGGAGTAGATCTCCCTCCATTCCCCCACAGTCAAACTTTGAGATGACTGAAGACCCAATGGACACCTTGGTTGAAACTTATGAAAGGCTCAGAATCACAGGACCTAGTTAAGTTGCAATCAAATTTCTGACCCAGAGAAACTGTGAGATGATAAATGTTAACTTAAGCTACTATCTTTTGGGATAATGTGTTATGCAGCGACACCTAATTGTTAGAATGATGATGATAGGTGGAATAATGGCCCTCTAAAGATGTCCATGTCTTAATCTCTGGAACTTGTGAATATGTTGTTATATAACAAGGAAGCATTGAGTTTGATAATCAGCTGACCTTGCAATGAGGAAATTATTCCAGTGGGCCCAGTGTAATTGCAAAGGTCCTTATGAGGGAAAGAGGGAGGCAAGAGAGGAAGTGTCAGAGAGATGCGGTGATGCACTGCTGGCTTTGAAGATGGAGGAAGGAGCAACAAATTAAGGAATGTAGGCAGCCTCTAGAAACTGGTAAAGGCAAGGAAACAGATTCTGCCCTAGAACTGTCAGAAGGAACCCAGTGTTGCTAACACCTTGATTTTGGCCCAGTGAGATCCAGTTTGTACTTTAGACCTCCAGAACAGTAGTATAGTACATTTGTGTTATTTTAAGCTGCAAAGTTTGTGATAATTTGTTACAGCTGCAATAGAAAATAATATCATGATAATAATACCAATGCCAGTACTAATAACAACTCTGTGATATGGGTTTTGCAGTATCCATATTTCATAGATAAAATCAGGGCCCAGAAAGATTAATTAGATTGCCCAAATTATACATTTAGAAAGTGAAAAAAAAAACAAAAACAAAAACAAAACAACATTTTTTTCCATTGTTTCTCATACTGTCTTTCCTAGGACTTTCAAATGGATTAGACCTGGGAGGTGAGAAAGATGGAATGCAGAAGACAGAAAAGTGTCTATACAATTTACCTGCAGCGCAAAGAGAGATGGTAGTAGTCACACTGCTATTTGCAAATGAATCTAGTCATTTTCATAATAGGCATGTGGGAGGCCATGTGCTTATTTTGATAATACTGTCACTGCCAAAAGTATTTTTTAAACAGCCACACTTCAGTAATCATTATCAGACCCTGTAGCATATTGCTGAGAACCTTTTCAGGTGATAAATTATTAACCCTCTAGGAGTCATTGTAATTTTCATAAATAACCAAGATTCTTTCAGAGCTAAATTGAGAAAGGTGGTTGCTTGTCGTGAATGTCTGAGAAAATAATAACAATAGCTAAAGCGTGTTGACTACAGACAGTGACCATGCTGAGGGCTTTATTTGCCTTTTTTTTTTTCTTTTTAATGTAAAGCCTCAGAAAAACACTATGTGGTAGGTGTCCTTAGTCTCCCCACTTTAAAGATGAAAAACTGACACATGGAGAGGTTAAGTAATGTGTCCATGTTCTTACAAAGCTAATAAGTGGGAAAGCAAGAATACAAATTGAGACCAGCTGACTGCAGATTTTGTACTCACAACCACTGCATTACATGTCCTCCAGGAACTTTGTTTTGAGCTCCCTGAGTTTAATGTTGCTATGATATGCAGTGATTAAATCATTATTTTACAGGAGATTGGCTATCACTAGCTTTAGTCCAACTTCGATCAAGCAGGATAGATCAGCTTTGTCAAAGGCTCCCAGTAAAACCCCACTCCATTGGATTTATGAACAAGGATCCTGTGAGGATATGATCCTTTTCACTGGTTCTATAACAAATTGTTTTTATTTCAAATTTTAACATGTCTAAAATTAAAATGCACCTTACTGTCACTATCAGGTGATTTTTTTTTCTCTCTTTTTACGTTTTTAATTTTTGTGGGTACGTTGTAGGTACATATATTTACAGGGTACATGAGATGTTTTGATACAGGCATGCAATGCATAATAACTACATCATGGAAAATGGGGCATCCACACCCTCAAGCATTTATTCTTTGTGTTACAAACAGTCTAATGATATTCTTCTAATTATTTTAAAATGTGCAATTACATTATTATTGACTATAGCCGCCCTGTTGTGCTATTCAGATAGTAGGTCTTACTTTTTTGTACCCATTAACCATTCCCACCCAGCCCCACACTACCCTTTCCAGCCTCTGATAACCAACCTTCTTCTCTCTATGTCCTTAAGTTCAATTGTTTTGATTTATAGATTCCACAAAAAAGTTAGAACATATGTTTATCTTTCTGTGACTGACTTATTTCACTTAACTTAATGATCTCCAGTTCCATCCATGTTGTTGCAAATGACAGGATCTCATTTTTTATGGCTGACTCGTACTCCATTGTGTATATGTACCAGATTTTCTTTAACTATTCATCTGTTGATGAACACTTAGGTTGCTTCCAAATCTTGGCTACTATGAATAGGTGATGGTTTTGATGCACTTGTTTTCCCTACACAAATACATCAATGCTTGCTGAATAGGTGTCAGTGGCTTGGATAAAAATCATGGAGACAATAGTAAAAGACATTTTAAAAACCTGTGTCACCAATATTCTCCATGGTACAGACAGGGATGTTGGTGAAGAAGCATGTATATCAGCAACTCTGGGGCAAAAATCATTCAGAAGAGTGGATATTTTGTCTGTTCACAAAGCTTTAGAATTATCTTAAATGACATATGTATATATTTACACATATATGTGTATGTATATCCTCAAGAATAATATATAATAAAATATTTGTCTAAGTGAGAGGTAAAGAATTATTTCAATAAGTCTAAAAAATATTTTAAATCTTAAGAAAGCATTGATTCTTAATTGGCATTTTTGTTTTGTTTTTTAAGATACAGAAGCTGGGTGTGGAGGCTCATGCCTGTAATCCCAGCACTTTGGGAGGCCAAGGCGGGTGGATCACTTGAGGCCAGGAGTTTGAGACCAGTCTGGTCAATATAGTGAAACCCCGTTTCTAAAAAAAAGAGTACCAAACATTAGCAGGGCATGATGGCACATACCTATAGTCCCAGTTACTCAGGAGGTTGAGGTGAGAGGATCAATTGAGTCTGAGAGATTAAGGCTGCATTGAGCCAAGATGGCACCACTGCACTCCAGCCTAGGCGACAGAGCAAGACCTTGTCTCAAAAAAAAAGGAGGGGAGATATATACATGAATGGGGCATCTTATAATCGATGACATCTTAGAGTTTATGAAATAGAGTAAGTTGCAGAAGCACTGGTCTACAAAGTTAAGTTTTAAGTTTGCTGTAGACCTTCTTAGAGATTGGATCTGTTCATGTATATCAAATGAGGGAAGAACATGAGTAGATTTTCATAAACTTATTGGACTACAGAAGTATGTTTCATGGGGCATCTATTTAGCCACTTACTAAAATAACTGAGCTAGTTATTATAATTTGATGAAAATAGAAGAAAATCATCAAACAATTTTTTATAACTTACAAATATTTTCTGAAGATAGCTCCAAGAGCAAAGTCTCTAAACTATTTTAAGTAATTAGAACACAAGTGGGAAGTACATACTTTTTTCAAAGTGATTATTTTGAAGAACAATGCTCATTTGAATGGGTAAGTTCTACAATTCTAATTCAAGTAGTATAGCTCCTTCCTTCTCTTTTCTGTCCCACTGAGATTAACGCCCATAATGTTACATTAGCAAATGTTTGTTATGGGCATCCTCCCAGTAGGTTGTGACTCTTTCAAGAGGGAGATTCTCATTTTTGCTTTCAAAACACCAAAGACAGAGGTCTGATAAAATGGAGCTCCATAAATCCTTTCAAGAGAGAGAGAGGAAGGGGTAAGTCCATGACATCATGATATAAACATTTTGCCTTATTTTTTTCCATATAACAATCACTGTTATATTAACATGTTTGAAATCTAACGATCTCTGTTTGGCTTCTAAAAGATGAATTACGAAATTGGCATTAAACATTTCTTTCCTACCAGGACCTTAAATGCCTTCACACTATAAATTTCTTTTTATTGTTCCCAAACCTGAGGTTGACATATTAGGTTTATTAAGTGGCCTCTGGCAGATTATAACAAATTAAATGTTATACTAATCAGCCCACGCAATTAGCACACAGTGTTTGGGAATTCTAGTGATGGGGGAGCCATGAGACAATGCCTCAGCATCCTAGCCAGGAAAAGGCTGCAGTAGCTCAGCTCACATTTTATGGAGCATTTTAATTTGTACAAATTATTTCCACTGAGCTCTTAAATATGACAAAACCTATTGCCCTTGCTGGAATAAAAAATAAATCATTGTGATTATTAAGTAGTTATAGCTCCATATTGATGCTGCAATTTCTTTATGTATTAATTTATGTATCCATTTACTGATTTGCCCAAAATTAATTTTGTGGTCCTCTGTCCTGCCTGTTCACAGCCCTTTCAGTGAACTAGCCACCTGTTTTCACAAGATAACACTCACCTACATATTCTCTTCACAACTCTGCTTCACTTAAAATCTTAATATTGTCTTGACTCCTTTACCACCATCCTCTTCATTGTCTAGGTAGAAACATGGGCACAATGTTCACTCTCTCGTAGACCACATTCTAGCACTTTTAAGTGTGTGAATATGCCTACAGGCACCCATGTTCATAATCTGTCAGGAAGTCCTGTTGAATCCTAAATTTCTCAAATTTATCTTTAACTTTCTGTCCCAGGCCATGCCATGTTTAGGATTTGCTCATCTTTTTCCCAGGTAATTGTAACAGCCTCCTAATTTCTCTGAAAACCTTTAGTCTCCCCAATCAACTCTGCATGGTACAACCAGAGTATTATTTTTTCTTCTAAAAATGTAGATGTGAACTTTTCAGAGACTAGCTTAAAAAGTCTTTAATGGATCTCTCTTTTTCTCAAAATAAAATGGAAAATACCAGTTTCTGTTTAGAATGTAGAAAGTCAGAAAGAGCATAGATCTTACTTTGACAACTGAAAAAGCTAAATAACTTGTAAAACCACAACTTTCTTGAATCTACCAAAAAGATCATATTGTGGTAAGACAACCACTCACTTCCAAATTTCAGATAAAAAGATTTCTGCAAAAAAGATGGGGTGAAAGGGATTATGACAGCTGCCAGATGCCATGCAAACAAGTAAGAAGAAGTTAGCTAAAAATTTCACCTAAAAAGATTAACAAATTGCCAACTGTGGGTGAGCATAGGATTATAGTGTCCTTGGGAGCTACTAAAACAAAGGGCATTTATGTCCACTCACAGGCTCTTCTTCACAGATTTCTATCAGCTCCTTCCAAAAAAGTCTAGGGATATGGTGAGAGTATGGATAAAACAACCGTTGTGGCAAAGACTTGGAATAAGCAACAGCAGCTGTTGAGCAAAAGGCACAGAGCTCTACCTGGATTATTGTCCTTTATTTCCCCTGTGGAACAAATCCTTAAGGCTCTGGGGGAATGTGTTCAAAGTTTGTTGCCCTCAGGAAACAGGTCAAGACCCAGTGCAGCTGGGAGAAGAGAACAGAAACACAGCTCTAGTTGTGTCCTGTGACTAGAACATTAGAAATGCCCTTCCACTGGAAGAGGAGTGGGATCCCTACCTATCCTTCACCAACTGACAAATAAAGATACAGAGAGGGTCTCACCTCTGAAATCCAGAATTAGAATGTTTGCCATACGAATGAAGCTGGACCATAGTGAACACTACACCTACAGCCCCTCCCCTCCAGCACACAGGCACCAGCCTGGTTTCGGGGAGGTCAAGAGCATGAGAAAGACCTAATGCATTTAGAGTCAGGAGGGTAGAAAAGGACTGACCTAAAGCTAAAGATGAAACCATCACTGGAAAAAAATTCTCAGGTCAACCAGTCCCTACCCTAAACAGAAAATATTGCTAGAGGAATTTTAAGCTTGTGGTGGACTGAATGTAAACACAGTAACACCAAAACCCAAATCCAGCTCAGGTTTTGGCTACTTGATTCAACATTCTTTCACCAGTTTCTGGAAAAAAGAAAAGAAAAAGGAGTTTACCTATTTCAAGGCATAAAATTATTTACTTCTCTTGCTGCTGCACTACAGGATGTTTGGTTTTCAACTAAAAATTACAAGACAATAAAGAAATAAGAGAAAAACCAATGAACATATTTTCAAGAGGCAAGGCAATCAACAGAACATATTTTCAAGAGGCAAGGCAATAGCTTCGACTATAACACAACTGTTGAAAACATAGAAAATCGGTGTAACTTCTGGTTTGGTGATAAGTTTTTAGATACAACACCAAATGTGTAAGTAATAAATGGAAAAAAAGAGGATAAATTGAACTTCATAAAAATTAAAAAACATTTGTTCTATGAAAGACACTGTTAAGAGAATGAAAATATAAGCTACAGATGGAGAAAATATGTACAAATCACATAACTGATAAAGGACATATGTTTAGACTATGTAGAGAATTCTTAAAGCCCAACAATAAGAAGACAGTCAACCCAACAAAAAAGGGGCAAAATGTATAAACGTATACTTCTCTGAAGAAGGTATGAAATGTCAGATAAACAAATTAGTCAGTAGACACTGCAAATCAAAGCTAAAACGATATACCATGACTAATATACACCTATAAGAATGGCTGTGAGGAAATCCCTGACAATATCAAACACTGTTAAGAAGACACAGCAGAGAAACAGGAATTCTAATTCACTAATGGGGAAAATGAAAACTGGTACAGCCATTTTAGAAAACAGTTTATATAATTAAACATACACTTATCATATGAGTCAGTGATCTCATTCCTCATTATTTAACCAAGTGACTTGAAAATTGAAATATGTTTATGTAATAACCTGTACACAAATATTCACAGCAGCTTTATTTATTACAATCAAGGGCTAGACACAATTAAGATGTTCTTCAACAGGTGAATGGATAAAATGTCGATACATTACATAAAATACTACTCAGCAATAAAACAGAAAGAACTATTGATTTACACAACATTATGGGTAAGTCTCAATGGATTCTGCTAAGTGAAAAACACCAGAAACAGAATGCTATGTATCTTACAGTTCTATTTAGATGGCATTTAATAAAAGGTAAAACTATAGAAACAGAAAGAGATGAAGAGTTGGCATGTGTTGTGTGAGGATTTGGCTACAAAAGGGTCATGAAAACAAATTTTAGGATAATAAAATTGTTATATTTTCTACACAATTCTATGCATATGTCAAAACCCATTGCACAGTGTACAACAGAGAGTAAACTTAACTATATGGAAATTAATAAAGCACCCTCCACTGGATCAGAGGATCCTAGGATCTAATACAGACTGAAATAAATGAATTTAACTTTATTACAAATGTATGACACAGTTTCACTGAAGAGGTGGGAAGGGGGAAAAAGAGCTGGCCTAAGTAACTTTGGAAAACAGTGTTTTTTTTTTTTTTTCAATATTGTAAAGCTAAAGACAAAAATAGAAGTATAACAAATACTGTAGCCTAATTGTAAATTTATTTTTCACAAGGATACGGTTTAGCAATTCCGAAAGGGGCTAAACACAGAAATAAATAAATACATTACAGATTATAAGAACCAGGTTCCTTATTGTCAAAAAAAGAAGTTACAAATAAGTAAAGGCAGGAGAAGGGAGAGGGAGCCTACAATGAACTCTGCGAATTAGAGTTGGAAATATCAATATGGACTCATGTTTATGCTATGATCTCTTTCTCTCTCTCTCGCTCTCTTTCTCTCTCTGTCTCTGTCTCTCTCTCTCTCTCTCTCTCTCACACACACACACACACACACACAAATACACACACACACCTTCTCCAGGTAGACAGATACAAAAATATAGATATATACAGGTTTGTACACCTACATAAATTTCCTAGCTCTATTGATGGAAACAGCCTAGACATCAGTGACTCCCTAGTAACCATGAGTACATTCAGCACCCAGATCTTAGTTTCTAAATACCATTTTCCAATAGAAGCAGCCAAGGCTCCTTGGAGAAATGACTGATTCTAGAGATAGAAGAAGGAGATAATCTTTTAGTGCCAGTAGGCGTGGGGGTATTACTTTAAAAAAAGAAAGAGAAGGAAAAAGAAAAAAGATGAGATTATGCTAAAGGAAAACAAGCATCATTTTGAGAGAGCTCTCAATGGCCAAAGCTGGAACAATCTGAGCAAACATAATAAACAACAGCATTGGATTCTAACGCAAAGAATAAAGTGAATATTCATGAACTCATTACTGATATAAATAAATGGTAGAATACCTAAATAAATGCAAGAGAAGGGAAAACTCTTCCTTATGAAGAGTTCCAATTAGTAAATGTGGAAGGAAGAAGGAAATTGAAAAGTCACACTTAGAATGCCACAATAATAAACGTTACAATGTCTATTGATGAATGCTAAAATTAGTGGGAAAATCTGTAGGGACAGACAGTATCTCCCTCCACATTTATTAATTATTGTGGTGATTTTAACATATGACATGAATTATTTACTGTCTCTCTAGGAAGTGGCACTGATTTTACCTTTTGCACGTGAACTGTACATAGTGATTCACTTTAACAAATAGAGTATGGACAGAGAAAAATAGCAATTTTACAGTGGGGAAGTCTAGGTGCATCATCTTTATCAAATGATCAAGGTTTACATCACCAACAATAAGCTATGTTGATATCATGAGTCCTTCAGTAGGTTACAATGACAAAAGCAAATCATCTTTGTGATATTCTTTCTCAAAACCTACAACCTGAGTCTGTGTAAGAGAAAACATCAGATCAACCCAATCTGAAGAATATTCTAAAAAAATATCTGACGAGTGCTTTTCAAATGTGTCAAGATCATGAAAGACAAAAGAAAAGTCACAGATTGAAGGAGACTAAGAAATTAGGGCAATTGCAATGTGGTATCCTGAACTGGATCCTGAGAGAGAAAAGGATATTAGTGGAAAAATGGGGTAAATTTCAGTAAGGTCTATACGATTAATTAATGATATTGTACCAATGTTACTGTCTCAGTTTTGATACATATGCTGTTGTTACATAAGCTGTAAACATCAGAGGATGCTTGATAAAGAATATTTGGGAACACTGTACTATTTGCAACTCTCCTGTCAATTTAGCATTATTAAAAAATAAAAACACAAAACACAACTACGTACATAATAAGTGTTTAGTGAATCAGGGAAAAAATGTCTCTAGTTTTGGAATCTAGGTATCAGTAATTTTTAAAAGTTTCTCAGCTGATCCTGAGACTGAACTTGGAAATCAATGTTCTAGATTCATAGTTATCAACTGTGAATGATTTTGCCCCCCCCCCCAGGGGACATTTGGCAATGTCTGAGAGCATTTTTATTGTCATGATTGGGAAGATAACACCGGCTTCTAGTGGGTAGAAATCAAGGACACTGCTAAATATCCTGCAGTGTACAGGACAGCCCTCTCCAATAAATAATTACCTGATCCAAAATGCCAATACCAAAGTTGAGAAACCCATTCTAGATTCTAGAGCAGCGGTTCTCAAAATATGCTCCCTGAAGAAATGGCATCAGCAGCAACATCACTGGGAAACTTGTTAGAAATGCAAATGAATCCACTCCTTTCAAAATTCAGCATTCATTGTAATCACCTGGAAGACTTAGGGCCCAGATGGCTGTGCTCCACCCACAGTTTCTGATTCAGTAAGTGGGAGGCAGGACTGAGAACTTGAGTTTAGCAATCTCTAAGTGATGATTCTGATGATTTCCAGGGACCACACTTCAAGATACCGTGTTCTAGAGGAATTAGAGAGCTTTGAGGGTGTCTAAGGAGAAGCTGGATATTGGGGAATTTCAGTATTCTCCCTCCTTTAGGTCTTGGCTTCTTGCCTTCTAGATAGAGAACATCTGTCAGTTTATATGGCCCATACTTAGGTAAAACAGTTCTGGGATCAAGGTGACCCAAATTGTCCAGTGGAAATTATGAATCCATTTCTTGGAGGTTCTTCCAAACTTTTCCTTATTTCCTATTCAACCATCTACCACTGTGCAAACAGTACGTGGTTTTCTCATTAGACACGATATGTTGATCCTGGCTCCTTTTTTAAAATCATAAGTAACGCTAAAGTTGACATTTTCCTGAATTAAACTGCCTCTCAACATGTTAAAAGAGATTATTATGATAAACACCAAGGAAGTATGACTTTATCCATGTTAGCAGCGTAATATAATAAACATAATCCCAGCACAGCATGGGAGGGACTGATTAACCACATTTTTAATGGGTTTTCAAAGTAATCATTCCATGATGTGTTAAAAATTAAAACAGTGGTTTCCTTTTCAGAGAGCACACACTTTCAGGAGAGTTTGGACTTAAAATTCTCCTGCAAAAACAGTCATTCTCAAATACCGTCAGTATTTGTAGGTGAGATCAACTAATCTTGCTGGAAAGAGGTAAAGAAGGGGGCAAAACATCTCAGAATAGGAAAATCAACTCAATTGTACACCTATGGTAGGATGATATGGGGTTCTTTCTTTCCTTGGCTGTTTGTTTGTTTATTTATTTATTATTTTTTTAACAGAGTCTCACTCTGTCGCCCAGGTTGGAGTGCAGTGGTGCGATCTCAGCTGACTGCAACCTCCGCCTCCCAGGTTCAAGCAATTCTCCTGCCTCAGCCTCCCGAGTAGCTGAGACTACAGGTGCCCACCACCACACCTGACTAATTTTTGTAGTTTTAGTAGAGATGGGATTTCAGCATATTGGCCAGGCTGGTCTTGAATTCCTGACCTTGTGATCTGCCTGACTCGGCCTCCCAAAGTGCTAAGATTACAAGCATTAGCCACCATACCCATCCCCTTGACTGGTTTAATTGCGTTAGTTACATATGAAATTAAGAGGATTTTCTCATTTGGTCCAAATAATTATAGAGAATGAGATATGGAATGACCAGGGGAGGTGAGGAAGAAGGGAGTTTACCCCAGAAGCTAATTGTTGGAGGCCTGAGAGTTGGATCCAGACCACACATGCCCTGCTAAGGACCCTGAAACAGCCATATTCAGTTCTATTTTTATATTTTATTTTTATATGCTCAATATAATAAATGTGTTTTGAATATAATGTTGAAACCAGAGAGCAAATAAAAAAAAGAGAATCCCCATATTGCCTTCAATGTGACACATCCATAGATAGTGTTTAGATAAAATTCCTTCAAGTCATTTTTTTTTTCATTTTCATAGTGGATAAAAGCCTCAGTTAATATAACATCGTCATTGAAAGCATAGATTTTGAAGTCACATAGCACTGGGGTCGAACTGTGGCTTTGCCATTTACTGGCTATGTGACCTTGGGCACATTATGTGATATTTCTTGGCCTCTGTTTCCTTACCTGCAACATTTTTTATAACAAAATAAAACAAACCTCAAAATGTATCATAAAAGTTAAATGAGATAACATATGGGAAGTGCTTAGCCTAAAGAGCAGCACCTGGTAAGCGTGCAGCAGGTGAGTTACAGTAGCTACTCAAAGTGGCTGTGGCTTGAGCCCCAAATCCCTGAGGACACCTCTCACCTTGACAAACATGAGAAGATCCCATATCCACTACAGTGATCCACTTTGCCTACATAAGCACTAGGATTAATTTCCTTCCGCTACACCTCATTTTTCCTGGGACGAACCCTGAGTTGCACTTTGTTTTATAATCTGTGGAACAGAGAGGTCTTGATTACAGGTCATAGAACAAAGAAAAATAAAAACAAAAAACATGAAAAAACAAGCGTTAAATCACAGTAGACTACAATATTCAAATTAAATAAACAAATCACAGAATCAAATACTACCACTGCCACAATGTACAATACAATAATTTTCTTATTCGGTATAATTTCCAAGTAAAATATGGTGTCCCAGAGACCAGTAAGTTACACTGTAGAAGCACATTAGAATTACTAGTCACCAGAAAAGGCAGAATACTAATTTTTTTTTTTCCTGAGAAGTGACATAGTGCAAATATTGGCAAAAATTTCTGTAAAGGGTCAGAGAGTAAATAGTTCAGGCTTTATAGGAGCCAACTGGTTTCCATCACATGTCTTCACCTCTTCCGTTGTAGCATGAAAACTGCTGTGGACAATCCATAAACAAATGGCTCCTGCCTGTGCTGCAATCAACCTTTATGTACAAAAGGAGGCGGTAGGCTGGATTTGGCCCATAGGTCATAGTTTACCATTTCCTGATGTAGAGTACAAAGGAAAGGAATAAAATGCCTTGAGTTTAACTTCTCTACAGTGATTGTCAGTCCTTGCCAATTGTCTAGGCAGTTTAAAACTCAATCAGGAGAAAATTGCCCATTGAGCTATTAATCACTACCTTATGTATTTGATAGTTGGGTGCAGATTGCCATTCTCTTGGAAAGTGGCATCTGAAGCATTAAAACCACCTTCTAAAGTGGAGAATTGTATGGGTTTGTAGACAGTGGCACATACCTGTCCTGGATCTTTCTTAAAACGTTTTTCCCCCTTAGTTTATATTTCAAATGCAAAAGTTGCTGATTCTTCTTTCCAATTTTCTTTGACCTCTGCATTTTAGACACCCTAATGCTGGATCTTAGGGACAAGTTTTGACCTGAGACACAGCCTGCACCCTTCTGTGTTCTGTCTGACAGTCAGAAGATCCTGAGCACACTGTGAGTGTCATGTTGTCTGCTATGTGGGGTGACTGTAGCACTGAGCGATGCACACGGGTATTAGGCAAGTTTCCAGCAACATCTATGGCCCTAAAATATCTGCGAGCCCACTCTCTTCTCTCTGATTTCACCTCTGACATCTGAATCCTGAATCAGTGCCGTTGGAATTTCTGAAGCCAGTGCCATTAGACGCCTCATGAAAACTAGTGCCTCCCTCCCCAAACACTATGGATCATATTTTTCACAACCTTTAAAAACATTCATGACTTGTATAACATTTGTTACCTCAATAAGATGAAAAATACTTTCTTTTGTTACATTTCTTTTTTTTTCTTCTTCTTCTTCAGAAAATTTTATTTTATTTTATTTTATTTATTATTATTATACTTAGTTCTAGGGTACATGTGCATAACGTGCAGGTTTGTTACATATGTATACTTGTGCCATGTTGGTGTGCTGCACCAATCAACTCGTCAGTACCCATCAACTCGTCATTTACATCAGGTATAACTCCCAATGCAATCCCTCCCCTGTCCCCCCTCCCCGTGATAGGCCCCAGTGTGTGATGTTCCCTTTCCCGAGTCCAAGTGATCTCATTGTTCAGTTCCCACCTATGAGTGAGAACACACGGTGTTTGGTTTTCTGTTCTTGTGATAGTTTGCTAAGAATGATGGTTTTCAGCTGCATCCATGTCCCTACAAAGGACACAAACTCATCCTTTTT
>NW_012101776.1:1957612-1969599 GCF_000951045.1 Mandrillus leucophaeus
AAAACAGCATGGTACTGGTACCAAAACAGAGATATAGACCAATGGAACAGAACAGAGTCCTCAGAAATAATACCATACATCTACAGCCATCTGATCTTTGACAAACCTGAGAGAAACAAGAAATGGGGAAAGGATTCCCTATTTACATTTCTTTTTTTAAGTGTATCAGTACCTAACACTATGTTCTCTCAACTGAATTCCTGTTTCATAGACCTTGTTTTGAAATTGGAGAAAAGAGAGAAGAAAATCAAGTGGAACAAATATAGTGATCTCCACCAGTGCCCACCACCACAAAGCTAGAAGCCTGGAAATTGGAGCTTGGGCTATTTTAAGAGGAATGTATCTCAACTCTGGAGTTCATTTCTGTCTCCATTAAGGCCAATGCTGGTTCATTCCATGCTGCACGGGTGCAGGGGAGCCAGTAGAGCTCGCAAACTCCAGAGGGTGGAGGGGGTCTGGGCTCCTGAGTGTCGTGTGGAACCTAGTAAGCTTCCTTCTGCCTGAAAATGGCATTGGTTTATAATGACTTCAGTGAGTAAGAAACAAACCTTAATGCATTACACCACTAAGCTCTTCCAGTTGTTTGCTACATCAGTCAGCCTACTCTGACCAAGACTAGAGCAGCTTGCTTTATTCTTCTCTCCACTCTGCACTCCAACGTGAGCTCTATCTTTCAACACCTTTTCTTATGCCTTATTGAGCAGATTTGAGGGAAAGGGAAGGACAGAAAGGTAAAAATGTGATAGGCAGGGAAGGAAACAGAAGCTTTGCAAGTATGTGAAACATTGTATTTGGTCAAATATGAGAATAAGTTTTAAGAAGTTTCCTAAATCATTGAAACTTGAAAAATATAAATAATGGACTTCAGTTATTTTGAAGTTATTCTAGTATCACAGTCTGTGTTCTTTTACATGTGACACTACTCTGTGACTGAGTGGTATATATCATGGCTTAATAAGCACTACACCTCAAGAAACTAATTTGTTCTTACAGTCAGAGGTATCTTAATAAACCTCCCTTTGAAATCCCTACTGGCTGTACATTTACTCAATCCAGTCTGCTGAATGCTGACAGGTTTTTTGTTTTGTTTCTTTTTTAACATCTGGCAAAAACAGATTCAGATTTAAGGTCTCAATTGCTTACCTAATGCATGATACTAGCCAGTGTAAGAGCTTTGATCATAGAACACTTTAGACCCAGGCAGTGAGGCTCCTGTTCAGAGCTTTATTCCTCAGGGGGCCTCCACATTTGGGGGTACTTTCTTTGAAATATTCTAAGTTGTTCTCTAATGCCTGGAACAAGTTACAGTCAGCATTGGCTCCAGTTCCTCTTTCTCCCCTTCAGTTTTTTTTCTCTAGCTCTCTACCCTGCACAGGGCTTGACCATATGCCTCAAGAAGTTCTGGAACTTATTATTTGGGGTTGTTGGTTGTTTGGGACCCTTACTCAAGGACAGCAGCCTGACAAACAGGTTAATTTCATTGTCTGACATGGTATATATATCATGATGTCTGTGAGATTAGATATCAGAACGGTGCTGGCATACTGGTTTTGGGTGACTCTCATTCATTAAACTAATTCAAAGCTCCGGGCTAGTAATAGTCCACACTCAACCACGGACTTGAGCTATGTGTGTGGGCCTATCATTAGCAATCATTCCGCTGTGTGCCCACCATGATACCAGCACTGGACAGCATCTGAAGGTGATGAGGGTGGCAGCAGTTGTCCTTTACCCTGTGCACCTAAGGTGGCCATCCTATCCTCTCCAGAGGCTCAATGCCATGTGTCAGGCATTCAGGTAGCTAAGCATATTACCTCCAAGAACTTTTGAGAACTTTTCTATGCAATGCCAATAGGTCCTTCTGATTGAAGTCTTCTCTTGCCTCTGATCAATGTGCTGACATAGTACACTACCCCATCCATTTTAAGCCCCTCCAGAGGAGTGGCAAACATTCCTTTCATTAAATGAGCTACATAGTGTACTCCACTTGCAGGGCCCCTGCCTGTCCTTCCCGTTTGTGGCAGTGTATGGAAGGCAGTCATGTGGTCAACAACGTACAGGATCACATTCTAGGAATGTAGTGGTTATGGACTAAGGAGTTTAAGAGAAGATTTAGTTGAAAGATGTGTTATTCTGCCTTTATGTTATGAAAGTCTCAATAATTAATATAACATGACCTTAACATGAATTATCATTTACACTTTCTTGCATACTTCGGGTAACACTTGGCAGTTGTAGTTATCATCAACAAAGCACAGTGAAAGCTGCAAGAGTCACTGCTTATGCCTTATTGAGCAGACGTGAGGGAAAGGACAGAAAGGTAAAAACGTGGTAGACAGGGAAGGTAATGGAGGCTTTGCGAGTATGTGAAACATTGTATATGGGCAAATATGAGAATAAGTTTTAAGAAGTTTCCTAAATCATTAAAACTTGAAAAATATAAATAATGTACTTCAGTTATTTTCAAATTATTATCACAGTCTGTGTTTTACCTGTGACACTACTCTGGGACTGAGTGGTATTAATGAGCAGCATGCTGGATGATGAAGCATCTTAAGCAATGATATAGCCAGCAGGCAATAAATCAGCAATGTTTCAATACAAATGAATTCCAAAAAGCAATTCTTCCTCTACCTGTTCTTGTATGTCAAAAGATGGAGTCTAATTTCCCTTCCCTTAAATTTGGGTTGGACTTGGTGACTTGTTGACTAATAAAATTCAGCAGATGTGATGTTTTGGTCCTTTCGAGGCTAGATTATAAGAACCTGTGCAGCTACTGCCTGGATCTCTCAGAACACTGGCTCTTGAAACACTCCCTCCTGGGTAAATTAGACCCTGCGTAGGAAGACCTGACTATGCTACTGGTGTCACGGAAGAGCATTGAGGGATCAGACACATGAGTGAACCATCTTTCACATTCAGCCCACTGTAGCCTACACATGACACCAATCTCAGCCACGATGTGCTGCAGTTGCATGAGATACCCAAACAAGAACCACACGGCTGGGCCCCAGTCAACCCACAGAGTCTTGAGAGATAATAATAAATTGTTGTTGTAAGACACAAAATTTGGAAGTGGTTTATTATGAAGCAATTGATAACAGAGATAGCCAGGAAATGTAATTAAATTCCCTCTCTGGGAAACACAGGAGAAGACTGATTGACATGTGTGCCTCAGATAGAGGATGATAGACTATCTCATGTTACCAGAGGCTTATGTCTTCTCAGAAGATGAACAGTGAAAATTTCATAAGACAGTACCAGAAATGTGAAAGCAAGCTAATCAAGTGCTACCAACAGAAAGCAGAGGTGACAGTTCGAGATAAAACTTTTATCTTGTCTCTCTCTTTTTTTTTTTTTTTTGAGATGGAGTCTCGCTCTATTGCCCAGGCTGGAGTGCAGTGGCACGATCTTGGCTCACTGCAATCTCCACCTCCCCGGTTCAAGCAATTCTTCTGCCTCAGCCTCCCCAGTAGGAGGGAATACAGGTGCATGCCACCATGCCCGGGTAATTTTTGTATACTTAGTAGAGATGGGGTTTCACCATATTGGCCAGGCTGATTTCAAACTCTTGACCTCGTGATCCGCCCACCTCAGACTCCCAAAGTGCTGGGATTACAGACGTGAGCCACCGTGCCCGGCCCTGGTCTATTTCTTGAATGAGCTCATGCAGTGAGGTCCTAGGAACCTGGAAGGCTACACTTACAAGGAAGTTTACTCCAAGGTCACTATGTCTATAAAAAGTCCCTTTTTTTGGTATATAATATACTCTTAAATATGTGTTGCAGATTGAATGGTTCTAAGTTGAACAATAGACTTTTAGACATAAGGAGAAGTTCCCTTGCAGAGAACAAAAACTATTATAAAATAACTAATAATGACTCTTGTGGGTGCTGTAGCCCTAGGTTGCAGATCACTCAGGACCATTACTCAGCCTATAATGGAGAGTGGAAAGGGATGTATGAAAAGTGATTTAGCAGGATCCGTGCATATAAGGGAAAGTGTGACCTGTAGAGAAGCTGGATGTGGGGAAGTCTAGTGGCGTCTTTATTCATTCTATTTCTACTTCCTCTGTTCATATATTTGGTCCTTTTTCCATTGTTCTCTTAGAGACTTTTGTAGTTGTTACTAGTATGTATGCCTTTTTTCTATTTATGTGAGTCATTTTCTTATTTAACATAGGTATCACTTGCTGTCACATTTAACTATAAATCGTTTTTACTATTTCCTAAATTGGCTTTTTTTGACATGTGAAAATATAACATTTTTACACAGTTAATTCTTTTCTTTTTATAAATTCTCCCATTGTTTTGAAAATTCAAAAGTCCTCATCACTCTATAGGTTTGAATACATATTAAAGTATTTTTTCTCCCTGTTTTTTTCATGGTTATAAAATATTTAATCAAGCCAGAATTATCTTATCTTATTAACATTGCTACTTTGAAAGAAACTAAAGCAAACTATTCAATAATGAAAAAATGATCAATTGGGCAAAAAAAAAAATATATGGCACATAAAACAACCATAAGAATGAATTTGACTGGAGAGATGTTGATTTTATGACTACATGTAAATCTATTTGAAAGCCAAAAATGTTCTAATGATCTATTAACATCTTCTTACTGGTTTGGAAATTCTTTGTGTCATACTAAATTATACAGTGTTGTCCCTTACAAAGCATGTAACATCAGAACACTAATTGTGCAGAACATTAATTTGTATTGTACAAAGGGTTTCATGGTAAAACAAATATGAGAAATGCTACTTTGAACAAGATTAAGTTGTTTTTCAAGAACTTCTCGGAGTACTTAGTGTGTATTCTGAATTTCCAAAAATACAACATAATATGCATCATACTCAAAGCTTATTCAGCCATGGTCTTCCTTGCCCTTCCTCCCTCCCTGCCAGAGCATCCTCTGGGACTCATGTTCTATAAAACATATTTTGGGAGACACTGTTGTGTTAAAATCAAACCAAACTGGATATTAAGAAATCTTGACTATGGCCCATAGCCCCTCTGGAGCCATTTCCTCATCTGTGTAAAAAGACCTGGACTTTCATAATAATTTGAAATCTGTAAAAGGATCTCCAATGTACTCCTGTCCAGTTCTAGCTGATTTTATATAAGTGCTGCCTAATGAAACCACAGACGTTGTGTCAGCACCTGAATTCAATGAGATTCCTTCCAAAACTGAAAATGTAGAAGGAATATTAGGTGATCTTTAAGATCCTTTATCTTTTGGATATTCTTGATCCAAAGCTCAACACTTTGGATTATATTATGGAAAATGCTTACAAGATCCTGACCTCTGTAGTGCTATTTGATCACGAAAGTTTGTGACATACCTGAGAAGTCTGAATAAACAACAACAACAAATATTTAGAGTGAGGTTTTCTGTATGTAGGGCCACCACACCTGGTTTGTGTGAGCCATTGATTGCTCTACACTTACTGTCCTGGCATAACCATTAATAGCAGACCCTTTCACTTCAGAGCTAAATGACTTGAATAAAAAATCCTATGTTCACTCTATTTATACTCCCAAATCTAACCACCTCCTCAGCTCTTGACGTTTTTTTAAACCAATAACACAGTTTCGTTTTGTTTTAAAATGGCAACTAAGTATAGGTACTATTTTAATGAAGGATTTGTAAATGTACCATCTCATTTAATCATCACAAAATTCTGTGAGATTGGTTGGTACTATTCTTATCCCCAGTGACAGATAGAGAGAAACTGTCACATAACTTGGTCAGTGAGTGATGGAGATCTGAACTCCAACAATCTGGTTTCAGAGCTACCTCTCTTAAATCTACTCTACAGTTTTCATTTCAGCCTCTAATACCCATTATTATGGTGCTAAAACATATAGCCCAGTCCATGTGTCTGCTCAAATTATATCTTAATTGGAATCTCCTGCCCCACTTGCCTCCTTTGTCCGTAAGTCCTGTCATGCTGCACATCTTTGTTTGTGAGATGCTTTCAGGACAAAACCTTCTGCTTACTCTCTAGCTCATAATAATATGTTATTAGTTGGAATTTTACTAGTAGTTTTATCTCTGCTGTCATTTCAACATATATTCAGATATCCCCTTTGGGAGTTATGAAAGATTCAATGATTGTATGTCTATTTCCAAACCAGATTAGAGTTCTTGCAGGCCTGGGACCATGACTGAACCTGTACTTTCAAAAGTGCCTTCTAAAGAGCAGTACCATCCTAGTCAATGTCATTTTAACCTTCCATTCCCACAGAAAAAGAAAATGTAAAGGGTAATGACAAACACTCACAGCTACAAAATGCTTGTGTATTCTTGGCTATGGGTTAGATATCAGTGGTATTCTGGAGGTCAGAATACTTACATTTGACTTTGTTCTTTAGTGACATTAGGCAATCAAGCCTCGGTTTCCTTATCTGTAGATGATATTTGTGCAATAACATATGCTCTGCCTACTTCACAAGGAGTTCACATGGATCTAAACACAACATTTAAAGCAGTGTTTTGTAAATTGTAATGTGTGTACAAATATGTAGGTTAATTATTTACATTTATGAAGTATCTTGGATCTATAGGCATTTTTTTTTTTTCCTAATCTGGGAGAAGAGAAATTGGTCAGCAGCATTTTCTTGATGCCTTAATCCAGTTTGAAATCTGATTTTGCCCAGTTAATTCTAAGAATCTGATGAGACAGTGAAGCCCCTGCGGGAATCAACAAGCAGCTTCCAGGACAGTCCCAAGCATGCTGCAGGAGGCACTAGGTGCTGGGAACAGATGCCTGGGCCTCCTATTAAAATGTAAATAAGCTTTCTGAACAGTTGATTCATTTGAGGCAGCTGGACAGCAGGCAACAAAAAATCTCCTGCACCGTAGACACAGACAAATAAGGCATCCAGGGGTTACTAAGATCTTTGCCTATACAGATATTGTTCTATTACTCATCATTTGGTGTTTCCATCCACTCCGCTCACCTATTTTCCATGATATGCTTCTAACATGTCCCAGGTGGATTGTTGAGCTACAATCCAATAACACTTGGAGCCAGGAAATTAATTTTCGGATGTTCCTACTTCAACTCCCTTTTATTGCACCTGAAGTTTGTCTTATATTTTTCCTCACTACCACCAACTACAAATATATATTTCCTTCAATATCCTGTCATTCTAGGGAAGGCTGAAGGTCAAAAGAGGTTAGTTTCTCAACCCTGGAAACATTGTGTGGGGACCAGTCCTCAGAAGATAGAATCTAGAAGGAATGCCTGTGGCATAGACAGTCCTCCCCCATTTCCAGTGTCCCCTTAGTGGTTTCTAATCAGGGCAACAAATATACTTGATGCAGTAAACACCTAATAGGTCAAATTGGCCATTACCCTCTCAGGGCAGGACTATCGCCTCTTTTATGTTTTTCTGTTTAATGAAAGCTTTCCCCATAGAGAGCATTTCTGAGTCCTTTTGAACTTTGTTGGGAAGATTATTTTTCATCCTTAGAAGTCATCTTAATTTTCTTTTCCCGAGGTGATTTGTACTGCAGACATAGCCTAACATTCCTCTTCTTCTTCTATTTGGATTTATGTGCAAAATAAAGTGAGTTCCCATTACTCAGAATGGGGAAGAGACAGGAACTCACATTTGTTGAGCCCATATAATTTGCTAGGCAATGTTCTCTGTGCTTTACATAATTTATCTCATGCAGATCTCATATCAGCTCAGTGAAATAGGTATTATTATCCCCACTTTAAGAACAAGATATCCACTTCTCAGAGAGCTTAAGTAACGGCTCCAAAATTGACCTGAGATTTACGACTAGGTCTGCCCAGACACTAACACCCTTGCTTTTTGTTATAACAGCTGAGACCAATAGAGTATTCTGGCTTCTTAAACTTTCTGATTAGTTGAGAGGGAACTGAAAAATGTTTTTATTATAAACCATTCTTGAACATGGTGTTTCTAAAAATAAATAATTGCTTTGTATGTAATGTATAATCTTTAATATTTTCAATTAATGTGTTCATTTTAGGATAATTATAGATTCATATGCAGTTTTAAGAAATAATATAGAGAGGTCCTGTGTACCCTTTACTCGGTTTCCCTTAGTAGCACAATTTGCAAAACCATAGTAAAATAATCCAGGATATTGACACTGACATATTCAAGATGCAGAATATTTCCTTCACCACCGGCATCCCTTCTCCAGCCACACTCATTTCCTCCAGCCTCCACTTCCACTTTAACAACTGGCACCTACTAATCTGTTCTCCATTTCCATGATTTCTTTGTCATTTCAAGAATATTTTATTTTATTCTATTTTTTGAGATGGAGTCTTGCTCTGTTGCCCAGGTTGGAGTGCAGTGATGCAATTTCGGCTCACTGCAACACCCGCCTCCTGGGTTCAAGCGATTCTCCCGCCTCAGCCTCCCGAGTAGCTGGGATTACAGGTGCACACTACCATGCCTGGCTAATTTTTGTATTTTTAGTAGAGATTTTGTATCTTTCGCCATGTTGGCAAGGCTGGTCTTGAACTCCTGACCACAGGTGATCTGCCCGCCTCGCCTCCCAAAGTGCTGGGATTACAGGCGTGAGCCACTGTGCCTGGCCAAGAAAGTTTTATAAATGGAATCAAAGAATAAGCTTATGAGATTGGCTTTCTTTTTTTTTTTTTTTTTTCCAATTGGCATAATTCTCTGAAGATTCATCCAGGTTGTTGCATGTATCAGTAGTTTGTTCCTTTTCATTTCTATATGGCATCCCATGGTATGAGTATGCCACATGTTGTTTAACCATATATACATCGACAGACATCTAGGTTGTTTCTAATTTTGAGCAATTTTAAGTAAAGCTGCTATGAGCATTTGTGTACAGGTGTTTGTGTGAATAGATACAGTCTTTTCTCTGGGGTGAATGCAATTGTTGGGTTACGTGGCAGTTGTATGTTTAGTTTTTAAGAAACTGTCACACTGTTTTGCAGGGTGGCTGTATAATTTTTCATTCCCACCAGTGATGTTTGAGCAATTCAGTTTTTCTTCATCTTCAGCAGCATTTGGTACTCACTATGTTTTGTTTTAGTCATTTAAAAAAGTATGTAGTAATATCTCGTTGTTGTTTTAACTTGCATTTTTCAAATGACTAATGATGTTTAGCATTTTCACGTGCTTATTTTTCACCTGTGCTGTATACCTTATTTAGTAAAATGTCCCTTTGCATTTTTAGCTCATATTCTAATGCACTGATTACCGTTTTTTTACTGTTGAATTTTGAGAGTGTTTATATCATCTTGATATTAGTCCTTCAAGTTTGTAAAACTTTTCTCCCATGCTGTAGCTTTTCTTTTTATTCTCCTAGCAGCATCTTTTACAGAGAAAAAAAATTTGAATTGTGAAGTCTAGTTTATCAATTTTTTCTTTTATGCACCACGTTTTGGTGTTAGGTGTGAGAACTCTGCTTAGTCCTACGTTCCACAGATTTCCCCCCACCCATGAGTTGCTTTTGCACCTTTCCCAAAAATCAGTTGGGCTTATCTGTGTGGGTCTGTTTCTGGGTTTCCATTCTGTTTCACTGATCTATACATCTGTTCCTCTGCCAATAGTATACAGGCTTGATTATTGCAGCCATGTAGAGTCTAAAGCCAGGTGGACTAATTCTTTCCGTCATATTTTTTTTTTCAAAAGTTTTAAAGCTATTCTAGTTCTTTTGTTGTTGTTATTTTTTTTCATATAACTTTTCCATCCTATAGCATCTCTGCCACCATATTTTTTTTTCTGATAGTTTCTTATTTTGTCTTCAATAAAGACTCTGAGGTCTTTCTTCTCCTCAAGGAGTATTGTAAAAATCATAACGTTCTCCTTACTTAGGTTTTCCACTAATAACCTGTTAACCAAGTCATATCTGTTTTACTTATTCTTCACAGTGAACTTTTCACAATTTTATTTCCCCCCAACTTGGTTTTGTAGATGCTTTAATTAGTCTTTATTTTTTGGCAGTAAAGAATACTAAACTGAACTTATAATTTCTCATTTAGAACAATATATAATTATTTAAGAAATAATTTCTACAAGTTACTTGTTTCATACTATATCATTGTCATGGATTATCTAAGCCATTTAAAATCAGTTCTAATGGCTACTGGTTTCCATGACCACAGAAAATTTATTCTTCTGTTCAGAGTATGGAAACTTTATTTTATTTTATTTTTTAATTTTTCGTATCCTATTTGCTCTTCCTCCAGCCAAAATTGCAGATGAGACCGTCAGGAAATACACACACACACACACACACACACACACACACACACAGATATGCATATATACATATATAATGATTAATCTTGAGGAGGTTTTATGTACACGGGACTTATTTTTTGTTCAAACGTGATCAGTATGATTTTCTCTTGTTTTTGTCTTTATATTAGTTGTTGAGACATCTGTCTGGGCAGTGGCTACATAGAACTTAGGATTCTAGAAAATAGACATCAAACAACTATTAAGAAAGTATAACTAAACATTTATAAGAGAGTAAAAGGTACTCTGGAGCCACAGTGTAAGAACTACAGACATTATTAAGAAAACAAGTCTCTATAATTCCTTAATTCTACTTTTGGTAGTTCTAAGTTAGAATGGATAAACTGAAGCCATGCTGGGCATGCTGGCTCACTCCTGTAATCCTAGCACTTTGGGAGGACGAGTTGGGTGGATAGTTTGAGCCCAGGAGTTTGACACCAGCCTGAGCAACATGGCAAAACCCCATCTCCACAAAAAATACAAAAATTAGCTGGGTGTAGCAGCAAGTGCCTCTAGTCCCAGCTACTGGGGAGGCAGGAGGATCACTTGAACCCGGGAAATCGAGGCTTCAGTGAACCGCATTCGTGTTCATGCCACTGTACTCCAGCTGGGTGACAAAGCAAGACCCGTCTCAGACAAACAAGCAAAAACCTGAAGCTAGTGACTAGGAGACATATGATCAAAAGTATAAGGAATAAAAAGCATGTAGAGTGTGACAATTGGTGATTTCAAACATCTAGGAGGATCTTTTTTAAAAAATGTTGGTTTAGTTGCAAACTGTTTATTTCACACACAATCCTCAGTTTGCTTCAATGATCTTGGCTGGCAGATCTTAGCTGTCAGGACTTCCATGTACCAGTTATTTCTAGTGGTTCTCCAAGAACCTGAATTTAAAGTCTCTAATTGTTACAAATTTACACTGTTGATCAAGCCCTTTCCAAGCTTGCAGAGGTTTTCAGAGTAAAGGTCAAAGGCACATATAATTCACAAATATCTGTTGCTGTAAAGTTTAATAGTTTGTTATTTTTTGTTTTTTAGACACTGTGAATGATAAGACTTTTGTCAATAGTGTGCTTTATCCCATCATACCATTGTCATAAACATATCATTATCACCATATATTCATGAGTTGTACAATTAGGCAATTGGGCAATTACATAAAACCCATTAGGAAATGCTGAAGGGTTCATTGCATGTCTACCCTTTACAGTTTTTAGTTGTATATATAGCCTAGGTTGGCCACATCTTTTAGAAAAGCTTCCCATCCATATTTTACATTGTGGACAATGTTCCCATGTTGTGGGTTATTTCCTGGCAGATTTTTGGCAAGTATCCATTCGAGGCTTTATCTAGTACTAGAAAAAAACCGTCTTGGCTTTGCTAGATACTTTTTCTCATAGAGCCTAAAATCCATTTGTTCCCAGTATTTATTTCAGAATTGGGGTCAAAATGTGTGTGTCTCTAATGGAATTCTTTAACTTTCCCATGATTTTTTTTTTTTTTGTTTGTGTAATATAAGGTGTCTATGTAAGGACTGTAGTTAGAGTGATATACTTAGCATGACAATATGCTAATGTGTTTTGTAATTATAATAGTATGTTTTTGAATATGAGCCTCTACTTTTTATGATAGCAGTTTTGAGGGGATGAGTGAACTTCTTAGGTTGGACAGCATCCCAAGAGAGTTGAACTACTTCACAATTATATTGGCTATCAG
>NW_012101776.1:1976329-1978696 GCF_000951045.1 Mandrillus leucophaeus
AAAGTATAACTAAACATTTATAAGAGAGTAAAAGGTACTCTGGAGCCACAGTGTAAGAACTGCAGACATTATTAAGAAAACAAGTCTCTATAACTCCTTAATTCTACTTTTGGTAGTTCTAAGTTAGAATGGATAAACTGAAGCCATGCTGGGCATGCTGGCTCACTCCTGTAATCCTAGCACTTTGGGAGGACGAGGTGGGTGGATAGTTTCAGCCCAGGAGTTCGACACCAGCCTGGACAACATGGCAAAACTCCATCTCCACAAAAAATATAAAAATTAGCTGGGTGTAGCGGCAAGTGCCTCTAGTCCCAGCTACTGGGGAGGCAGGAAGATCACTTGAACGCGGGAAATCGAGGCTTCAGTGAGCCGCGTTCATGTTCATGCCACTGCACTCCAGCTGGGTGACAAAGCAAGACCCATCTCAGACAAACAAGCAAAAACCTGAGGCTAGTGACTAGGAGACATATGATCAAAAGTATAATGAACAAAAAGCATGTAGAGTGTGACAATTGGTGATTTCAAACATCTAGGAGGATCTTTTTTAAAAAATGTTGGTTTAGTTGCAAACTGTTTATTTCACACACAGTCTTCAGTTTGCTTCAATGATCTTGGCTGGCAGATCTTAGCTGTCAGGACTTCCATGTACCAGTTATTTCAAGTGGTTCTCCAAGAACCTGAATTTAAAGTCTCTAATTGTTACAAATTTACACTGTTGATCAAGCCCTTTCCAAGCTTGCAGAGGGTTTCAGAGTAAAGGTCAAAGGCACATATAATTCACAAATATCTGTTGCTGTAAAGTTTAATAGTTTGTTATTTTTTGTTTTTTAGACACTGTGAATGATAAGACTTTTGTCAATAGTGTGCTTTATCCCATCATACCATTGTCGTAAACATATCATTATCACCATATATTCATGAGTTGTACAATTAGGCAATTGGGCAATTATATAAAACCCATTAGGAAATGATGAAGGGTTCATTGCATGTCTACCCTTTACAGTTTTTAGTTGTATATATAGCCTAGGTTGGCCACATCTTTTAGAAAAGCTTCCCGTCCATATTTTACATTGTGGACAATGTTCCCATGTTGTGGGTTATTTCCTGGCAGATTTTTGGCAAGTATCCATTCGAGGCTTTATCTAGTACTAGAAAAAAACCGTCTTGGCTTTGCTAGATACTTTTTCTCATAGAGCCTAAAATCCATTTGTTCCCAGTATTTATTTCAGAATTGGGGTCAAAATGTGTGTGTCTCTAATGGAATTCTTTAACTTTCCCATGATTTTTTTTTTTTTTGTTTGTGTAATATAAGGTGTCTATGTAAGGACTGTAGTTAGAGTGATATACTTAGCATGACAATATGCTAATGTGTTTTGTAATTATAATAGTATGTTTTTGAATATGAACCTCTACTTTTTATGATAGCAGTTTTGAGGGGATGAGTGAACTTCTTAGGTTGGACAGCATCCCAAGAGAGTTGAACTACTTCACAATTATATTGGCTATCAGAGTACATATTTACCCTTTTGTTTTTAATAATATGATGTGTTCTAGTAATGGTCATCTTTCAGCTATATAAATCTGGTTTCTAGTAAGGAATTAGATTCTATGTCAGAAGCTGAACTGATTATTGCTAATATTATCAGATAAGACTCACCAACGAAAGTATATTAAGTCAACATTTAAAGGCGTATTCAAAAGATCTGTTCTGGACATCAATTCTTTTTGAGCCACAGAAACACAATCAAGAAATTTTCTTTCACTAGGTCTGGGTATAAGAGTTGTTAGATTGACTGAAGGAGCCAGTAATAATATTTTATAACTAGGTAGTTGACTAGGAGAAAAATATTGGTAGTTTTCAGTCAGCAATAGAGATAAACTGCATGTGGTATCATCAGAATTAAGGTAATATTGGAATGAAATCTGAAGATATATTGAATGAATTCATTGAGACTGAAATTGCTGTGAGGCAAAGAGGATATACCTTTGCTACTGGATCAAGGTATAATCTATAGTAGCCAGTGGGTCTTTCAAATGGCCCATGTCGTTAATAGTTCTAGAGTATGGCCTAACATTAGTAGATACAAAAAAAAAAAAAAAAAAAAGAAAGATTTATGTTAATCTCCAAAAATTTGATCTAGATTCTTATGTGCTCTGCTCCAATTAGTCTACCTCTATACATGAGGATTTTGCCCACACATTCAGGGACTATAGCTAATTATTTAATTTTTTCTTCAAATATGTAAGGTAGAAATATTAATGGCACATAAGGTATAATCTGATCATAGCTAGAAGGTTTTCTGGGACTTCTAATAATAATTCTTCCATAGTACATTTTATCTGGAATTTGCATTTGTAAAGTAAATT
>NW_012101776.1:1979631-1982184 GCF_000951045.1 Mandrillus leucophaeus
AACCTGGGCAACAAGAGTGAAACTCTGTCTTAAAATAATAAATAAATAAATAAATAATATCTGATCTTTTTCTTCTTTCTTTTAACATTTTTTTTCTATCTAAAGGGGTAACAATTTAGTGAACAAATTAGAACAGAAATGACTACCCAGAAAAATAACTAGCTAAAAAAAATCCTAAAGAGTAGTATCCCAGACAATTCTAGTATATATTCTAGAGGTTTAGGGAAATTTTTAAATTATAACCTTCAATTTTTCTAGACTTGGGCTTAAAAGCAGCATTTCTATATTGCCTTCTGATTTAGAATTTTAAAGGGGATGTTATGTGCAATGTGATTGTTCCTTTCCTGAAAACAACCTCCCCAAAATGAAGCTCATTTAAGAGATTAGAAGGAGGAGCAAAAGGAATAAGAGATTAAAATAAGATAGATAAGAAGAGATGCAAAAAAGATAGGTTTCAAAAATTTGAACAACAGTGAACAAGATAATCTTTGCGAGATTTTCTTGGAGTCAAAATTTTATTTGAGGTCAGCATATCAATTGAAAAAGCTAAACGTTATTTAATTTTTTTAAAGCTCCTCTAAATTTTGACATGTAAAAAGTTCCACATAATAGCTACTGTTATTCAGGGTAAAAGTAAATTTGCCATTTACTAAGATAAGCGCAAAAACGAGTATTGTCATGGGAATTTGTAGGGAAGCAGCTTTTCTGCCAGGAGGAGATTATGGATTTTTTAATAGATAAATTCATGAAAAACAAGATGAACAAGAGGAAGGCCACATCAGTTGGTCAAGAATGTGACTATGAATTTGTTTTGGATTCCCTAACCTAACAGAAGCTAGGAATGGACTGTATAATCAAAAATGAAAATGTGCACCTCGGAATGTGAACTAAACAAAGGAATGTTCTTTCATGAATTGGCAAGAGGGATAGGAGACAGATCAAGCCTATGCCTTCATCTGTTCTTTATGAAACACATACTTATAGATGCAACAGAAACAGGATAGTCCAGGGCAAAACAATTCTAGCCATCTATTCACAAAAGATATACACATATGCACATACAAGTGATACAACATCATACTAAGAGACAGACCAAAGAAAATACAGTTATCAGTGAAGAATAAGCCATTATTGGGTTAAAAAATATTGTAAAATCGTACACCTTCAAATCAAGAGTTCTCCAAATTAAATCCAAATTAAATTATATAATACATATATTGTATTGTTGGCTACAAGTCCTAAGATATACCAAAGGGAGTCACCACTGGAAGCCCAATGTGATGATTTACAATTCAAATTACTGTTAAAGGGCAAATGGAATTTTGGCACCAGAAAACCAAAAAGCATTTCTGTTGGTACAAAGGTCCTATAGAAAGCTTACAGTGATCTTGCTGGCCACTCAATATCTGAAACAAAAATATAAAGCTTAATATATTGCTTATTTAAGAAGGGAGCACTATGTTCATCATGTACAATCTCTCCAAGCAGAGAAGGTTTCTGCCCTTACATAAGGTTTTGGGAAGAATGGCGTTCAGGGATTGGTGGATTTCTAGCAGGATCAAGCAAGTTGAAGTCCATTGAAGAAACATCTTTTCTCAGAAGAGACTGTTGTTGATTGGATGTATTTTGGAAGTTTCTGTGCCCAACTGAATGATTTTCAAAGTAAGGTGCTATTACTGACTAGTGGTTTTAGGAAGCTTGTCCATGGAAGTGAATTGTTGGTTACTAAATGTGTGTAAAACCAGTTCTAGTGGTTACTTTTACCATGGTTATAGACCTGTAATTGATTAGTTAAACAGGGATAAAATTTGTTTGGTGACTACTTGTTACCAGGGATACAGAATATTCAGGCTTTTGTTACAGTGTTCAATTTTTTAAAAAATATTTTTATGACAGTTAATGTTAGGGACTAGTTGTAAAGACAAGGCAGCTGGGATAAGAGGTAATCCGTCAAGGGGTAAATTTACAATGATCAAAGTGTGGTGATATGGTTTGGCTGTGTCCCCGCCTGAATCTCATCTTAAATTGTAGCTCTCATAATCCCCTCGTGTCGTGGGAGGGACCCAGTGGGAGGTAATTGAATCATGGGGCAAGTTTTTTCCATGCTATTCTCACGATAGTGATGCATTCTCACGAGATCTGATGGTTTTATAAAGGGCAGTTCCCCTACGCACACTTCTCTTGCCGTCACCATGTAAGATGTGCCTCCTTTGCCCCTTCTTCACCTTCTGCCATGATTGTGAGGCCTCCCCAACCATGTGGAACTGTGAGTCTTTTTATGTATAAATAACCCAGTCTCCAGTATGTCTTTATTAGCAGCGTGAGAACGAACTAATATACATGGGGTTCAAGATTTATCAGAGTGGAAACAATACACACTGAGGATTCCAAAAAGGTGGAGGGAGGGAGAGAGGGGGACAAACGTTAAAGAACTACCTACCAGATACTATTTTCCCACTCTTTGGGTGACAGGATCATCAGAAACCCAAACCTCAGCATCATGCAATATACTCATGTAACAAACTTGCACATGCACCCTCTGAATCTAAAATT
>NW_012101776.1:1982234-1986499 GCF_000951045.1 Mandrillus leucophaeus
TTGTAAAATCGTACACCTTCAAATCAAGAGTTCTCCAAATTAAATCCAAATTAAATTATATAATACATATATTGTATTGTTGGCTACAAGTCCTAAGATATACCAAAGGGAGTCACCACTGGAAGCCCAATGTGATGATTTACAATTCAAATTACTGTTAAAGGGCAAATGGAATTTTGGCACCAGAAAACCAAAAAGCATTTCTGTTGGTACAAAGGTCCTATAGAAAGCTTACAGTGATCTTGCTGGCCACTCAGTATCTGAAACAAAAATATAAAGCTTAATATATTGCTTATTTAAGAAGGGAGCACTATGTTCATCATGTACAATCTCTCCAAGCAGAGAAGGTTTCTGCCCTTACATAAGGTTTTGGGAAGAATGGCGTTCAGGGATTGGTGGATTTCTAGCAGGATCAAGCAAGTTGAAGTCCATTGAAGAAACATCTTTTCTCAGAAGAGACTGTTGTTGATTGGATGTATTTTGGAAGTTTCTGTGCCCAACTGAATGATTTTCAAAGTAAGGTGCTATTACTGACTAGTGGTTTTAGGAAGCTTGTCCATGGAAGTGAATTGTTGGTTACTAAATGTGTGTAAAACCAGTTCTAGTGGTTACTTTTACCATGGTTATAGACCTGTAATTGATTAGTTAAACAGGGATAAAATTTGTTTGGTGACTACTTGTTACCAGGGATACAGAATATTCAGGCTTTTGTTACAGTGTTCAATTTTTTAAAAAATATTTTTATGACAGTTAATGTTAGGGACTAGTTGTAAAGACAAGGCAGCTGGGATAAGAGGTAATCCGTCAAGGGGTAAATTTACAATGATCAAAGTGTGGTGATATGGTTTGGCTGTGTCCCCGCCTGAATCTCATCTTAAATTGTAGCTCTCATAATCCCCTCGTGTCGTGGGAGGGACCCAGTGGGAGGTAATTGAATCATGGGGCAAGTTTTTTCCATGCTATTCTCACGATAGTGATGCATTCTCACGAGATCTGATGGTTTTATAAAGGGCAGTTCCCCTACGCACACTTCTCTTGCCGTCACCATGTAAGATGTGCCTCCTTTGCCCCTTCTTCACCTTCTGCCATGATTGTGAGGCCTCCCCAACCATGTGGAACTGTGAGTCTTTTTATGTATAAATAACCCAGTCTCCAGTATGTCTTTATTAGCAGCGTGAGAACGAACTAATATACATGGGGTTCAAGATTTATCAGAGTGGAAACAATACACACTGAGGATTCCAAAAAGGTGGAGGGAGGGAGAGAGGGGGACAAACGTTAAAGAACTACCTACCAGATACTATTTTCCCACTCTTTGGGTGACAGGATCATCAGAAACCCAAACCTCAGCATCATGCAATATACTCATGTAACAAACTTGCACATGCACCCTCTGAATCTAAAATTAAAAAAAAAAAAATCACCAGAGATTCTTTTCAATACCTGAGGTCCATATCTAGAAATTATGACTCATTCAGACCAAGATGATACCTGGATATCTCTATTATTTAAAGATTTCCCAATTCTGAATGAAATCTTTCTTTGGATTTATAACTTGGAGCTACTTTTAAGACTATCTAGCATTGTACTGCTGTTTTACAGGTGAGACCAGAGAGATCAAGAAAATTGTCTAGACTAGCTAGTTATTGACTCAAATGAGAGTAAATTCATGATGTTTTACTTCAAGTCTTGTAACTTTAGCTTTGGTTTCTGAATGCAAGTGAGGATATCTACACCTGAACCTTGGTTAGATTAACACTGACACTTAGGATTTGACCCATGATTATGCTTCTCGGTTGTTTTGATTAAACTTCTCCTTGAGGAAATTGAATGTATATTCTGAATAACTAAGATAACACACAAATTAACGAATTACTAACTAGCTGTCTGCCTTATAACTATGGCTCTAAGAAGCTCCTAGGCCGTGGTCCTCACCATTCTGCCCCTTAGTTTTCTCATACCTATAATTAAGGTGTAACAATGATTGATCTGTAGGGTCTCTTCAATAGCTGGCATTTTAATTTATTACAACCTGGGAAGTTTTTATTATGGTGTGTTTGGAAGTATTAATCAAAATGAGAAGGTTCTGCATTGGAAAAGGGAATTGTGTCAGATTTAGGAAGTACAATCAATATGCCTTAAAATAGATAATTGAAGTTATAAAATTGCAATTCGTAGTGGGATGAGCTAGATATTTTACAGGCCTACTATGAAAACCCATAAAAGTTTTGAATTTATATTGAGATAGTGAAAATAAAGATATGCTACTAGCAGTTATGGTGAATGTGGCCTGATTGGTGAGGTCACCCTGGCCCATGAAATAGAGAAGAAGGAGCCTTCATTGTTTTCACATCTTGTAGCCTTAAGAGCAGAGTGAATTGAGAGTGCTTTAAAAGTCCCCTCCAAGCACAAGCAAGACCTAGCAAAGATGGACCAGGACAAACATTACGTTAGTTGCCTAGGTAACAGAGCCCCTTCCTATGTGTCATATTATAACAAGAAAAGTCAAAGCCACGTACAGATGAAGAAAATAATCAAGGGACAAGAGATCTGGTTTGGATAAAATCTACCTGTGAAGAAAGTTTGAAGAGGTATTTGAGAGAGTTTGTGCTTCAAAACACGACATTCCCACTGGAGCAAAACTGAGTTTTGCTTAAAAGTGTGATACTTTCTGCCTCTCAAGAGTATAAAATGAGGTATATCAAGCTTTTCTTCTGTTAGTGTGATCACAGACAGTGGCAATAAATTGAGTTCATTACCCAAGTTGTCTCAGCTGTTCTAACTGCTGAGCATATTCTCTGTAATTCTCAGAATCTTTCTTAAATGAGTACTCAATACCAGTCTCTACCAACTGATTGAAGTGAGCATGTGAGATGAAACCAATTTGTCACTCTTGTCTTCTCCATTCCATGTTTTGGGACTATATAGCAGCAGTAGAGGCTACACCTTCCAGCAGTGTAAAGACTCTTACTTGAGAGATAATAGATTGAAGGAAAGATGAGGCAGAATCTTGACCATTCTCAAAGTGCTGGCCCTGTGAACACTGTTTCAGACTCTAAATTTACCTTTCTGCTCTGTGTTTTGGCTATTCTCAGACCAGGAACAGTAGGTTCCTGAGAAGAAGGAGCCTTCATTGTTTTCACATCTTGAGATGCACTATCTCTTAAGAGATAACCTCCAGAGAAATATCAGCCAAAAGGGGTATTGTCCAAATGATGAGTGCTCTTCCATCTTTATTATTATCTCACCTGCCAAGGAAGAAAATAGGTCTAACACCAGCATCCCAGATCTTTGACAGAGAGGCCAGAACGCTATGAGAAAAGCAGGGCTAGGTTCAAATAATGCTTTTACTGCTTACTAACTAGGTCACGTTAGGCAACTTTCTTAAACACATCAAACCTTAATTTCTTCATCTGCAAATTAAGGGTGCTAATACCCACATTAAGGATTTCTTATAGACAATGAAATTTATTGTAAAAAATCAAGTAAATGAATTAGTATGTGAGAAAAAAGTTTTGCACAGTGCTTAACACATTTTAAGCAGTTATTAAATGTCGATTATCATTGGCATTCTAGACTCACTTCCATAATAACGTGGGTGAAAGTGGCAATTTTTCTTTTTTTATCTTGTATTGCTTATGGAGCTGAGATTAACACCTTATTGAATAAATTCTTGCTGCCATCAATAAACTGCATTTCTCACTCTTTAAATTTTTTTTTATTTTTCATACTTCCTGAATCTCTGGTCATTTCCTACATATTTGAATTTCAGAAAATATCAAACACACTCCCACCTCAGGGTCTTGATATCTAGGGGTTTCAGTCCGTACCATCTACTACCCCTCAGGTATTCAACTGGTCCTCTTTCACTCATGTGGTCTCTGCACAAATTCAGCCAAATATCTGCTTAAATGTTACCCTTACAAAGAGGACTCCTAGACTCACCCATATTCTATGACATGTCCCTCTTTAACTTACATACCTCCTAGATTCTGACTCTTCTTAATTTTGCTTCATAGCACTTTTTGCTTCCTAAAATTATATATTTATTTGCTTCCTTGTTTATTTCCTGTTCCCACCAAAATATAAATGAGGACAAGGTGTTTCTTTAGTTGTGTTCACCATTGGATGTCCAATACCTAGAACTATGCCTGGCACATAGTATATGAATGTACACACACAAATGAATGAATGGAGAGACATATCAATAAGTGAATGGTCATAGGTTCCAGTTTTCTTTTTCTTTTCTTCTTCTTCTTCTTCTT
>NW_012101776.1:1986859-1989711 GCF_000951045.1 Mandrillus leucophaeus
TTAGACATTGTCAAATTGGTCTCCAAAGTAGTCATATCTATTTACTCTCCCATTGGTAGTACATAGCAGTTCATATTTATTTCTATTCTTATCAACATTTTGTATTATCAAATCTTAAAATTTTTCAACCTAATGAATGGAATGTGTGTGAATTAGTATATCTTTTTTAAGGTGAAGAGAAGAAAACACTGTAGTGAATTATCAGGTGTTGTGTGCAAGCATTTATTATATTACCAGAGCAGTATCTGAGAGACTGAAAAGTATTATCTTTACCCATAGCCAAGACCCACCATTTAGTTGAATTTCCCTTTGTGGTCTTTGTCCTATGCCCAAGTTATAATGGGAAAAGTGGAACACATATTGAAGACCTTGGCTGGGGCAAGGTACTTAGAATCTCAGTAGTTTTCTGTCAGAAGGAATTAAGCAATAGTTTTGTCTTTCTGTTGCAGTACTGGCATGAAAATAAACTGGGATAATTTATGTAACGTCTAAAGACCTACATAAACTTTACTTATTATTACCTCTTTTCTGCTGAGAGTTGAAGATCTCTGCAAGTAAAATGAATCTACAGTGAACACATGGAGCCCCCATTTAAAGGGCTCAGTATGAGATTTAAACTAATCTTCACCCACTACATTTTGATTTTTTTGCCTTAGTGAGTGAATAGTTCAACTACACACAGCCTATAGAGCTAGCGGGAGTCACATTCAATAAGAAATTTACTCTTTCAATAATGAACACTCCTCCAGCACCTCTGAGCCCACTCCTCCCACATTAAAAGAATATGTATAATCCCTGCTTCCCGTGTGACAGTGCCTCCTCCCAGGATTTCCCAAGGAGCTGGGACAAAAAGCTTTCTGCTAGGTTTCTAGGCTCACTGAGTGGCCAATTTTAAGTAAGATTTTCAAGTGGCAGAGGTATATCTTTTTGTTTTGGAATCTTTTTCTTTTTTTCATATGCAAGGATGCCAGTACAAACACACACACACATATTCCTTCAACCTGCCAGAGCTCCTGTGGATTTTCATCTTTGTTAGGATCAAAACTTTAATCTTCATGGTTTAAATCCTAGTAATCACACATCTTAGCCTGTATGTGGAGGGTGACACTGGGGCACACGAGCCTGGGTGGTAGCCCAGATCAGGAAAGGACCTTGATCACATGCAGCTGGGAAGGGCCTAAGTGGAAGGTGGCCCCAGTCACTGCACATGTTCAATATGGGTGACTAGATCCTGGGAAATATGATGTTCTGCGAGGTAGGAGGCTGCTGATGTGATCGGGGATTTGTGGTCATAAATTTTAGTTGGAAAGCAATTTGAATGAGTTGGATTTTTTTTCTTCTCCTTAAAGAGATGTTTGAGGCAAAAAAACAAAGACAAAAACAAAAAAAAGTCCAACTGCTATTGAGCCCACTTTCTGAAAAAAGGTCATAGTGAAATTGCATTGTAATGTAACCTGTGCATTTAGGAGGTTCCTGGTGACTTTGTTCTCTCTTTCTCTGTCAGGAAATGAACTTTGTGAAGCAAAGCAAGAATGCCTCACAGTGGTATTTCCTTTCTGAAATAGTTCTTTCAGAAAGGAACATGTTCATGTGTCCTTGATAGCAGCAGGAGGCAGCCAGATGCCTAGGCAGATAGGGGTGGGTCCCCAGTGAATTCCCACCTTCAAGCCAAAAAGCAACCTGAAGGCTGAAAGACCAGACTGCTGGTCCCAGATGAAATCCGCAACCCAGAGTGAGAATTTCTGTTCCTGTTTACCTGCCCTTTCCTTATTGATTCTTTCTGAATAATACCTTTTAATCAATTGAATGTTGACCTTTTCAATATAACCTACAGCCTATGCCTCCCCTATTCTTTTTACTCCCCATAAAAGCCCCCAACTCAGCCACATTGTGGGGACTTCTCCGCCTTTGGGTAAGGGGACCAACCACGCAGCCCTTCTTCGTGAAAGCCGTTTCATCACTCAATAAAACTCCCCGCCTTGCTCACTCTTTGGTTGTCAGTGCATCCTTATTCTTGGATGCTGGACAAGAGCTCAGGACCCACTGAGTGTGGGTACCCAGAAAAGCCGTCACACTGGCTTTTTGCCCTCACCAGTGAAGGACAGTCACCCCATGCAATGGGGCCAGGGGCCGACTGAGCTGCTAACATGCTGCCATCCATCAGGCTGTGGATGGCAGAACTAAAGGAGCCAATTAACACACTAACACCCCCTCTGGGGCTTTAGGGTAGTGACACCCTTGCCTGGGTGCTGCCACATTCCCCTTGAGATGACATGCCTGATCTGGCTGCAAGCCCCTCACAGAGCTTGCTCCTGTGTCAGCAGAGTGGCTGGCTGGATCTTGCACTTGCTTACTCGCATGCTGCCTCTGGCAAGGAGTCTAGCGTATGTAGGGCATCATATCTTGGGGGAAGGGAATCCAGAAGTCTGACATGCCAGCAAAAGGGTAAAAGTTGTTTTTACCAATCAGACTTCTGGCCTCTCTCTCCCTGTGCAAACTAGTAGAATTAATGATAAAGATCACTTTTTATATCATCTTTCTGAGTACTTTCTGGTTAATATCTGTGTGACTTTTACCATTTGCTGATTCTCTTCCCCTCTGTGAACAACTGCTAGCTACCTTTCTTAAATTTTCCTTTCTCTGAGCTACGTTTAATGATTCTAAATTTTGTAAAAACTACTTACCACCTCTTTGAAAATACCTGGTACACTCACAGTTAAGTCATAACCTTAGTTGAGGCTTGTTGGTTTCACCTCTGAGGTTACTTTTGGTAAACTCCAAAAGCCAGAAATATTGGCTACTTGGTGTGGGTAAAGTCGGGTAATAAGAGATTTAAAAGAATTTTTCTTAAA
>NW_012101776.1:1993441-1994390 GCF_000951045.1 Mandrillus leucophaeus
CTATTCTTTTTACTCCCCATAAAAGCCCCCAACTCAGCCACATTGTGGGGACTTCTCCGCCTTTGGGTAAGGGGACCAACCACGCAGCCCTTCTTTGTGAAAGCCGTTTCATCACTCTATAAAACTCCCCACCTTGCTCACTCTTTGGTTGTCAGTGCATCCTTATTCTTGGATGCTGGACAAGAGCTCGGGACCCACTGAGTGTGGTTACCCAGAAAAGCCGTCACACTGGCTTTTTGCCCTCACCAGTGGAGAACAGTCACCCCATGCAATGGGGCCAGGGGCCGACTGAGCTGCTAACATGCTGCCATCCATCAGGCTGTGGATGGCAGAACCGAAGGAGCCAATTAACACACTAACACCCCCTCTGGGGCTTTAGGGTAGTGGCACCCTTGCCTGGGTGCTGCCACATTCCCCTTGAGATGACATGCCTGATCTGGCTGCAAGCCCCTCACAGAGTTTGCTCCTGTGTCAGCAGAGTGGCTGGCTGGATCTTGCACTTGCTTACTCGCATGTTGCCTCTGGCAAGGAGTCTAGGGTATATAGGGCATCATATCTTGGGGGAAGGGAATCCAGAAGTCTGACATGCCAGCAAAAGGGTAAAAGTTGTTTTTACCAATCAGACTTCTGGCTTCTCTCTCCCTGTGCAAACCAGTAGAATTAATGATAAAGATCACTTTTTATATCATCTTTCTGAGTACTTTCTGGTTAATATCTGTGTGAACCATTTGCTGATTCTCTTCCCCACTGTGAACAACTTCTAGCTTCCTTTCTTAAATTTTCCTTTCTCTGAGCTATGTTTAATGATTCTAAATTTTGTAAAAACTACTTACCACCTCTTTGAAAATACCTGATACACTCACAGTTAAGTCATAACCTTAGTTGAGGCTTGTTGGTTTCACCTCTGAGGTTACTTTTGGTAAACTCCAAAAGCCAGAAATATTGGCTA
>NW_012101776.1:1996805-2017012 GCF_000951045.1 Mandrillus leucophaeus
TTCCTTATTGATTCTTTCTGAATAATGCCTTTTAATCAATTGAATGTTGACCTTTCCAATATAACCTACAGCCTATGCCTCCCCTATTCTTTTTACTCCCCATAAAAGCCCCCAACTCAGCCACATTGTGGGGACTTCTCCGCCTTTGGGTAAGGGGACCAACCACGCAGCCCTTCTTCGTGAAAGCCGTTTCATCACTCAATAAAACTCCCCGCCTTGCTCACTCTTTGGTTGTCAGTGCATCCTTATTCTTGGATGCTGGACAAGAGCTCAGGACCCACTGAGTGTGGGTACCCAGAAAAGCCGTCACACTGGCTTTTTGCCCTCACCAGTGAAGGACAGTCACCCCATGCAATGGGGCCAGGGGCCGACTGAGCTGCTAACATGCTGCCATCCATCAGGCTGTGGATGGCAGAACTAAAGGAGCCAATTAACACACTAACACCCCCTCTGGGGCTTTAGGGTAGTGACACCCTTGCCTGGGTGCTGCCACATTCCCCTTGAGATGACATGCCTGATCTGGCTGCAAGCCCCTCACAGAGCTTGCTCCTGTGTCAGCAGAGTGGCTGGCTGGATCTTGCACTTGCTTACTCGCATGCTGCCTCTGGCAAGGAGTCTAGCGTATGTAGGGCATCATATCTTGGGGGAAGGGAATCCAGAAGTCTGACATGCCAGCAAAAGGGTAAAAGTTGTTTTTACCAATCAGACTTCTGGCCTCTCTCTCCCTGTGCAAACTAGTAGAATTAATGATAAAGATCACTTTTTATATCATCTTTCTGAGTACTTTCTGGTTAATATCTGTGTGACTTTTACCATTTGCTGATTCTCTTCCCCTCTGTGAACAACTGCTAGCTACCTTTCTTAAATTTTCCTTTCTCTGAGCTACGTTTAATGATTCTAAATTTTGTAAAAACTACTTACCACCTCTTTGAAAATACCTGGTACACTCACAGTTAAGTCATAACCTTAGTTGAGGCTTGTTGGTTTCACCTCTGAGGTTACTTTTGGTAAACTCCAAAAGCCAGAAATATTGGCTACTTGGTGTGGGTAAAGTCGGGTAATAAGAGATTTAAAAGAATTTTTCTTAAAGAGTATGATGATTAAAATTCAGCTTATTTAAAAGTAGATATCCAAGCTATAAGTATATTTAAAATGCCTTTATGTTTTTCTTTCTTGGATCTCGTTTTTCTGAAAAAAGGTTTTTTTTTTTTTTTTTTTTCCTTCTCAGTCGACTGAATTATTTTTTTCCATTTTGCCTTGCCACTCTTAATGCATGCATGAAAGAGCCTAAGATAACTTCTGAGAGCATGAGACTCCTTGGGAAAAACAGAGAATGTGCCACAGACCCCATTTTGAGAGAAAAAAACCCTCTGTTTTCCTCACTGAATCCCAGGAATTAAAAGAATATAGATCCCTCTCAACATCTGTTTCTGTCTTCCAGCTATGCCTGTTTATTAGGCCCTAGAAACTGCATGCTTTCCTAGCCCCGTGTTTTGAAGGGCTCCACCTGGAGGCCCGTAATCCAAATTGGAGGATTGGCATGTGAAAAATCCTATAACTACTGGATCTTCTTCTGTCTGCCTGTATAGTTATATATGTATTATGTGTGTGATGTTCATATTTAAAAAGCCCTAGTTAATTGGCTTAAAGAAAATAAGAGATTAGATCAAATATTTTTTGAAGGAAAATAAAAGCTGCCTTTCAGTTCATGTGACTTTAATCACTGAGAAATAAAAACAGGTTTAAAGATTATTGGCAAAATATTATACAAATGTCTTCAAAATGTAAATATGTGGTCTAAATTATGCAGATCAGATGCTAGGTTTTCTAAATGCTTTAAGGTTATAAATTGTTTCTTAGGCTTTTGAAAATCGTTTGACTTGCCTGCTTTATAGTTTGGTAAGGCCTGGAGACAGGTGGAGTTAACCATGCCTCTAACTATGCTGGAAAGAGTCAGACCTTAGCTGTACCTAGCACATAATTAAAATAACTTACCATGCTTTACATTACAAATAAAAATGGCTAAGAGTTACCATTATAACATGTAATTGATACTACTGAAAATAGATTTACGTGCAAGGTATGTAAGGAAAGTAAAATGTGTTTTTAGTAAAATAGTATAAGAAGGCATGGAAATGTAAATTTTTGCCTAGTTTAGAGGGTTAAATGATTGCTTTAAATTAGATAACATAAAGCTGAAGGTTTAAACAAATTTTGTGAGGTTTGTAAAAATTAAGCTTGCAGAAGAATTTATAAAGGTATTATATGGGTTTTCCATAAATTGAGCATTGAAATAAAAGTGCAACAAGGTTTTCTTAAGGCACTGATGTGCTCTTTCACAAAAATGTGTAAATGGTTAAAAAAGGTTTACAAGAATCTCATCTCATGGTCACACCAGTTGAGATTAGGTAGAATTATCTAGAAAGTTTCATTAAAAAATTGAAGTTGACATAAAAAGCAGACTAATGCAAGCGTGAAATTTCACTTTCTTTCCCTTGAGCAAGATTTTCACGTAATAATAAAGGATAGTGAAATATTTTTGTTTGCCTTGTGAATAAACTACCAAAAAAGAAGATAAGAGACAGATTGGTTGGAAAGCTAAGTCTTCCATATTAATGGGTAAAGGTTTTTCCCTTGTGTTAAAATTTTTGAATCATTATTTTTGCTAAAATAAATGACTTATGGTCATCTAAAATTCTCTTTCATGATATGAAGTGTTTTAAACCTTTAACCTGTTTGGTAGGCTTCCCAAAATCAAACTCCAGCTTCAAAAATTTTCTTTTTTGCCCTCTAACTTTTGGATGCTACAGCAGATCCCTGGAGCATCCAAAAGAGGTGTAAACAGGATTATTTAACATGTTTAGTTACATGGGATTGCCAAAATAAAAATAAGGTTTAATCTTCCTCAGGTTATATTTATGTTAATAATATTAACATATCTTCCAACATTGTATGGGATTTCTAAAATTCGAATCTCTGAGTGTATGCTATCAATCATACTTAAGGTTATCATTTTAAGTTATTATAAACCAAAGAAATAACCAAATTTCTTTGTTAATTGTGTTTTTGACTGTAACTACATTTTGTGATTCACAAACAATTGTTGTCTTGCTTCGATCCTTTTCAAAAAATGGTTCATAATCAGCTACAGGACTTTGACAGTTGTTCTTACATGAGGTTTCTGATATCTTTGGAGATTGTGACATTGGAATAAAGGAAAAACATAGAAGACTCATGAAGAGCTGAAATGCTCATGAATGTCAAGCAGAACAAAAGTTAACTGAATGGACTGAACCTAATGGAAAACTAAAGTAATCTTTTTACAGTTTTTTGCTTAAGACATTGCTGATCCTTATTTTGTTTCTCAGCGTCAAGGTGACTTTTCTTTTGAACTATCTACAGCTTTTAACAATTAGTAAGGTATACTCCTGTGAACCAAATTTGGAGCATGTTTGTTTCTCTCTGGCTGGTTTCTCTAGAATTTGGAAACTATTTGTGAGTATCCTTAACTTATGGCACTATAGTTATTTGCATCAGTGTAATTTTTCTTGTGCAAAAGAGCACAGTAGGAGAAACTGGTTGTTTTACCAAAGCTTTGACTGGAAAGGTATGCTTCCCTTTAAGGAATAAAGCTTGACATGCAGAGCCAATAAAAGCCCCCTGGGAAAACTGGCCTCATACCTCGTCTACACAGTCCCTGTACAGGGTTTCTAACCTGTGGTGTGTAAAGAATATCACTTTCTAACAGGCCCAGGAGCCACATATTATCTTGGGAACTCAGCAGAGGGGAATTTACCCAACAAGGCATTTGAGGGTACGAACCTATGGCTAGGCCCGTTTTAAAAGGCCTTATCTGAGAGTCCTTGTGGAACAGAGTTCCATCAAAGCCAATTTTAAAAGCCTATGTGAAAAATAATTATTCTTGCTGTGCTTTATGCAAATAATCAGACTAAGTGTAAGACTAAAGTTCATTTTGCAAACAACTCAGTCCTATTATGATTTGTTTCTTTAACAAAAATGAGGAGAGAGAAAATTGCTCTCAAAACTTATCATACTCTTGGCATTAAATTCTAATCTCATTAGTTGTTTGTAAGTTTTTGCCTACATTTTGGACCATCCCTGCTTATTCCTGTGAACCAACCAGTGATCTCTGGCTGAAGCTCAGAAGAAACAAAAGGGATGGGTAATGGGAAATCTGGATCAATATTCTAGTTCTGTGCAATTATCCTGCAAATCCTGCCAGGTGATGGCAGTAAATAGGGTGCCCATAACCCAAAGGTTATGGGGGAAACCTTTATGTGGGAAAATAAAACCAAGGGAACTAACCAAAGACAAGCCCCATGTACCAAAATCTTAGCAGGTATAACTATAGCCACTAGCCACTAGTTATCTGGGCGTGTCAGCAGCCTCAGGATTTTTAAGCTCTCCTTACCCCCTTGTTTAGTTTTTATACATGTCTTCTGATAACCCAGTTTGTCTGTTTTGTGCCTTCAGACCATCAAACTCCAAATGGTCATGAAACTGAAGCCTCAGAGGATGGCTCACTTTTACTGGGAACTGTTAGATAGGCCTCTGAAGAGATCTGTGAGTTGCTTTCCCAAAACAGCACCCCTGCCAGCAGGAAGCAGTGAAGATCCATCTTTGTCCCTATTCTAATAGCAGTTAGAGACATACCTCTTCAGAGTGAGGAACTGATAGTGGTAGGAGGCAGGCAAATACCTAGACAGATAGGATGCCTCTGTGGTGAAACCACACCTTCAAGCCAGAAAACAGCCTGAAGGCTGAAAGTCTGGACTGCTCGTCCCGGATGAACCCACAACCCAGAGTGAGAACTTCTGTTCTTGTTTACCCACTCTTTCTGATTGATTCTTTCTGAATAATGCCTTTCAACCAATAGAATGTTGCCATTTTCAATATGGCCTGACTATCCTCTATTCTAAGCCTATAAAAGCCCCAGACTCAGTCACATTGGGGAGACTTTCCCATCTTCAGGTAGGGGGACCACCCGTGCATACCCTCTGCATGGAAAACTGTTCCATCACTCTCTGCCTTGCTCACTCTTTAGCTGTCAGTACATCCTCATTCTTGGATGCTGGACAAAAGCTTGGGACCCTTTGAGTGTGGGTATCCAGAAAGGCTGTCTATGTCAGGAAGCTGTGTCCTGGTAAACTGATTACCAAAAGGCAATTTGTAGCATTTTACCGTTCTTCTAGTGTAAATACCCCCAACAGAGTTGATTTCAAACAGACTTGGGATAATATGCATACAATCAACTCTTAGGGCCTACTGCATGCCAGCTCCTGCATTCCACTGAGTTGGAAGAAACAAATACCAATCGCCCAGAAAGCCAAGGTTCTGAGTCAGAACTTTTGTGAAAAGATATGCAGATACTTAGGAAATTTAAATGATTGATCCTAAACTGACTACCCATGAAAATTCAATTGGTAAACAATTTTTCCCATCTACAGAACAGAAATTAAGATGAGATTAATATTGTGCTATATTTGAGGCAGGATATTTTCTCACTGAAAATAAAATAGGCAAACAGATAGATAAATAAAGAAATAGAAATAAGCAAATTATCTTTGATATCCTGTCACCTACTTTTGAGTTCCTTGTCATGAAGAAGTATTCTCATGTAAGTTCTTTTCCAGCTGTGCTAGCTGGCCTAAGACTGTAGAGTTCAGATTGCTCCACTCTTCTTGAGACGGAAATACTGATAAAGGAGTTTAATCGTTGGTAATGTCTTAACCTATTAAGATTCAAGAGTATTAAGCAGAACCAGGTTTATTGATGAATCTCTCCAGAATACATTTGTAAGTTATTTGTAAGTCAATTGTCTGGAATTTAGAGTGCATTATCCCATATAAATTACAATATAAATAATTCTGAGACAAAAGTCCATTTTAGTAAAACCAACGAATGCTTACAGATTTTCACTAAATGGCAGAAAATGATAGCTATTGTAAAAATCAATAAGTTGAATAGATAAACAACTTGAGTACAGCATTTGGAAATTCTTTCTTTTTTAACACAGGAAAATCAGGTTCAATAGGAGGAGATTAGGAGTGCCACTAGATGTTTTTGTGAAGATGGGAGGTTTCTTAACATTTGTAGTAGTTTCACCATTTTCAATTAAGTCTATTTGTAGCACTGTACTTTATGCATCCTAATGATTACTATTGTGTTTGGGGAAATCACACGTGAAACAAAGAATTTGCGATGTAGAGAAATAGAAAGTGAGTGAAAATGGAGCTATGCCCCTAAGGAAATATTTCTTGAGTGCATTCTATACTGCACTAGTCCCACAAGTTGCTCCATTATCAGTTAAGTTTGGCAAACTGAATACCAGAGCCCTTAGTTGGATAGTCATATTGCATATTAACATGTATGAGCATTTAAGAAGAAAGAATGCCCCATAATAAATGAACTTGTTTAACTTGCAATTTCTTCAACATATTAGACAATGAATTCCTTTTCTTAAATAATATTTGTTAACAGCAAGCAAATCTGATAAAATCTAGAAGAATGATTTTTTTCTCTAGTTCATGACCCGATAGTGGATCACAAAATCATTTGAGTAGACTAAGTATCTATTTAATGCATATGTGAGTTACAAAGTATAACAATAAAATGAACACTCATGATTCTAGCATGAAATTACCAATACCATTAACTCGAACTGCAATTCATATTATTTTATTCCAATCTTGTCCTACCCATAAGAGGTGACCATTATCTTGAAATTTGCATTTAATTCTTTTTATTTTTTTAAATATTTTTTTGATGATATAAGTATTCCTAAGTTTATTTTTGTTTATTTTGTGCATTAAAACAGTATCATTCTTAATGTAGTCTTCTGAGTACATGGTTGATTCGTGAAATCAACTCTTAATGTAGTCTTGGCTTTTCTGTTTCTAAAATTCAAGTTTGTTGGTTCGTGTAGCTGTGGTTCATTCGTACTCACTATGGTATAATATTTTATATTGCAAACATTTCTGGAAATTCTCCTGGTGAACATATGAAAGAGTTTTCTTGGGAGGCTGTGGTGGGTGGATCACCTGAGGTCATGAGTTCGAGACCAGCCTGACCAACATGGGGAAATCCCGTCTCTACTGAAAATACAAAAATAGCTGGGTGTGGTGGCACATACCTGTAATCCCAGCGACTTGGGAGGCTGAGGCAGGAGGATCGCTTGAACCCAGGGATGTGGAGGTTGTGGTGAGCCAAGATTGCACTATTGCACTGCAGCCTGGGCAACAAGAGCAAAACTCCACCTCAAAAAAAAAAAAAAAAAAAAAAAAAAGAGTTTTTCTGAGTTACATACTGCAAGAATTTCTCTGTGCTCTATTCCTTGAATTGAAATTTCTGGATCATAGAGTAGGATAATTTTCAACTTTACAATATAATGGGAAATTATTCTTTTGATCAACTTTTTTCAATATACACTCCCACCAAGATTGAGAAAGAGAACTGACACATGACTTTTTGAACTTGGAGTTTTCAGCATATAGAACTAAGGATTCGAATCCCGAAATATGGACAAGGCCAAGACTAGGCATGGAAGGTGGGAATTTAATAGTATGGCAAATAAATGAACACTAGCATCAATAGTTTCTTGGTTATCGTAGTATTGCCTGTTGAGGATGAATACACAATTCTTTCTGCTCTGCAGGCACAAAAGCAAACAGGGCCCAAAGCAAATATCACATTTTCAAAGCACTGTCAGACAAAGAAATTCTTCAGGCACACATTGTTTCTCATATCTTTTAGTTCTAGGATGAACATGGATAGAAGAAATAAGAGCTTGTTTAGAAGGGTTCTTTCATCCTGAAGTCAAGTGGTTCGGCTTTACCTCTGACCTGCTTATTTTGACCTCTCTGTCCTCAATACGATTCTTAATAAAATCAGTTGGATCTGACTGGACATATATTCCTAAGCTCCTAAATAATCTTACGAAGTGATAAACAGAGTGCCTCATCCTAAGCCAACAAAAGTATAGAAGCTTTTTGTCTTCCCTAGGCTTCAGCCATTGTTATTTCTGCCTACCTTTTCTGTAGCCCATGTGCGATATTTAATTATGGTAGAAAAGAGTTTTAGGTACAACTGGTTTGTTGTGGTCCATATGCATTTTAGAAAAAAGGTAATTATATTTAAAAGCCAACAAATAGTGCTTCAAAGATAAATGAAGTAAAGGTAGGAGAGAGTGAGGGAGCTTAAAAATTAGGGTCCATCTGATTCCATCTTTGCCACAATTATGACAAATAAAGGATTTATGATTGGAAAGTATAAGAGAAACATAATAGATTGATGTTTTGAAGATTATTATAAGGATAAAGCATTAAATTGCAATGTAGTTATCGAAAAGACCATACCCTATTTCTGGATAAGGAAATGTGAAATTCAAAACAAAATCAATTACATGAAAAATACCTATTTGCACATAAAACTGAAATGAATATTCCTCAGGGCTGGTTCCAAATTGCACTTGTTTAAACTGTAATTAGAGAGAAGACTAGCAAATGTGTGGATAATACTAACAATACTGGTGAGATGATTAGCCATTGAGGTAGCCAGCCAAAGATTGCTCTTCTGATAATTAGCTTCAGGATAGAGAATCCAATATTTCCCAAGATAAATGTTTGTTGACAAAAATCTCCATATGGCCTGGCAGATATGTGCTTGGGATGTAAAAGAAATTATAAATTAGAAGAATAGGGTTCTGAATAAGGAAATTCAGATGAAATTTTCAAGTATATTCCTCATTCTGATGGTCACTTCTTGGACACCTCCAAAATACTTGAGGTAGCTATGAAGGAGGGTGATTAAATCTCCATCCAAGAAAGTCCTTGCTACTTGGCTGCAAGGAGTGCAGTTATTTCACAGCACTAAAAGAAAAAACTTTAGACGAATTAAATTTAACAGTGTTTAATTGAACAAAGAATGATCTGGCAGCCCTCACAACCACAATAGGTTTAGAGCAACTCCTGGGGGCTACCACATAGTCAAAGAATACTTGCAGAAAGAAAAAGGAAAGTGATATCCAGAAAAAGGTATAAAAACAGCTGGATTGGTTATAGCTTTGCCTTTGCCTTATTTAAACACAGTTTGAACAGTTGATGACCTGTGATTGGCTGCAACTCTGTGATTGGTACAAGAGTAGGTTAATGTCTGTTTATATATCCAGTTAGATTATAGTTCATAATGTATGGAGAAACCTTTAGGCCAAACTTAAACTATGTAAGGAGGCGACTTTAGACTAAACTTAACAACAGCCTCTTGCTGTTAACACCTTTATGGTCTGCCCCATCTTTCAAGCCAAGGTCAGAATCTTGGGGGCAGTTTCCAGCCAAGGACTGAACATGGGAAGAGCACTCGGTCCTGGATATTTCTACCCAATATCTGAAGCTCCCCGTGGGTTGGCAGAGGCTGTTTCAGACCCAAACCTTAGGCTGAGGCTCTCCTTAAATAGTCTTGCCTCTCTTCTCTTTATGTCCCTCTAACAAACTACTTGTAGTCCTAATTCATTTCAGTGCCCAAAACCTGGGAGACTCCTCTTACAAGATATTTTGCATGCAGTGCCCAAAGGGAAACATATCATCTTCCTTTACCATCCTCCTCCACATTCCTATTCAATCTAATTCCTCCCCAATGATCTGTTTTAGACAATAGCATCACCATCCATCTGATTGAACAAGACGAAAACACAGGCGTAATACTCAATATGATCTTGACCTTTACTCCCCTCTCGCTTAAAAGCAAACAAAGAAATCAAGTTCTGATGCATTTCTCTTATCTTTTGGACTCTACCATCATCATCCAATAACTGGCCAATTTAATATGGTTTTGATCAAGCCTCCTAACTGGTCTACCCTCATGTATACCCTGACTGCCTCTTTATTGTCCACACTGCTGCCAGAGTGATTTCTTCCAAAGGCAAATTGATCACATCACAGTCCTGATAAAAGGACTTGAAAGGCCCCCAGTTGTCATTAGTATTAAGTGAAAATTCCTTAATGATTCTACAAGGCTCTTCACTGTGTAGCTCTCAGTCTCTCTGCCCTAATTTTGATTTATCTTTTTCCTAGTTTTGGCCACTCCAAACTCACCATACCTGTTTTCAAAAATGCTACTCCTCTTCCTGCAATGCTTCTCTAGCCCCTTCCTCGATTAATTTATACTCAACTTTTAGATGTTGAGTCAAGCATCACAATCTCAGGGAGGCTTTCCCCAATTTCCTGACTAGTGCAAATTTCCCTATGATAAGATAGCAAAGAACTAATTCCTCTTCTTGTAGCATCTATTTCAGTCATTATTTCATTTCATTTGGAACCATTGTAATTGTTTCTCCTATATACTTTTAAAAATAGGTATGATTTATATACAATTAAGGACACAGATTTTAAGTGTATTTTTCAATAGTTTTGACAACTGCCTTAATCACTAGTTAAATCAAGGTATAGAACATTCCCATTCTGCCAGAAAGTTGCATCATGACTCGTCTGGTCTACACCTCTTCCCCTACTGTCTGTTGTAGTCTTTTGACCATTTGCTATTGAGTTGTTTGTCTTTTGATAATTGAATTGTAATATTTTCCTTATATATTCTAGACAGAATCCCTTTGTTGTATACATGTGTAATGAATATTTCTTCCCAGTCTGTGACTTCCTTATACATTCTGTAATAATGTCTTTTGATTAACAGAAAATTTTAATTTTAATGAAGTCCCTTTTATAATCTTTTTCTTATATGGTTAATTATTTTTACATCTTGTCTAAGAAATCCTTGCTTATTCCCAAAAGGTCAAAGGTGGTCTCCTATATTTTCTCCTAGATGCTTTATGGGTCCTACCTTCATATTCAGGTATATGATACCTCTTGTGTTAATTTCATTAATAGCTTTTACGTCACCATTATTGAGGTCTTTAATTTCAACAACGTTTTGTAGTTTTCAGCAAACAGTTTTTGCATATGTTTCACTTCATTTATTGCCAGTAATTTTGTATTTTACGATATTGTTGTGAATATTATTGCTTTTTAATTAGTGAATTTTACATTTTAGAAGTGTTTAAGGTTTACAGAAAGTAGAGCAGATAATACAAAAATCTGCCATACAGCCCTTTTTAACTCCCTGTTTTCCCTTTTTGATGAATCACTATTGGTACATTGTTATTAATTAAAGACCATAGTTTACATTAGGGCTACTGTTTGTGTTATACAGTTCTATGGGTTTTGACAAAAGGGTAATACCATATATCCACTACATCAGTGTCATACAGAACAGTTTCATTGCCCTAAAATTCTCCTGTACTCCACCTGCTTAGCCTTCCTCCCCTCCCCCATATCCCTGATAACAACTGACCTTTTAATGTCTGTAGAGTTTTGCCTGTTCTACAATGTCATATAGTTGAAAATGTACAGAATGTACCCTTTTCAGACTGACTTCTTACACTGAAAAATATGCATTTTAGGTTTAGCCATGTATTTTTGTGGTTTAAAAGCTCATTTATTTTTATTGTTGAATAACATTCCATTCAGAGCTGTATCACAATTTATTTATCCATTTACCTTTTGAAGGACCTCTTGGTGGCTTCTGGTTGATGGCATATGAATAAAGCTGCTACAAAATCAGAGTGCAGATTTTTGTGTGGGAACACATTTTGAACATATTTGGGTAATTACCTATAAGTAAGATTGCTGGATTGTATTGTAAGATTGTGTTTAGCTTTGTAAGAAACTGCCAAATTTCCCTGCAAAGTGGCTGTACCATTTTGCATTCTTAGTAGCAGTGAGTTAGGGTTTCTGTTGCTCCACATTCTCACCAGCATTTGGTATTATCAACTTTTGGGATTTTAGCCATTCTAGTAGGTGCACATTGAGATACCAATGAGTGGTTTTAATTTGTAATTCCGTAGTAACTGATGGTGTTCAGTATCTTTTTATATGCTTATTTGCCATACTTGGTGAGGTGACTCCTCACATATTTGGCCTGTTCTTTAATATGCTTGTTTTCTTATTGTTGAATTTAAGAGCTTTTAGGTATATTGCAGCTACAAGTCCTTTACAAGATATGTGTTCTACAAATATTTTCTCCCAGTTAGTGAAGTGACTTGTCTTTTCATTCTTTTGGTTTTTAATTTTGTTAAATTTCATTTATCATAGATTATATTTTAATGTTATATTAAAAGTTCATTGCCAAACCCAAAGTGACCTAGATTTTTTTCTATGTTGTCTTTTAGAAGTTTCATATTTTTGCCCTTTACATTTAGGCTTGTAATCCATTTTGAGTAAATTTTTGTGAAAGATGTAAGATCAGTGTCTAGATTCCTGTTCGGTTTTTTTTTTTTTTTTTTTTGGCATGTGGATATTCAATTTTTCTAGCACCATTTATTGAAAGTATCGTTGCTTTTCCATTGAATTGCCTTTGCTCCTTTGTCAATGATCAGTTGACTATATTTGTGTGGCTCTGTTTCTGTGCTCTTTAATTTGTTACTTTAATCAATTTGTCTGTTCTTTTGTCAACATGACACTATACTGATTACTGTAGCTTTATAGTACATCTTGAAGTCAGAGAGTGTCAGTGCTTCAATGTTGTTTTTCTTCTTCAATATTCTGTTGGACATTTGGGGTCTTTAACACTTCCATATGAACTTCAGAATTAGTTTTTCTATACCAAAAATATATATATATATTGCTGGAACTTTGATTGGTAATATGGTTAGGCTTTGTATCCCCACCCAAATCTCATCTTGAATTGTAATCCCCATGTGTCAAGAGAGAGACCAGGTGGAGGTAACTGGATCATGTGGGAGGTTTCCTCTGTGCAGTTTCTGTGAAAGTGGGTGAGCTCTCAAGAGATCTGATGGTTTTGTAAGGGACTCTTCCCATTTTGCTCCGCACTTCTTCCTGCCACCTTATAAAGATGGTGCCTTGCTTCTCCTTCTCCTTCCACCATGATTGTAAATTTCCTGAGGCCTCCCCAGCCAAGCTGAACTGTCAGTCAATTCAACCTCTTTTCTTTATAAATTACCCAACCTCTTTTCTTTATAAATTACCCAGTCTCAGGCAGTTCTCTATAGAAGTATGAAAATGAACTAATACAGTAAGTTGGTACTAGGAGTGGGGCACTGCTATAAAGATACCCAAAAATGTGGAAGCGACTTTGGAACTGGGTAACAGGCAGAGGTTGGAACAATTCGGAGGACTCACAAGAAGACAGGAAGATGTGGGAAAGTTCAGAACTTTCTAGAGACTCGTTGAATGGTTTTGATCTTGCTATGCTTTAGCAAAGAGACGCAGCATTTTGTCCCTGCCCTAGAGATCTGTGGAACTTTGAACTTGAGAGAAATAACTTAGAATTGAAATTTATGTTTACAAGGGAAGCAGAGCATAAAAGTTTGGAAAATCTGCAGCCTGATGATGGAATGATAGAAAAGAAAAACCCATTTTCTGGGGAGAAATTCAAGCTGGCTGCAGAAATTTGCATAAGTAATGAGGAGCAAAATGTGAATCACCGAGACGATGGGGAAAATGTCTCCAGGGCATGTCAGAGGTCTTCATGGTAGTCTCTCCCATCACAGGCCTGGAGGCCTAGGAAGAAAAAATGGTTTCTTGGGCCAGGCCCAGAGCCTTGCTGGTTTGTGCAGTCTCAGGATTTGGTGCCCTGCATCTCAGCTGTGGCTAGAGGGGCTAATGTACAGCTCAGGCTGTTGCTTCAGAGGGTGCAAACCCCAAGCTTTGGCAGTTTACACATTGTGTTGGGCCTGGGGGTACACAGAAGTCAATCACTGAGGTTTGGGAATCTCCACCTAGATTTCAGAGGACGTATGGAAATGCCTGGATTTCCATACAGAAGTTTGCTACAGGGGTGGAGCCCTCATGGAGAACCTGTGCCTGGGCAGTGCATAAGGGAAAAGTGGAGTTGGGGCCCCCTCACAGAGTGCCCACTGAGCCACTGCCTAGTGGAGCTGTGAGAAGAGGGCCACTGTCTTCCAGACCCCAGAATACTAGATCCACTGACAGCCTACACTGTGCACCTAGAAAAGCTGTAGACTCTCCATGCCAGTCCTTGAAAGCAGACAGTAGGGAGACTGTACCTTGCAGAGCCACAGGGATGTAGCTGTCCAAGGCTCTGGGAGCCTACCTTTTGCATCAGGGTGATGTGGGTGTGAGCCATGGAGTCACGGGAGATCATTTCATAGTGTTAAGGTTTCATTGCCCTGATGGATTTTGGACTTGCATGGGGCCTGTAGCCCCTTTGTTTTGGCCAATTTCTTTCATTCGGAACTTGTGCATTTACCCAATGCCTGTACCCCCATTGTATCTTGGAAATAACTAACTTACTTTTGATTTTACAGTCTCATAGGCAGAAGGGACTTGCCTTGTTTCAGATGAGACTTTGGACTTGAGCTTTTGAGTTAATGCTGGAATGAATTCAGACTTTGGGGGACTTTTGGGAAGGCATGGTTGATTTTGAAATGTGAAAGGGACATGAGATTTGGGAGGGGCTAAGGGAAGAATGATATGGTTAGGCTTTGTCTCCCCACCAAAATCTCATCTTGAATTGTAATCCCCATAATCTCCACATGTCAAGGGAGAGCTAGGTGGAGGTAATTAAATCATGAGTGTGGTTTCCCCCATGCTATTCTTATGACAGCGAGTGAGTTATGAGATCTGATGGCTTTGTAAGGGGCTCTTCCTTCTTTACTCAGCACTTCTCCTTCCTGCTGCCTTGTGAAGAAGGTGCCTTGCTTCCCCTTTGCCTTCCACCATGATTGTAAGTTTACTAAGGTCTCCACAGCCATGATGAACTGTGTGTCAGTTAAATCTCTTTCCATTATAAGTTACTCAGTCTCAAGTACTTCTTTATAGCAGTATGAATATGGACTAATACAGGTGGCAATGCATTGAGTCAAATTGGGAAGAACTAAATCTTAATAATAATGGGTCTTTCTTTTCATGGACATAGAATGTCTTTCCATTTATTTATATGTTTAATATTTTTCTTTAGAGTTTTGTAGATTTTCTCATATAGATTTTGTACACATTTTTTCAGGTTTGTAATTAACATTCTATTTTAGAGGGTGCTAATCTGAATGGTGCTGTGTTTTAAATTTCAAGCTCCAGTTGTTCACTGTAGGTAAATATAAAGTAACTGACTTTTTATCTTAACCTTCTATCCTGTGACACTGCTGTAATCACTTATTAGTTTCAGGATTTTTAAAGACAATTTTTGTAGATTCTTTGGGATTTTCTACTTAGACATTTCTGCAATCTACAAAGACAGATTTATTCCTTCCATTTCAATTTGCATGTCTTGTATTTCCTTTTCTTGTCTTACTGTAGTAGTAGGACTTCCAGTACTTTCTTGAATAGGAGTGTTAAGAGAGGATATCCATGATTTGTTCCTGAATGTAGAAGGAAAGCATATAATTTACCATCATTAAGTATAACAATAGCTGTAAACTTTTTGTAGATATTCTTTATCAAGTGAAAAAGTTTTCCTCTATTTCTAGTTTGCAAAAAGCTTTTTATGTTTTGTTTGTTTTGTTTTAATCATGATTAGGTGTTCGCTTTAATCAAATGCTTTTTCTGTGCCTATTGATATGGTCATGTGACTTTTTTTAGCCTGTTGATGTCATACATTGCATTAACTGATTTTCAAGCGTTAAACCTTTGAAAATTGATTTCAGGTATGACCCTTGCATAACTGGAATAAATCCCATTTGATTATGCTGTATGATTTCTTTTCTACATTGTTGGATTGATTTGCTATTATTTTTGTTGAAGATTTTTGCATCTATATTTATGGAAAATATTGGCCTATAGTTTTTTTTCTGCCTTTAATATCTGTAACTGAGTTTAGTATTAGGATAATAGTGGCCTAATAGAATAAGATAGAAAGTATTTTCTTTGTTTCTATTCTCTAGAAAAGAGTGTAGAAAAATGGTATAATTTCTTCCTTTAAATATTTTGTAGAATTTATCAGTGAAATTGTGTTACTATGGTGATTTTTTGGAAGGTTATTAATTATGGAGTCAATTTCTTTGGTACATATGACTGATACAAATTATTGATTTCCCTTTGAGTAGGTACTGGATGATTGTGTCTTTAAAGGTATTGGTCCTTTCATCTAAGTTATCAAATGTAAGAGCATGGATTGTTCCTTTATGATCCTTTCAATGTTTATTGGATCAGTAGTAATGATCCCTCTTTAATTTTTGATATTAGTAATTTGTATCCTCTCTCTTTTTCTTGGTTAGGCTGGTTAGCAGTTTATCAATTTTATTAATCTTTCAAATAATCATATTTTGCTTTTGTTGATATCACCTAATATTTCCTGGTCTAATGTTTTGAATTATTGCATTCTCTTCTAATATTTTTCTTCTGTTTCATATAGGTTTATATTGTTCTTCTTTCTTTATCTTCCTGAATTGGAAGTTGAGATTATTTTTTAGAGTTTTAGATATTTTTTCTTTCCTAATGTATGCATTCAATGCTTGAAAGTTCCTTCCAAGCTCTGTTTTCATTGCATCCCACAATTTTTACATATATATTATTTAGGCTCATTTTGTTCAAACTACATTTGGACTTGAGCCAAAATAGCCAACTAGATGAAACCGGGAAGAGCTTCTCCCATAGAAAGAGATTCGACCATCAAGTAGACTCACACTCTCCAAACAGATCTTTGGGGAAAAAAGCATTTAGAGTGGAAAGACCAAGGATGAAGACCCTGGGGTGCAAGGGGAGGAAGCTGGGATCCCTGCACAGGATTTCTGAACACTAGGACTTGTTCCTGGCCCTAAGTAGCTTCTAGGTATCGAGTGGCTCACTTTCACCATGAACCTCTGGGATCCTAGTTGTGGGAAACCCCATAATCCCCACAGACATGTGAACTGCCAGGGAGAATTGCCTGGAAAGTTGGCAGAGAGAGAACTCCAGCCTGTGCAAAGCCCAGAGGGTTTGGAATAGGAATAGCAGCAGTGGAGCATGGCCTGGGTCACCCCTCCTCAAAGGCTCACCATACTCCTCTAGGCAGCTCTAGCCTTTGTTGCCTGCTAGACCAGAGCAGGGCTGTCTCGCCTGTGGGACAGGGCAAGTCTGATTTTAGTGCCCTCTGTCTGCCAACCTCTCTCAAGGTCCCTGCCTGACCACATCTACTTGCAGTGCAGTCTCAGTTTGCCAGCAGCACCCACCATAGCTCTTTCTGTGGCAGAGCCAGCCTGATCATTTTTGAGCAGTTTTGCACACAGACCCTCGCCAGTGCACACCTACCCAGAGCCTCCCCCAACTAGTGTGCACCCATCCATAGAGGTCCTTAAGGGAATGCTAAACATGGAAATTAAAAATCAGTACCTGCCACCACAAAAACACAAATACATAGCCCACTAAAACTGTAAAGCAACTATACAATCAAGTTTATATAACAACTATCTAACAACACAATGACAGGATCAAACTCTTATAAATCAATATTAACTTTGAATGTGAATGGGCTAAATGCCCACACTTAAAAGACACAGAGTGGCAAGTTGGGTGAAGAAACTAGACCCAACCACCTGCTGTCTTCAAGAGATCCATCTTACGTGCAATAAAACCCATAGGCTCAAAGTAAAGGGATGGAGAAAAGTCTATCAAACAAGTGGAAAATGAAAAAGAGCAGGGGTTGCTCTTATTATTTTAGACAAAGCATGCTTTAACCCAACAACAATCAAAACGGACAAAGAAGGGTATTACATAATGATAAAGGGTTCAATTCAACAAAAAGACTTAACTATCCTAAATATATATGAACCCAACCTGAAAAACCCAGATTCATAAGGCAAATTCCTAGAAACTATGAAGAGACTTAGATAACCACATGATAATAGCGGGAGACTTCAGCACCCCAGTGACAGTTTTAAACAGACCATCGAAGCAGGAAACTAACAGATATTCAGGACCTGAACTTGGTGCTTAAACACATGGACCTAACAGACATCTACAGAATACTCCACCCAAGAACAACAGAATAGACATTCCTCTCATCTGCACACAGCATATTCTCTAAGATCAATCACATCCTTGGTCATAAAACAATCCTCAACAAATTAAATGAAAATTGAAATCATACAAACCACACTCTTGGACCACAGCACAATAAAAATAGAAATCAATTCTAAGAATATTTTCAAAAATTATACATTTACATGGAACTTAACATGTTCCTGAATTACTTTTGGGTAAATAATGAAATTAAAGTACAAATTTAAAAATTCTTGGAAACTAATGAAAACAAAGATACAATATACCAGAATCTCTGGACACAGCTAAAGCAATGTTAAGAGGAAGGTTTATAGTGTTAAATGCTCACATCAATGAGTTAGAAAGATCTCAAATTAACAACCTTGCATTACACTTAGAAGACCTAGAAAAACAAGAGCAAATCAACTCCAAAGCTTGCAGAAGAAAAGAAATAACCAAAGTTGGAGCTGAACTGAACAAAACTGAAATGCTAAAATCAATACAAAAGATGAACAAAACTAAACGTTTCTTTTTTGAAAGCATAAATAAGACTGATAGACTACTATCTGGATTAATAAAGGAAAAAGCAAGAAGATCCAAATAAACACAATCAGAAATGACAAAGGTGACATCACTGACCCACAGAAATACAAAAACCCTCAAGGACTATTATAAACACCTCTATACACACAAACTGGAAAGTCTAAAAGAAATGGATAAATTCTTGCAAACAGATATGAAATTCTGGGTTGAAAATTCTTTTCTTTAAGAATGTTGAATATTGTCCCCCACTCTCTTCTGGCTTGTAGAGTTTCTGCCGAGAGATCCGCTGTTAGTCTGACAGGCTTCCCTTTGTGGGTAACCCGACCTTTCTCTCTGGCTGCCCTTAACATTTTTCCTTCATTTCAACTTCGGTGAATCTGACAATTATGTGTCTTGGAGTTGCTCTTCTTGGGGAGTATCTTTGTGGCGTTCTCTGTATTTCCTGGAGTTGAATGTTGGCCTGCCGTGCTAGGTTGGGGAAGTTCTCCTGGATAATATCCTGCAGAGTTTTCCAACTTGATTCCATTCTCCCCATCACTTTCAGGTACTCCAATCGGATGTAGATTTGGTCTTTTCATGTAGTCCTATATTTCTTGCAGGCTTTGTTCGTTTTTTTTTCTTTCTTTTTTTCTTTACTCTTTTTCTCTAAACTTCTCTTCTCGCTTCATTTCGTTCATTTAATCTTCAGTCATTGATACCCTTTCTTCCAGTTGATAGAATTGGTTACTAAAGCTTGTGCATTTGTCATGTAGTTCTCATGCCATGGTTTTCAGCTCCATCAGGTCATTTAAGGACTTCTCTGCACTAGTTTTTCTAGTTAGCCATTTGTCTAATCTTTTTTCAAGGTTTTTAGCTTCTTTGCGATGGGTTCAAACTTCCTCCTTTAACTCCGAGAAGTTTGATCATCTGAAGCCTTCTTCTCTCAACTCGTCAAAGTCATTCTCCTCCAGCTTTGTTCCATTGCTGGCGAGGAGCTGCATTCCCTTGGAGGGGGAGAGGCGCTCTGATTTTTAGAATTTTTAGCTTTTCTGCTCTGTATTTTCCCCATCTTTGTGGATTTATCTACCTTTGGTCTTTGATGACGGTGATGTCCAGATGGAGTTTTGGTGTGGATGTCCTTTCTGTTTGTTAGCTTTCCTTCTAAGAGTCAGGACCCTCAGCTGCAGGTCTGTTGGAGTTTGCTGGAGGTCCACTCCAGACCCTGTTTGCCTGGGTATCAGCAGCAGAGGCTGCAGAACAGTGAATATTGCTGAACCACAAATGTTGCTGCCTGATCATTCCTCTGGAAGCTTCATGTCAGAGGAGTACCCGGCTGTGTGAGGTGTCAGTCAGCCCCTACTGGGGGGTGCCTCCCAGTTAGGCTACTCGGGAGTCAGGGACCCACTTGAGGAGGCAGTCTGTCCATGTTCAGATCTCAAACTCCATGTTGGGAGAACCACTACTCTCTTGAAAGCTGTCAGACAGGGACATTTAAAACTGCTTACAAGGGATGTGAAGGACCTCTTCAAGGAGAACTACAAACCACTGCTCAACAAAATAAAAGAGGACACAAACAAATGGAAGAATATTCCATGCTCATGGATAGGAAGAATCAATATCGTGAAAATGGCCATACTGCCCAAGGTAATTTATAGATTCAATGCCATCCCCATCAAGCTACCA
>NW_012101776.1:2018892-2052847 GCF_000951045.1 Mandrillus leucophaeus
TAAAATGTCCATAATATCTAAAGCAATTTACAGATTTAATGCCATCCCTATCAAAATATCAATGTTATTTTTCACAGAATTACAAAAAAAAATCCTAAAATTCATATTTGGCCAAAAAAGGCCAAGTAGCCAAAGCAACCCTAAGCAAAAAGAACAAAGCTGGCGGCATCACATTACCCAACTTCAAACCATACTACAAGGCTACAGTAAGCAAAACAGCATGATGCTGGTACAAAAACAGAAACATTGACAAATGGAACAGTATAGAGTACCCACAAATAAAGTGGCACACTTATAATCACCTGATCTTCAACAAAGTTGATAATAACACGCAATGGGAAAAGGACTACCCTTTGAATGTACATTGTAGCACTATTCACAATAGCAAAGATACGAAATCAACCTAGGTGCCCATTCATGGTGGATTTGAGAAAGAAAATGTGATTCATACACACCATGGAATGCTATGCAGCCATAAAAAAGAATAAAATTATGTTCGCTGCAGCAGCATGGGTGCCGCTAGAAGCCATTATCCTATGCAAATTAATGCAGGAAGAGAAAATGGATACTGCATGCTTTCTTTATAAGTAGGAGCTAAACACTGAGTACACATAGGCACGAAGACTGGATCAATAGACACTGGGGCCTACTTGAGGATAGAGGGTAGGAGGAGGGTGAGGATAAAAAAACAACCTATTGGAGACTATATTCGTGACTTGGATGATGGAATCATTTATACACCAAATTCCAGTGAAATGCAATTTACCCATGTAACAAATCTGACGTGTGCCCTGGGCCTAAAATAAAAATTGAAAAAAAAAAAAATTTAAAACCTATGTTTGAAATACCATAAAACTTAAAATCTCATTTTTGATAAATTGTATTTTTATGTTCATTTAATTCAAAATGTATTTTAATTGTCTTGAGAATTACTTGTTTGATTCATGTGTTATAAGCATGTTGTTTCATCTCCAAATATTTTGGGACATCCCAACTATTTTTCTGTTACCAAGTTTAGGTCCAGAATGTAGTCTATCTTGTTGAATGTTGCATGTGAGCTTGAGAATAATGTGTATTCTGCTGCTCTTGGATGAAATATTCTATAAATATCAATTAGATCTAGCTGATCCAACTTATTCTAAAAATGTATCCCTGATAATTTTATATGTTTTTAAAATATGATTATGAATAATATTGTTCTTAATTTCAGTTTCTAATTTTCATGGCTAGTATATAAATATACAACTAATTTTTATATTTTGACCTTGTGTCCTGATACATTCAGTTATTAATTCTAGTAACTTTTATAGATGCTTTAGGATTTTCTATGTACAGTGTCATGTTCTCTGCAAATAAAAGAAAGATTATTTTCTTTTCTAATTGTTTGCCTTTATTTATACTTCTTGCCTTATTGTATTCACTAGGAGTCATGAGATCAGTAATCCTTACCTTTTCTTCAAGTTTGGAAGGAAAACAGTCAGTCCTATACCATTATATATCACGGTAGTCATAGATTTCTTTTCATAAGTGCCCTCTATCAGTTTGAGGGAGGTCTTTCATTAACTATTTACCATAACTGGGTATTGAATTTTGCTAGATTATTTTCTATATTTTTGAGACAATACTTTGTTTTTAGTACATTAACCTGTTCATTTGGTAAATTACGTTGATAGATTTTTTAATACAAAAATCAATCCTGGCCAGGCGTGGTGGCTCACACCTGTAATCCCAGCACTTTGGGAGGCCAAGGCGGGTGGATCATGAGGTCAGGAGATCCATATCATCCTGGCTAATACGGTGAAACCCCATCTCTACTAAAACGCAAAAAATTAGCCGGGCATGGTGACGGACGCCTGTAGTCCCAGCTACTTGGGAGGCTGAGGCAGGAGAATAGCTTGAACCCAGGAGGTGGTTGTTGCAGTGAGCTGAGATCGCATCACTGTACTCCAGCCTGGGCAACAGAGCAAGACTCTGTCTCAAAAAACAAAAACAAAAAAACAAACAAAAAACTCAATCCTGCATTTCTGGGCTAAGTCACAGTTATCTTGTTTATATGCTCCTGGGTTTTATTAGCTAATATATATAAAGGGCTTTCCCACATATATTTAATTGAGATGTTAGCCTATGGTATTCATTTTCTGTAATGTTTTCAGTTTTGGTTTTAAGATAATACACTGTATATTTTATTCTATTTTATTAAAAAGTTTGCTATAGGATTAGTATTACTTTTTACTGATAGTTTTGGTCTTATCTACCAGTGGAGCCATCTAGTCCAGAAGTTTTCATTTTCAGAATGACTTTAATAAAGAATTAATTTATTTACTGGATAAAATATTTGTATTAGGGTTCTCTAGGGGGACATAACTAATAGGATAGGGTATATATATGTATATAAAGGGGAGTTTATTAAGGAGTATTGACTCACACAATCACAAGTTAAGGTCCCACAGTAGGCCATCTGCAAGCTGAGAAGCAATTAACCCAGTCCTAGTCCCAAAGTTGAACAACTTAGAGTTCAATGTTCAAGGGCAGGGAGCATCCATCAAGGGAGAAAGATGTAGGCTCAGAGGCTAAGCTGGTCTAGCCTTTTCATGTTCTTTTGTCTGCTTTTATTCCACTTTTTCATGTTCTTTTGTCTGCTTTTATTCCACTTTTTCATGTTCTTTTGTCTGCTTTTATTATGCACTGACAGCTGATTAGATTGTGCCCACCCAGATTGAGGGTGGGTTTGCCTGTCCCAGTCCACTGACTCGAATGTTAATCTCCTTTGGCAACACCCTCACAGACCCATGCAGAAATAATACTTTGCATCCTTCAGTTTAATCAAGTTGACAGTCAATATTAACAATCACAATATTATTCAGAATTTTAGCTCTTTTTGAGTGAATTCTTATCATTAATTCTTGAAATGAAGTACTTAAAACTAAAATATAAAGATTTAAAATGAATCTTTCAACCAGAGAAGTTAGAAAAAGTACAACCCACTAAACTCGAAGAATTAGAAGGAAGAATATATTAAAATTATAAAAAATAGAAAAGACTAAAACGATAAGTAAAGCAATCAAATCAAAAGCTGACTGTTAAAATTTTTTTCATATTAAATAAGTTGTTGGATTTGTTCATATAAATATTTTTATATTATTCTCTTATTATCCTGTTAATATCTTTAAGATCTGTAGCGATATCCACTCTTTAATCCCCAATATGGATAATGTTGTCTTCTATCCTTTTTACTCTTCAGTTAGCTCAGACATAGTCATACCGATTTTATTATTTAAAAAATCAGCTTTTGATTCTATATCTTTTGTCTATTGTTCTACTCTTTTCTATTTTATTATTTTCTTATAATTAATATATTTTTCCTTCCACTTCTTAGAGTTTAATAGGCTATACTTTTTCTAACTTCTCTGGTTGAAAGGTGAATTACCTTTTAATATTTATAGTTTAGCATTAAGTATATCAATTGATGAGATGCACTCTATAAGGTGTATATCTCATCCATTCTCATACACTTGGTTTTGATTTTTTAAAATTTATTTGAATGATAGATTTAACCATAACCACAATAATAATTTCACTAAATATAATTTTTATAATAATTTCACTGAATATAAGTATCTGAACATTCCAAATAAGAGGCAGAGATTGCTAAACTCAGTTTAAGAAAAGAAAAAAGGCCCAACTATATATACTGTCTATAAGCAATCTACATCAAATATATAGACATATATAAAAGTTTTTGTTTTTTTTTTTAAAGAAAAAAGTACCATGTAAACAAACGTTCTTTTCTTGCATTTTTTATCCTTTCTGCAATTTCTGGGTTTGTTTCTAGTAGTAATTTTTTCTCTGATTGTGAATTGCTTTTTTCTTATTCTTGGTATGTCTGCAGCTCACAGAAATGGAGAGATGTTAGAGCTCCAACCAATTAGAGCAGGGTATCTTTGGTGATCACAGAGTATACTTAGTGAATTCTCCTTAGAGGGAAAGAGTGTCACACTTCAGCAGTGGAGCTAAATTATCCCTGAAGTGAAAGCTACTCTAGACCCACCATAGTGAAACAGGCCTTAAGGTAATCAAATTCATCTGCAAAAAGCCCAACACTCTTTAAAGCAAAACAACAAAACCAAGATATTCAACAATGTATACTTAACCTTTCACAGTGTTTCATAACATGGATTTTCCATAAGTTATTATTTGTTCTCTTCATGGAAGATATTTTGTTTGTTCTCTGCTTTTTTTTCAATGAATATGACTATTGCAAACATTGCTGTACATGTCTCCTGGTACACATCTCTAGGATATATGCCTAGAAGTAAAACTAGTAAGTCTTGGGGTATGTACATCTTTGACTTTTTCAAAAAAGGTAAAATTGTTTTCCAAATAACATTTACATTTTCACTAAGAGTGCACCCCACTTTTATGAATATTTTTAATTTTAATTTTTAATGTTTCCAATTTAGTGAGATTCTTGCTTTGTTTTGCTTTGTTTAAATTTCTTCTTTCCCTAAACTTTTCTTACCTCCTATTGTTACCTCTTGCTTTGAAGTAATTTCTGTATTTTTGTATCTCTTCAAAATTATTATATTTTAAAAAGAACAGGTTCTGGGTTAGATTTAGATAGCCGAACTTTTATTTTTGGGTCCCTTTTATTGAAAGTTTATTTCATACCAAACATTGTCCGACTGTATTATGTTATTTACTATGACACAGGTATTTGAAATAGATATTATTTTTACTACTATTATTCTTATTTTATAGATTAAAAACAGTAGTCTAAAGATACAAAATACTTTCCTAAGGTCACATAAGTTCATTGGCATACAACCCATAGCTTGTAATCACAATGTCAATGGCTAAGCCAAATTGGAAGTAGGTTTTGATTCATTTAAAACCTTAGCACTTTAAACCAGATTTCACTGCCTGTTGAAAAGTGCTTTTGAAACATTAGACGATACTCATTAAATTCTTTAAGAACACAACTCTACTAGGATATGGCTGTCATTGCTTGGATAGTCAATTTTATCAAGAATTCTGATAACCTCATCCTCCCATTCCATATGCTTACCTAACTTTTGAAAAAAATGAACCATTAATAATATTCTGCTTTTGAACAGGGCTACTCAGCCGTTTTCAAAAAAGTCATACTCCAGGTATAATCCTGTAACTATAGGTATATATTTTTATATTGTCCTGGTTATAAAGCCGTATTTCTTTTTATCCTTTCAACTTCAGTAGAAGTAGCTGTGACGTTATACTTCCATACATAAGTCCCTGAAAATGAGACCTTAGAACTTAGCCAATTAAAATTCTGAGTTTGAGGGACATGTCAGACAAAATCAGTGTAAATGCAGCAGACATTCATCATGTTTTTATTTATAAAGAGTACAAACTTTCCCACTCTATTTTTGTGAAGTGTGCTGGTAGAATTTCCAATGGGTAAAGTATGCTGTCGAAATAAAAGCCATTACTAGAATCCTCTTTTTTGTTTTGGAAAAGCTTATTTATGTGCTGAAATTCAATATTCTATCTTATCAGCTTGGCATGGGATTTTAAAATGTAAATTACTTTGGAATACAAATGTTTATATTTGTCAAGCTGAGAAGAATAAGTTGTTAAAACAGTATGCTAAGGTGCTTGTTCATAAATGGCATCAGCTATGTATGTATTCATATGCAGTTATCAGCTTGGATTAACGTAGTTACATTTAGGATCAGTGAAGGCAGATGGATTTTGCAACACAGTAATGGTTTTGATGGAGAACAAAATAATCTTAACAAAAAACTGGAATAAAAATTCTGAAATTCATCTGGAGCTTTTAATTAAGGCATAGTAAACAGCACAATATTGAAACAATTGTATTCCCTTTCAATTTGTTTTAAAACTAGAGCAGCAAGTGTTTGCCATAACAATCTTTTCTCTGGTATACAAATAAATTAAGGACACAGCATTGTTTCTAAGCACAAAAATTTTTCCTGATGTAACAATCTGCTCTATTGGATGTCTTTGTAAGGTCAATACATATAGTAGCAGATTTCTTTGCAACCACTGGGGGAATAGAATGTCACTTCAAACTTTTATCATTACAGTCATTTGGCAAGTATTTCTCCTGGAGTTTAACTCTACAGGGATTATCTCACTGTATCTTCTAGGAAATTTTTCAGCAATTAGATTTAAGATTACCAACAGGGTAAAATGTTGTTTCAGATGGCTACTCCTGGGCAGCTTTTATTGTTCCCGAATGTATATATGAAAATGGAAAGGCAGGTCACTTTTTGATTCAGTGGTTGTGAGTTTATTTAGAAATAAATTATTATGTGGTCAGTGTTAGACCTCATACGCTAAAATGCATTAATGCTCATTAACCTCTGAATTCCGAGTTCTGGGGAAAATCATGCTTCACTGTCTTCCTATCTTATATGTGGCAATCATTTTCGAATGTTACCATGCTTTCTTATTATGTGGAGAGCTTGATTAATAAGCCTATTTTCTATCCCCAGTTCAGAAATTTTGATTCAGTAGCTCTGGGGTAGAGTCCCAGTACCTGAGTTTTAAAGAGCGTATCACATTTTGGACTACACTTTGAGACCTGTTCCTTGTTGACAAGACCATTGATGGACTATTCTTGGTTCTCGAATACTATAAAATCCTTTCTCCTTCAATTTCTCTTATAACTCTGGAATAGTATTTCTCAAAAGTGGTTAAGGGACTACCTAAAATGGGATCACATAGGGTTCTTACTAAAATGTACATTCTAGGACTGCTCTACAGACTTACTATATCAGTCACATTTGAATGTGGAGACTGAGAATATTTCTTTGAACCCAGCTGATTTATTAATTTCTCCTTCCTTCCTTCCTTCCACCTTCATTCTTTCTTTCTTTCTCTTTTCTTCCTTCCTTCCTACCTTCCTTTCTTCCTTCCTTTCTTCCTTGTTTCCTTCCTACAATTCTGAGAATCTCAGCTATAAAACTTTGCCAGACAGAAAACCATAATTCTATTATATTTTCCAAAATGTGCATCACAAGTTATTTTTGCTATTATGTGGATAACAAATGTCCACATGCAACATGAATGTGCAGGATTTCTTACATGCTTTAGGAGCTAGTGTGCATGTGACTTTCCAAGAAGGAAATTTGATAGGCAGGTTTCTAAAGGAAACTTGTTGATTTTTCCTTTTCTTAGTTTTGTTTTTCCTTCTGTCCCTGTATTATTTATAGGGATTGTCATCTTTTAGAGGTATTGGGGAAAAAAGTCTAGTGAGTGGCTGGGACATTAGAACTGTGAGAGTGTGGGACTGTTATAGTGTGACAGTGTTTTTGTGTGTCGCAGCTCTTATAGTGTGTCTGTGCCACCACTGCTCTACTTGCCTATGTTCTGGACCGTGAAGTTTTGAATCAGCCGGTCTCTGGATTGCCTTTAAGCTCTTATATCTTAGGAATCAATGCCAATACAATTCAGAGCATTCCCAAGCCCTCCTGAAGCTGCTGCACTCTGGAACAATTGCTCTTTTCACTAGGTGTTTCTAGGATACCGCCACTTGCTGAGGTATCAGTAATTCCACTTCCTCTCTCTAGCACTTCCATGAAATAGAGAATGTCATTTGCACCTGTTGTTGACTGCTGAAGAAAGCTCTGGTCTCAACACGTTTGCATGTCTAGCTCCACAATGCATGCACCTGTTGATGGTGGGCAGATTTCAGAGTATCACAGGGCCACTGTGACATCTACCTATTTTTGCCTTCTCCTCACTTTGCTTACCATGTATCACATTCATCCCTCTCTTCTTTTTCTCTCTTGACATCTCTCTTTTAGTGAAATCTCACTCCAAATCAGATTGCCTTAGGATTCTAGACTGTAATAAAGCTCATTTTACACAGAATATCTTGTATTGCAAACACTGCATTAGAAAAAGGTTTATTTCGGCCACTGCTGGGGATTCTATACCTTTCAAAACCCACTTGCCAGACACTCATTTGAACAGAAGGCACAAACATGGAACCCAGTCTAGCTTTATCACTGCTGCAGTGACCCCAGAGCTCTTCTTCTAGGTCCTTGAGACAATAACAATATTAATTATGATTATTATTAATGACAAGCTATATTATTAAAAGCTTACCATGTGTCAGGCTTTGTGTTAAACATTAAACACACATTATCACAGTTAATTATTCCAACAATTCTGTGAAGTACCTTTACTTACCATATCCCCATTGTACAGAGACAGAATCTGAGATTTAGAAAGTTTAAATAACTGACCCAAGGACATCTAATTGGTATGGGGCAAAGCCAAGATTGAACTCGAGCTGTCTCGTTTTAGAGTCTACTTCTGTAACCTTGACTTTACACTGCCTCTTCCGTTCCAGAAATGGCTCTAGCACCTTATACTTTCCTTCGTTCTCTTATGTACTCTGTGTCTTTCTATCATCTCCGATACTGTGTGAGGTTGTAAGTACAGACATAAATAATCCCAATACATGGATATATGCATATATGTATGTGTGTGTTTGTATAGCCCCCAAGTACATTAAGTCAAGCTTGAGCTTTGATTTTAAAGGATCATAAATCCTTTACATTATAAATGGAAGACATAAATCCCTTCCAATCTGAATTTTCTCATGTTGGATGATATAACTAAACTGCAGTTCAAACTGAGATTAGTTCAGAATTTTATATAAATTACAGCTATGAACAAATGAGAAAGATGAAGAGATGAAAATGGAGATGAAGAGAGAAAAATACCAAACACAATGGAAAGAAGGGAAATTATAACAAGTGGGATAAATTTTTTTGCAGGTGAAGTGGGGGTTGGAGGGCTCTTTCATTTCTGAAAACTCATGTGAATCCTTACGCGATGGGTTGAATATTTTACTGTAACCAAGATTCACACAGAAACCAAAATAGTCAATTCCACCTATTTTCCTTGATTAGATTTTTATGGTGAAATAGATCATTCACATAAAAGAATGTACAAACAATAAGCTGCCATTGACCTATCTTAGCTCAAGATAAATAATATACCTGAGACCTTTGAAATTCCTTGTATACTTCCACAATGATACCTCACTCCCTGACCCCAAAGATAACCACGATTCTGAATTTGGTATTCTTATTGATTTTTCCTTTCTTTTCCTTCAAAGTTTTTCCATCTGGGCATGTTTCTTTAAAAGATTTATGTTAAATTTTGCTTCTTTTTCACCTTTTAAGGAATGGAATATTACTTTCTGTATTCTTCTCTGGCTTTGTTCTTCTCTCAACATTGGACTTTTGAGATTCATTCATGTTGATGTGTGTAACTGTGGTACCTTCATTTTCACTGCTATTTAATATCTTATATGAATACCTACAATTTATTTATGTATTCTACTGTAGATGGACACTCGGCTTAACATAATTTTTCATATTAAGAATAGCCCATACGTGTTTTCTGGAGCCTGTTCAAAAGTTTCTCTAGATCACATACTTCAGAATAAGTCACTGGGTGGTAGAAAATATACCTCATGACCTGCTCAACTAGGAAATGCTGAACTGTTTTTCAAAGTGGTTTACCAGATTATATTCTCAACAACAATGGATGAGAGTTTCAATTTTTCCACATCTTCATCAATACTTGGTATTGCAAAATATTTTTAATGTTCTTTTCTGGTGGAAGAATGTTTAATATTTTAATGAAGATTTCATGTCCCTTTTCCAGTTAATGTTTCACCAAAAAAAAAAAAAAGGCACATTCTCTCATATACTTAACAAGCATTTACTGAGTTAGAAACTGGAAAGCCAGCATTGAGCAAGACAAAAAAAAAGACTCCTGTTCTCATTAATTACATTTTAAAAGGACCATAGACTATATTAGATTCGTGCAAAAGTAATCATGGTTTTTGCCATTATACATAACACGCATATATATATATACACACATTAATGGCAAAACCCATGATTATTTCTGCACCAGCCTAATAAGCAAAGAAATAAAAACAAAGAAATAGTGATCTGTGCTGTGATGAAAATAAAGGAGGGTGATGTGATAGAAAGAAAACGGAAGTCTACTTTTGATTAGGTGGAGAGGGAAGGCCTTTCTCAGAATATAACTTTTAATGAAGTAGCTAGGAAGCTGGAAGTTGACATTACTCAGAGTAACCACGTAGATTATCATCCAAACCAGGGCATTTGTGAGGATAATAGATGCTAGGACAATGGGTTCAGATCGAGACTGCCCAAGGCAAGCAATTCTGCGTGGTCACACCAGTATTCCTGGTTCCACCCATGTTGATTTCCTCTCTTCTTGGGCTCATGAACTTCCTGTGGAGTTTGGTGGAGCTGGGAGACTAGTTCTGGCCAGTAAAAAGTGAAAAACTACTGGGCTGGAGCAGTGAATAGCTCATACATGACCTTCGGGTTTCTTTTATTCTCTGCTGTGGTCAAAGTGGCAACAGGTTCCAAATATGGTGTCTGCAAGACAGTGTAACCATGATCATTCCCAGACCTTGAGTAAATGCGTGGAGCAGAGCCCTCTGAGAAACTGTGCTGGAAACATGCCATAAATGGGAAATAAAATTTGTTTTTGTTTTAAGACATTACGAATTGGGAGTTGTTGCTGCCACATCGCCTATCTATCCCACTACAGGAACATGCTGAGAATACAGAAACCTCTGCATTCCCTTGATAACTGCCACTAGCTGTAACTCTGATTTTCTTAGGATCCAGTGTCTCAGTACTAAATCATTTATTATTAATTATTATCAAGTATTGTATGGCATGATAATGGCAATACTAATAAATGTTCACATTTTTAAATTCATGTGCTAGTCAAGGAACATTAAATGTTTATTTCATAATTTATTCCTCGTAAACTTTATGAGGTAGGTATCATCATTTACTCCAAGATTGTAGATTATGATCTGTGATAAAATACAGATTAAAATTACACAGGCACAGAGAGGTAAAGAAAATTTGTTGTCCTTGTTTTATTTACACAGAGGAAGCAGAACAAAGAAGTGACTAAGAGCAAGGCTTGAAAGACATGCATAGCTGAATATAAGAACTGGCTTCTGCCACTTATAATCCATTTACTATTGGTAAGCCATGTGACTACTCTGAGTCTCAATTTCCACATCAGCAAAAAAGGAAATAATAAGAGCGTGCATCCTATCAAGTTATCATATTAAATGAGACAATTAAGTTCTTGCTGTGGTGTCTCACACGGAGAAAGCATACAATAAATAGTTGATGATTTTTATCATTCACATCTGGAGCTTTGTGTTCAGTTACGGATATTACATTTTAATATGGACAATTAAAAACTAGAGTGTCATCAGGATTTGGTCAGTGCAAGGTCTGAGGACTGTATAATTTGCATGGGGATCACATGAAAGAATTAAGAATATTTAGAACATAAATTTCAGAATATTATCTTCTGATGTTTGAGATACAATCACAAGAGAAAATATGGGATATATTACATAACTCTAAAACAACAGCAGTGGAGAGAAGTTTCAGAGGAATCTCTCAAACAGGCAAAGTTATTAAAAAATGAAGTAGACTGCCTCACCAGAGTGTGAGCTTGCCCAAAGCTTGATAGTTCAAAAGCAGGTCATACCCTTGTAAAAGTGAATTTCATATTAAGTTAGAGGTTGGACTAAGTGAATTCTACAAGCAAAATGAGTTTTTAAGGAAGAAGCTCTTTAGCGTGCAAATGATTCAAACCCCAAGCAATTTATATAGACAGGTAATCATCTGTTTGGAAAGAATGCAGAATATTGGAATCTAGGTTATTTTATGTGCAAATATGAGTTCAGGACCATTTTGGCGATTTTTCTAGAAGCAAAGATGCATGAAGGGCTCAGTCTGTTTGAGTCCATCTGTTTTACAGCATGGGTTGAAAATCACTTTTTATGTATCTATTTTTAAAATTTTAATTTTGTCTTTCCCTAATGTACTCTAAGCTTCATTTGGGCAAAGGTTGTGTCCATCTTGGTCACATCTCCACTCACAGCATCTGGTAAAGTACGTGGCCTATAGAAATCACACAATCAACATTTTCTGAATGAATGATGGGTAGTAGTATAGTCAGGATTTGATCTTTTGGATGTGAGACAGGCCAGGAGGAGAAAAAGTAACAGGTTCCATGGTAGGACCATCTACCTACATAAGGAATATAAGGAAAAAAATATATATATATATATGTATATATATATTATATATCTTTTGGGTGGTTTGAAAATGACAGTGAGTTTCACTTTGGATATTTTGTTTATGAGGTGTTTGTAGGACATCCAGGTACAGACTTCTAAGTAGACAGTATTACATGTACATGAGAAGCTTACGTTAGGGATATCTGGCAGTCATCAATACCCATGATACAGGTAGAGCCATGGTAGTAGATGATCTCGCACAAAGAGAATATAGGGACTGGGATGGAAAGAAGGCTGAACAGAGGACTCTGGGGAACTAACCATTCATGCCATTGGCAGGGGAAGACAACTTCTTGAAAGAAACTCAGAAAAATGCAGCAGACAGGTAGCAAAAAATATCCAGGAGTGAAATCAGAAACCTCGCTGTAGGAAAGTTTCTAGTATCTGGACAAAGTATAAGAAATTAAGGCAAGTTTCCAGGTATTTTATCATTACAACATCAAAACCACTTACCTGCCAAGAACTTGGAGTCAAGACTCACATCCTTAGAGTCTTCACAACTTGACCTTTGCTTGGATAATTCCGGTGGAATGGAGTTTACTATCATATTGGTGAACGACTTGTGACCACAATAAAATGTATATACAGAAAATTAAATAAAAGTTGACTTATTTTATTTCAGGTTTTATTTGGACTTCTATATATAAAGTCAGAAACAGTAATTTATTAAATGGTATCCCATCCAAGGAGAAGAAATGTAGAGAATGAAGTCCTCATTCAAAGCAAATGTGCCACAGGGGGAAACTTCCAAACTGCAGAATTCTGACTTAATAAAGGTCTGAGATTGGGTCATCAATAATGAGTTAAACCTTGCCCAAGAGAATTAAAGGGATGAAAATACATTTATAAGAAGGAGAGAGTACCAGTGGTAGGGGCTGAAGAGATAACCTACTAAATGAAATTAATGATGACTCTAAATTGGCTTCTCTCCTGAATTCATTTTAGCATCTGCCTTGAACAAAGGAAATAAAACAGCAATCTGGATAACTGTAAAGTAATAAAGACATATTTTAAAAGTTGATAGTGATAATAACTTTATGTGTTCTTAAACATATACAACCTGGAGTTTTGTAGTCATGTGGCAGGAATAAGCTGAAGAATAGGCAAAATGGATACAATTTACCATAGTTGAGAGGTGTTAGAAAGTCACCAATTCACATAAATATGAACCCCACAAGCCTGTTACAATGTCTCAGATTTTATCATTTAAGACTGTGCTATCCAGTATGGTGGTCCTAGACACATATGACTATTTAGATTAAAATTTAAAATAATTTATATTAAATAGAATCTAGTTTATCATTTGCATTATCGATATTTATTTCAAGTACTAAATAGCCACGTGGTCAGTGTCTTCTCTACTAAACAGAAAGAACGCTAAACAGTGTAAATGAAGAATATTTTTATCAATGAAGAAAGGTCAATTTGAGAGCTCTGATTAAAGTGGAGTCCTTTGTGTTAGACCTTTCCAGGGACTTCCAATTAAGTTTAAATAGTTTAATTCATGAAAATAAATTAACACTCAGGGGTGGTGGTGAGGGGTTAGTAAAGTGAACCAGCATCTACTGTGTGATAGACACTGCATATAGACTTCAGTTTATTCCTCAAAATCACCTGGTTATAGAGCTGAAAACCAAACCCTGGGTTTTCTGACTCCAAGCCTACATTTAGTGCCCTCCGGCAGTTGCAGGAGTGAAAGAAACTTAGAATAACCTTGAGTGGCAGGTTTTTCAGCATGTGGCAAAGCTTGAGACAGAACAACAGGGACCTTTCCCTGAAAACAGCTAGAGGCATTAAATTTAGTGTCAGGAGAGAGGAAATGATAAGATGCAAAAGTAGATGATAAAAGGAAAAGCAAAAAATTCCCCAAAGATTAAACTGACTCACCCACAACTTTGTTTTGCTCAAAGCTCATGAGATAATCTGCCTGGCTTTTCTGGCAAGTATTTGGTATCAAATTCAAACCCAAGTTTTACATTGTATTAGCCCTGAATCTTGGACATACAGCACTGTCCCTTCTTGATCATGGAGTTGGAGTATCCATGAATGGCTGATGTTACCAACCCAGGGGCAGCAAAGACAAAAAACCAAGTAGGATGTGGGTACATTAAGAGAGGTCACTTGTGTGAAAAGAGAGAGACAACATGTAGAAGCAGAGCCTGGGCTTGAGCAAGTTCAAGGTCAAAAGCAAGTAGGATGAAAGGACAAGATGAGTCAAGGCAATTATCTTTCCTGTCCTGCTATAAGGCAGTAATAAACTTATTAACATTAAAGGAAAACCGTTTCAGATTTACAACGTTTTCTGAGCATCAGTTTTTTCCACTATGCACTAGGGACTATTGTATGTAAACACTTAACATTCATCAAGAAAATACTCACTTTTGTGAATGCCAAAATTCAGGGGAAATGAAACAAAATTATTGAGAACAGCTTACCCCTCTGTTCATTAAAGAGAATTCTGGGTGGGCTTACAAAATATCTTTCCTTCTTTTGCTTTCCAAGTTGCCAAAAGCTTGATAACTTGACAGTTTTCTATTCTAGACTTAGAATGCAGAACCCAGACAAAATGGGAAGAGGAATCAAATAATTGTGTTGACTCATACTCAAGTTTTTTCCTGCTCAGGCACTTGGGCTGGTAAATATCTGAGCAGGAAAGGACTGGAGTATGAGCTATAGAAGTGGCTGTGATATGTGACAGAAGTTAATGAAAGAAAAGCAGAAATATTAAGACGTTTGCAGAGTCTCCCTATTCTGTTTACAAAATTTAGGTAAAATATTGACAATTTTTTTGTTATAAACTATTTTTTTTGACTCTGGCACTATTCTGAGATAGTTAAAAGACATGCAAAGAAACTTTTAAAGCATTTCATTAGCCAATGTCACTATAGTCTGTCACGTGTCTGTAGCCAAGAACCATTACTTTGTTAGATAGTTTTATTTTCTCTTCACTTACTCACCAGCATTTGGCTTAAATTTCCTTTTATTTTTAAAAAAACCATGATGACATAAACATACTAGATGGTTAATCAGACTCACTGACTAGTTAAGTGACTGACAAATGAATTTCAAGATTGTTTCTCAGAAAAGTTAGAAATGACTTCAAGTTTTGTCCTGTCTGAGTCACCAGTGCATTGACAAAATGCTTAAACCAGTGACAGTCAGAGATATACTGTATTATTGCCCATACCACAGGGACCTTAAAAGGTTTCAGTGAGCTAGAGTAAATGAACTTGCAATGCAAGCTGTTAATTGCCTATTAATAGCTGGGATTTGTGGTTAAAAAGAAGATAATTGCAACCTTACCTTAATAAACAAATCAGCAAATATGCGTTGAGTACTTGAATTAGCATATCTACCTTCAGAATAATGACACATTATCTGCCTAACCATACAGAGTTCTATTCTTGCTGTTGAGTAAAGATTCCTTCTGATTTCTTCTTCCATACAAATCATAGATCTGCATAAAATATTTATGTACTATGGTTTGGATCTGGTTTGTCTCCTCCATAATTCATGTTAAAAGTTGATCCCCAATGTAAAGGTACTGAGTAGTGGTGGGATCTTTAAGAGGTGTTGGGTCATGGAAGCTCTGCCCTCAAGAAGAGATTAATGCTGTTTTTCAGGGCATGAGTTAGTTCTCCTTGAAGGGAGTCAGTTATCACAAGAGTGGGTTGGTATAAAAGCAAGCTTGGCTGCCTTGGCTTCCTGTTACTTCCTCTCTCACCATGTAATTCCCTCCATTTTTCTGCCATGTTATGAAGCAGAATGGAACCCTCACCAGATGCCATATAGAATCTTGGACTTCTTAGCTTCCAGAACTGTGAGTTTAAAAAAAAAAAAAAAAAAAAAAAACTTTATTCGTTTTTTAAAAAATACTTTAAGTTCTGATGTACATGTGCAGAATGTGGAGGTTTGTGACATAGGTATACATGTGCCACGATGTTTTGTTATTCTTTATAAATTACCTGGTCTCAGGTATTCTGTTACAGTAACAGAAAATAAGATGTTATGTAAGAACAGTGCATACCATGAAAATAATGTGGACTTTAGTTTCAGACTTTCACACATTTGTGTATCCATTTATTTAGCAAATATTTATTGAGAATCTAGAGTATCATTCATTGAACAAATGTTTTTGAAACCCCAGGAATGCCAGAAAAGGGTGATATGAGGAAATGAGTGAGCTGAGATATGAAAAGTAGAAATTATTAGGGAAATTGAGATTTTTTTTTCAAGGTGGAAAGAACACCATATGCAATAGACCTGCAGCAAGACTGAGGATAAAAGAGAATGACTGTGACTATTGCACAAAGAAGAGAGATGGACTACGTACCAGGGTGTGTGTGAGACAGAAGCTCACTCATTTAGAGTCCTGCAGACCACTAAAGTCATTGTGAACTCATTGAAACACGGATGCTATAAGGTCAGACTGACTGTTGCCATGGTAAGGAAAGAATGAACAAGAGTGTATCAGTTCAATGGCTGGTAAGGTAGTAGCAGAAGAAGAAGAGTGTCGCTGAATATAGAAAGGCCACAGTGAGGATGGTAGAGATTGTTCCAATGAAATGTTCCTGAATAGAAACTGCATTCTGATCCTTTATACCTTAGCAGGGATACTATGGCGGTTCCCTTACATTTTCAAATATCAGTTTTCTCATTGAAAAACTGATATAATATTAACTTAAGGATTTTGGAGAATTAAGTGGGTGAATGTATGTAAAAACATAATGCCAATTCCAAAGTAGCATGTAATTTCAATTATGAAGATGATTAGCCTTAATTACTTTAGAACTGCATTTGTTTTTTTCAGACTAGTATTGAAAGACAGCAAAGCCATAGAGGCTATCTGTATTCCAGGGAAAGTAAAAGCCACTCCAAATGGAAGCCAATGATATCACAATGTCCTCCAAGACCTTACAGGATCAGTTTCAATTGTCTGTCTTTTCTGTTTCTCTACAACTCTTCTTTGAGTTAACCTGCACTCCAGCCACACTAGGCATTAAACCCACCTGGCATCTCTCCTCATGCAGCCCTTTAGCTGTAAAGTACAAAGTGCTCCATAACACCAGCAACCCCATGCCAGCAATTCCTTCACACATGGCTCAATATTGTCTTTTTTCCATAGAACTCATCAGACTTTGTTAATACTTTGTAATTAGTATCTGTCTTATGTTTATCATCTGTTTCCCCCTACAAGAATGTGAGCTTCATAAAGGGAGGGAATCTTCCTTATTTTGCTCATTGATAGATCCTGGACAGGTAAAGCAGCACTTGACACATGGTAGGCATTCAAAAAATGTGTCTTGAATTGAACGAACTTGAGAGAATTGCCTTTTTTTTTTTTTCGAGACAAAATCTTGCTATGTTCAGGCTGGAGTGCAATGGTGCGATCCCGGCTCACTACAGCCTCCGCCTCCCAGGTTCAAGCAATTCTCATGACTCAGTCTCCCAAGTAGCTGAGATCGCAGGCGTGTGCCACCATTCCTGGATAATTTTTGTATTTTTAGTACAGACAGGGCTTCACCACTTGGCCGGGCTGGTCTCAAACTCCTGGCCTCAAGTGATCCACCTGCCTCAGCCTCCCAAAGCACTGGGATTACTGGTGTGAGCCACTGCACCCGACCAAGAGGAATGCTCCTTGAATGCCATGCACTGAAGCCAATATAAGACAATCTTCACTTTGCTGCTGGCTCTCAATGTCAGCCATCAAACCTGTGGATGGGCAATAAACTTCATGAGACTTTATAGAGGGAGAAAGAACAGAGACAATTAAGCAAAGGGGATTCTAATTTTCAATGTGTCTATGGAAAAAATAACCTGAAAATTAACAGGGACTATATCTCATTTCAGATATTAGTGAGTAATTGAGTAACTAATAAAAGAAAATGTTCAGATACTAACGAAATAATTGGTAATGGATGCTGAAAAACTATGAAGAAAAAATTATGCCCTATGGATCAGATTTTCCTGCAAGTAATGTGGTAAATGAGCTTAAGAACAGCATCAATATTAGTTGAGAAAGTCTTGGAATACTCTAACTGCAGAATCACCACGTGGCTTTATTCCTTACAATACGTGTGTCTCAGATCATTGAGCACCTGGTCGGAGATGCCTTTCCTGACAATTCTAGGGAAAATCATTTCCTGTTGCTACTTCATCACTCTTTGACCCTTACTGAGCTTTCATTTTCTTCCCAGCAGTTATCACTCCTTGAGATATGTTATTTTGTGTTTGTTTATTCATTGTTTATCTGTCTCCTTCAGCAACAAGTAAGCTCTATTAAGTTAAGGACTTTGTCTTGTTCTCTGTTATATCCAAGCACCTTGACAGAACCACCATTTAGCAGGCTCAATGAAAATAAGATAAATGAATAAATAAGTACTTTTGGAGGGAGTGATAGGTAAAAAGGAGGACCAGATGAATAATAAAGGCCCTCACCTTTGTAGTACCATTCTATGGTCTGTTCCAACAAAGTCAGACTCGGGGTTAGGGATTTAAGGTCTTTTTTTGGTCATTTTATTCAACAAAAACTTTCTGATGTATATACATGGATTGAGGGTAATGATGTAATTTCAGCTTTCAGGAAGCTTCTAATTTAGTGGGAAGGAAAGGCAAAGTTAAGAACCTTAGTTAGTCATCACCAAAATGCAAAGACTGTGTGTGCTACAGAACTGAATCAAATTAGGAGCTGTTTCCTGGGGGTTGAATTTGCCAGGAAAGACCACGTGGGAAAAATAGGGGATTAAGGATCAGTTGTTCCTGCTTTCTTTAGCTTCCACTGCCTCTCCCTAGATTGTCCCTACCCATTTGTTCTTTACTAACACTTTTGCTTTTTCAAGCCCTCAAAGCACTGGCGTTGGCATTCATACCAACTAACACAACTTTTTCATTATCTTTTATTAAAGCACATATGTTTTCCATCTTACAAGTTTAACATTCACTTTACATTTATCTTCCTTTAGAAGCTCACAATAATTAATCTTCCTTATTTTCAACATATTCGTGCAATCATAAGGTATTCACTGTGTCTGGTAAATATAGGCTCTGTACTTTGAATATAGATTGAATTGAGCTCATAATACAGCTAGGATTCTAGACATACAACTAGCTATAACATAAGGCAGAAGTAGGAGTTATAAAAAAGCATTATAGGAACAGAGAGGAAGGAGTGACTTACTTTCCATGGAACACATGACACAACATTGTGGCCAAGATTTGAAAGATGGATAAGGTTTCACCCAGCCAAGAATAGAAATGTGAGCAGAGAGAACAATACAATGAACAGGGGTATACAAATGTATTGCAAAGCATAAATACTTCAGTGAAGCTGATCTGTAGTACTCAGAGTGCTAGGAGATTGAATTAGAGATATACTTTGGAGATTGGGAAAATCTTAGGTTGCCTTGCTGAGGGGTTTAAAGTTTTTGTTATGGGCATGTGGGAGACAGGTTTAAGAGAAGAAAGTGATATTAACAATGCTGTGTTTGAACAAGTAACTTTGCAGGAGGAAAGTGGGATAGGGAGAGATTAGAAGCACATCAATCACCTCTGGGATGGTAACTTTTACAACAGTTTTAAACAATTGTCTAGAATTCTCTGATGTGAAAATCAAAAAGCTATTTTAGGGAGTGGAATTTTAGAGGGCTATAATCTTTAGGTTGGTTTCCTTAATCTCTTTTAAGACCAACATTATTTTACTTATGCTATTATTTTGAGGGATTTTTAAAAACCACTTTTAACTTTGTTAAAATATTTTCCAGTTATGTTCAACATTGAATTTTACACTTGCTGGGCTATAAATTCCAGGAATTATTGTAGTAATAAGGATGCACTGACATAAAAGGAAAATGGAAAGAAAGTAATACTCTTTGAAAGTTTTCTACAAAACAGGTGTTTAAAAAAACTTCCTAATTTTTTCAAAGACCTTAAGAAGAAAGCAATATTATTCTCACCTCACAGTTGTGGAAGTTGGAGCCAACAACTTAAGAAAATTGCCCAGTATACCACAGTTATAAAATGACAGAGATGGAGTTGTAGCTCATGTTTAGCTGACCTCAAAACTCATTTATTTCCATTATACCATTTTCCATTAAGTAAGCATTTATTAAAGGCCTACGATGTGCCTTTCATGTATTCTAGACTTTCAAAAGATATTACAAGTAAGAGTATTAATCTTCATTTTCAACCCTCTCCCTGCCACCGATTCATTCTCCACTTTTTTCAGCCACATTCTATACCTTGGGGAGTTGAACTTTGCAGGTTGCATCAACCAGGCTTGTTGCACTCTGGTTTCTGGTGGATTCGGCCATGGAGGGCCATGGGAAAGAGTTCAGAGAGCAGAAAAACTGATTTCCCACACTTACTCCTTCCCTGCTTTGTCGTGGTTTTTCTGTCAGTGGTGGTGTCCTTTGCAACCTCTAGGCATCATCTTCCAAGACTCTCACTAGGTTATGATGGGATAGTTCCTTCTCGCTGCCTCTTCAGTGCTAGAGGTGGTAACAGCTCACTCCTATTTCCAGTTTTCAGATGCTTCCCTATTTCTTCTGGTTTCCTTAATCTTGCCTATAACTCGTACACTTTTAATTAAACTCTTTCCAGTTAAACTCTTTGAGTGTGCCATTGGTTTTGTGTGTGCTAGGACTTTAGTTGATTGGATAACGTCCACTGCATTGTCAGTTGCAGGAAAACGGCGATCATGATTGTTTTGTTAATTGACTCATCCTCAAGAATAACTAGATCTTTAAAAAGCCTACAAACTAGTTGCATGGTCTCACAGAACCTGACAAAGTGGTAAAAATGAGTCCTGTTGCTTAAAGTATCCAAGTTTAGATGTCAACCATTTGCCCTCTTTGCACCAATCTACAAGGTTTTTCCAGTAGTGTTTGCCTGGTTGTTTTTGTGCTTAGATTTAATTTGCATCATCTTCTAACCAAAACCATTTACTACACCAATGTGTGGTAAAATTCCACTTATTTGGAGTGATTGTAAAATGAGATATTCTGGTTAAGAATATAAAATGTAAAATGTAAATCTACAGAGCCCTGTTATGATAGTCAGCATATTTACAAACTAGTTCAGTTTCTGCCACTTCATCCCAGTGTCAATCAACTGGGGCTTGTCCTTCACTTTCTGAGCTTCACTTTCCGTATCTGTATAGATTGAACAGTATCATTCTAATGTATATTCATATCCCTTTACTCCTGGCTTATAAGTTGTGAAAATGGAAATGTTCTTCTTCCTCTTCAAGGACATTAGGTAATATCTCTATGAGCCACAGGCTTTCTAATAGACCAAGATTCTTGGGCCAACTTACTTCCCATAGAAAATGTGTGTTCTCAAGTATTTGTCAGCTCCAACTCTCCAAGATGAGAAGTCCCAGCCATATGTTCTGAGCCATTAGGCCTTGACTGAGCAGTGCAAACAGATGGGCCCCTGGAAAGATGCCAAGATGCTGGCAGAACCTGCTCCTGGAACCTAGGTGCTCTCCGTAAGAAGTGGGAATTTTCTGGATGATAGTAACATTGATGGCAGTGAGGATGGTGTCAAGGAGAACTAGCCTTGTTAAAAATTGGCTCTTACCCATTTGCAAGCTGTGCAAAAGCCTGTGCCCTACAAAGAAGTCTCAAAACTCAAATTTTCATGGAAAGGATTTGTGAACATTTGAGATTATAAAAATTTGTGGCAGAAGGTAGCTTTGCAAAATCTAGTCTAGATATAGATACACACACACACACAGACACACACACACATATACAGAGATAGAGCAGGATTTCTTTCTAAAAATAAATTTTATGGGAAATTCCAAAATGATATAATCTCTTTATTATGATTTTGACTTTGGAAGAGTGGGATAGGACATTAATACAAAGATTAATGTAGAAATTAGTTTTGGCTAATTATCAAACCAAAAAATCTGGAAAGATATAGTAATCAGTTAATAATAATAGTAGTCTAATAACAGCTAATATTTATGAAATCACTTAGTGTGTCTAGTAATGTTTGAAGTCATGAACCCACAAACTACAGCAGCAGGTCACATCTGGCCCACCACCTGTTTTGTAAAGAAAGTTTTGTTGGAACACAGCCACACTCATTTGTTTTCATATTGTCTATGGCTGCTTTCCCTGATACAAGAGCAGGGTGGAGTAGTTTCAACAGAGACCATGTGTCCCTCAAAGCCAAGAACATTTACTATCTGGCCTTTTATAGAAAAAAGTTTGCTGAACCCTAAGCACCAATCTAAGAACCTCACATGTTTTATCATATTTATTCCCTTCATCAACTAAGGAAATATGTAGTATTTATATCTTCATTTTATAGATGAGAAAACTGAGAAATAGAAGTATTTAGTAGTTTGTCTCAAATCTCATATTTAGTAAGAGATTCAGTCTCTGATAGTCTGAAGCTAGCACCTGTGAAGCCCTTTCCTGATTTCAGGGTTATTTTGCCTATTATAAGCCACATGGAGTTTAAGAAATAGCAGGGAATTGGAAATGACCTCTGTTCTAGTCTACCCAGCCTACGAGCTTGTAAGGTAACTTGTAGGTCTTTCAGTTTTAACTAGCTTGGCCTAAATGGCTACCTTTCTCTGAGCTCCTCCTCCCTTCTAATCCTCTCTTGTCATGCTTTGACTCTTCTTCTGTCATCTTTCTACCACTTTTGGATGCTCTGCCTCATTACTCTTCTTTCTGGCCTCAGGAGTATTTCCAGCCCATTAGATTTTTTCCCTGGGTATAACTGAGAGGGTTTGAGTTGTATGCAGGTGAAAAAGAGAGGTGAAGGGAATATTGGTTTGCAGATTCAAACATTCATGAGACAATCAGGTTTTAGTTTCCTTTTCCATACCTCTTTAGTATTATTAAGCTAAGAGTTTCTGTTTCTTTTTTATGCTTTGAATTCTAATACAAAAGACTTTATTTTTTTTTTAATTTGATATATGCTTGGCCAACAAAGAGAGTAGAAAGGTGGGAGGTAAGGGTAGAGAAACTCCTTATACTGGACTCAGGTAAGAAGAGGTGGAGATAGAGAAACCCTTTCTCTTTGACAACATTTATTAAATAAATACAGAACTGGTTCTTTAAAATTGGTGGATGGGGCAGAAGTGGACACTGAGCTTGACATGCTCAGCCTCCACCTTATGACTGAGACTGATAGTCAAAAATTCAGAATGCTGACACCCAAGAATATAGTTTTAAAAGCAGCTGATTGAATTCTTGTGATACGACATACATAAAGTTCCCAGTTCTGAGGATGTGAATGTAGACATTGTTCAAGATATTACAGTTACTGATATGAGGAGGAGGATGATATTGACAATGGTTATCCTTGGAATTCTCAGGTCAAAGAAGTTCCCATGAGAGCACGTCAATAGTTGTATAGGGGTTTGTTTTCCAGGAGAGAAATTTCTAAAGGAGGCAGTATAGATTGTTGCAATTGTTTCTTAAACCAGCTGCCTGCCTTGAGGTTTTTCTTCTGTGTATCTGTAAGAGATATTTCAGACCCAGTGATCTTTTCAACAAACAATGTGATTAAGACATTTCCCTGCCTCACTTCCCATCTCAAGACTCCTCATCAGCACCAGGGCAGACGAGAGTGGCCCTTCTGCTGCTTGTACCACAAGAGCTTTTAGGGTCTTGCTTTGTGTTGATATTTCCAGCATTTTCTGCTCTTAGGCAACCCCCATTTCTCAAACTTTACAATCTGTTAATTCCTCATTTACTTGTAATTTCAAGCATGTACTCTATGATTTTCCTCCTTGGTACTTGCTACATGCTGGTTTTTCTGAATCTAAAACATGCATTTCCATCACTGCAACCTGCCCTTGTCCACATGGAAAATGACAATTAAACTTTAAAACTGAATTTCAGAATCATTATTTCTAAGAAACTTCTCTTGATTTTTCTCCCAGAAAGAACTAACTACTCCTGCTCTCTGCTATTTTAATACTTTACAAATAATTATATGATGAAATATAACACAATATGTATTTATTTGTTTTAATGCCTGTACCCTTTAGTAACCAATGAATATACTGAGGGTAGGCATAATTTTATTTAGCACAAGCTAAGGAACAATCGATTGGATTGAACTTCAGTACCTTTGTCTATCAGGCCTTCATGGAAGATTCTTAGGGCTTGTAATGATGTCTATTACAAAAGCCCCCTAATTTCTGCTTCTATGATACATAGAGTTACCTGAGCTGGTACAGGTTAAAGAGTAGAAATATATATGACACTGTCTGAAGATTCACTGGTTATGTCTTCTTGTTTTGTAAAATTATAAAATATTTCATTTTCTTCTTTATGATTTTACGATTTTTTGGTTTAAGTTTCTGCAGTGAACATATCAGAGAAAAAATACAGTTCTAAACTCATTCTTCTAGAAATGTTTCCTGTAGCAGAACATTTTTATTCTGTATTAGAGGTACACACACTGTTCATTGGCCAGCCTAACACCTATTTTCATCTCATTCTCCCTTGACCACACCCAATGGGGAGGTTAGAAATGTTAAGCACTTGCTTTCCTAGATTTCTTTGCATCTAGAGTGGACACACGTCACAGAAATAGCCCCTAAGATATCAGTGGCAGTCTGCTAGAGGTGGCTGCAATTGTCGCTTTTTGCTTCTTCCTGCCTTGAGTGAAGATGTGATGCCTGAAATTATGGTAGCCATAGTGCAATAGCGAGCTCCAAAAGAATAAAAACAAAAAGTAAAACCTCAGGCTAGGGCAGAAAATGACAAGAAGAGCTGAATATGTGCTATCATTGAACCATGGCCGCAGCCCTGGTTTTCTACCTCCAAATGTCTTGTTACATGGGGAAAACATCTGTGTCACTTAAGATGGTTACTTACTTTTTCTGTACTTGGAGTTCATCACAGATAAAGATAAGTTAAAAAGTTTGTGTACAATGAGATAGTAACAATGCTGTTATAAAAATTAAAAAAGTTAGAGAAACACAAGTATCCAATAATAAAAAGTGTGTAAGACAGCCAACAACCAGCTTGCCATTTCTGATGACCTGAGGAATGTCAGTTGTGGGCATTTCAAAGAGAATAGGAAAGAGCCTGCTGAGAGGTTCAACTCTGTCTTATGTATCTGGGCTCCCCTCTGTTCACTTCCAGCCGCTATGACTGGGCACTGGGAACATTACCTGGGCACATGCAAAGACCAGGATATGGACCTTTTCAGGGAATCTGTGAATCCACAAGGGAAAATTCTATTTTTTTTCAGCACTTGGCTTCTGGACTGGGGGTTTAAGAAAAGGACACTACTTTACTGGCAGCATTATGCCTTTGGTCTCTGGGTGTATCAGTCTGTTTTCATGCTGCTGATAAAGACATACCCCAGATAGGGCAATTTACAAAAGAAAGAGGTTTACTGGACTTACAGTTTCACACGGCTGGGGAGGTCTCATGATCATGGTGGAAGGCAAGGAGGAGCAAGTCACATCTTACGTGGACGGCAGCAGGCAAAGAGAGATTGTGCAGGGGAACTCCCATTGATAAAACCATCAGTTCTCATGCGCCGTATTCACTATCACAAGAACAGCACGGGAAAGACCTGCCCCCATGATTCAATCATCTCCCACCAGGTCCCTCCATAACACGTGGGAATTCAAGGTGAGCCCCTAGTTACACCAAGTGGGGTTTTTCCTGAATATGGATATTGAAATCTTTTGCTTTTGTAATGTCAGTAATGGATCCCATATCTTTGCATTCACTAAAGTATCTGCTACTGAGCCAGTGCATCCACGTTTTGCTCCTGCAGATACAATTCATGATGATCAAGGGTACTTGAGTGTCTGTCCTGTATTAATAAATAATGCCATAGACAATTTTCCAGTATATCCTGGACAAGGCCAAGAAACATCTGTAGGAGAACAACTATCATGAGCACATCTACTGTGAGCTCATGACCAAAGGAGGGAATTTTTCTGTTTGGTACATTTATGGTACAAAGGTATAGAAGAAAAATGTGAGTCCTTTAGAAAATTTTGAACACTACTCATATTAATCAGGAAAATAATGCATATCAAATATGAAGTAGTATCATGTTGTTTTCTTGAACCTAAGTTTGTATTTTTATTCCAATAAATATTTTAAATTTGCAGAACAAAAATGTTAGCTTTTAAAATTATAAAACACATAAGCAGCTTTCAAAAATAAAGTTTTAGAAGATTATTCATGAATTCTAAGAGTACTCATGGTATATTATTAAATTTGAGAAAACTAGGTTAAAAATTGGTGTAGATAATATGATCTCAATCTTGTTAAAAATACGTGCATATGCACAGTGAAAAAAAATCATACATTATATACTGTTAATTGTCTTTGTCTCCAGGTGGCTGGACCACAGTGATCTTTCTTTTATTATGTATTTTCATGTTTTCCAAAAGCTCTTTAATGCAAATATATTATTGTTCAATTAAGAAAAAATAACAGTAAATGTTATTTATAAAATTTTAAAAAATCAGACATCTCGTGTCTGGATTGTGGACAAGTTTACCATGTGGCAAATATCAGATGAGTTAAATGGTAATTGGGGAAAAAATGTAAATTGTATTAGAATGCCCTAAATTTTACTAGAGCTGTATCCATGCCAACATTGATTAAAACAGTCAGCCAATGATACTTCAGAGAAATAATGGGATGTTAGGTTTGCAAAGAAGGAGAGATGCTTCTATTTGCTGCTGAATTAAAAGTGAGTTAAAATCCATTAACAGTGAAATGTAATCTACGTATGCTTTTACTCTTCATGATCCCCTCTGAATGCTTCAGAGAATAGGCAAAAAGCCCAGATGAATGCCTTGTTTTTCTGTCATCTTTGAGCCTGCTCCATCTCAGTTGTTTGGTTTCCTAAGTCTATCTCATTGGCTTCTACTTTCAAACAACAGTCATTGGGATTAACATCCCAAAAACCCTATTTCAGGACCCAACATGTTTTTTCTAAAGAGGCAAATGACAACCTCAGTCTCAAAACAATGAAATAGCAACCCTGGAGAGTAAAGAACAAAATTTTAATATCAAAATGTGAAATTTTGTTCTACTATGCCATTAGAAGGTGTGTAAAATGGGGCAAATATTTTCATTTCTCTGAGCTTCAGTTTCTTCACCTATAAAATGGGCTTGCTAACTTCTCTGTCATGGTTTTTTGAGAAACTACTGAATAAAAAACATGTCCGCATATAATACACATTAGTATGTCAGTAGTCACAGGAACCAAATATTTTAATGACCCCTAAAAAACCGAAACACTTCACTTCAAAATTGTATAAAAACTCCAATTAAATGAGGATAACTAAAGAGCATATGCAGATGTGTTAACCCTTTGGCTCAGGGTTCTGTGAATCAAGGCAGTAGAATTGCCTCTGGCTTTTCTGGATGAAGAGTCATTATGGCTAACTCTTCCACACTGATCCCAAGGGACTGGGTTTCCTCTAAATCATTTTGTAGACTGAAAGGGGATCTATGTCCTAAGGGTCTTTTATTTCATGGGGTGTGCAGAGCTATCCCATTCAGTACTATAACTGGTACTCACTTAATTTTCAGTAGCATTTAATTATATTTTATTTTCATTTGTTTTTATAAAAAGTAATGGAAATCAGTACTGCAAGAATATATGTGCTGAATGCCAACAACAACTGGTTAGTGTAATATAGAGTAAGGTAGTTCACAGTGATATTTTCTCTGCTTACAAATGGATAGTATTTTTCTAATGAGACCAAAAAATGTCTTTTTTTTTTTTTTTTTTTTTTTTCCTGAGACAGAGTCTCCTTTTGTCACCCAGGCTGGAGTGCAGTGGCATGATCTCGGCTCACTGCAACCTCTGCCTCCTAGGTTCAAGCGATTCTTCTGCCTCAGCCTCCTGAGTAGCTGGGACTACAGTCACACACCACCACGCCCAGCTAATTTTTTGTATTTTTAGTAGAGATGGGGTTTCACCATGTTAGCTAGGATGGTCTCAATCTCCTGACCTTGTGATCTGTGCACCTCGGCCTCCCAAAGTTTTGGGATTAAAGGCATAAGCCACTGTGCCCAAATGTCTTTTAAAAAGCTATGCCCTGGCTGGAGGGAAAAGATAAGGGATTTTGTTGTTGTTGTTGTTGTTTGTTTTGTTTGTCATTTGTTTCATTCTGTTTTGCTTTAACCATGTGATTACTCTTGAAAGTCTAAGGGTGCCTGTTCTACACTGTATGGTAGAGCCATTACAAGGTGTGTAAGTGTTAAGAATGGCAGGCATTGAGCTCTCCCTCTCTCCTTTTCCTGTAACACTTTGCTCCTACCTTCAGTACTTTTCCTCCCTTGAGGAAGCACAATGGCTTGAAGAAGAATTTGCTCATCTTTGCAAATTTGCCTTGTACCAGCCTTGGTGTCTGAGATGAATCCTGCACAATAAAGTAATAGTGGTTGATGACAGTACTAATTATAATATTAACATTAATAAAATATCAGCAATCCTTTATTGTGGAGACTGAATTGGTGTCAGTCTGTTTAATTGCATTGAATGTATTATCAAATTTAACCTTTCATATAACAAGCCTTTAAGTTTGGTAATATGAGAAAACTGAGATACGTATAATGGTTCAATTATTTTCATAAAGTCATAAGTAAGTGTTTGACTCAAGATTCACAGTCAAGATGGCTTGCTACAGAGCCCATTCAGTCAGGCCCAGAATATTCCACTCTCCAGGCTGTCTTCCTCCTACCCAGAGTGGCTAAGTACATGTGGGAGGAGATGGTGTGTAAAACCATTGTATTAGGGAGTGTGAGTTTCTTGTCATTATCAAATAGGAATATTAAGCAATGATGTGCCTGTAGCCAAAATACTCATGGAGCAAATGAGGAGGTCATGGACCTCATGCATTTGAAATTTTCACTGTCGTATGGCTAGAGTTTTCCAGAATCATAGGTCTGGAAGGGGCTTAAAGGATATTGTAGGCCTTTGTTGCTTTTGCTTATCCAATATCCGTTATACTTTCTCTTGCAAAGAGCACTTCCTTTTTCTCTTGAGGAATCTCTCATCAGTGCCTACAGTCTGCTTTGGTAGTTTAATTGAATGACCTACCCTTTCCTAGCCAAGAGGCAGGGGTGTGACCGGAGAGGCAAGGTCTATCAGATGCCTTCCTCATGTAACTTGAGTTATGAGTTAGAACAACAAAAATTCTAAAAGTAATTGAGTTCTCACTCATCCCGGAAATGGTGCCTGGAACCTCTGTGACATCCTGAAACCTATTCCAAATACGTTCTTCAGCTTGTCTTCACTATTATGAGTCTACATCCCAGCATCATTCTTCCGGTAAAACTCTATTTGGCATAAAATTTCTAGAGTCAGTTTCTGGACTTTCATCCAAAATGTCCCAGCCATTACAAAATTCATTGATTCAAAGTTTTTATAAAACACAGGGTCCATCTATTCAGTATTTCAGATACTTTCACCTTGGTTTTTTGAAGAAATATTTATGTAATGTTTGCATGTGCAAAACTGTTTTCTAAGCACTTTATGTATATCAATGAGCTAAATATCCCCACTGTTGGTAGAACCTGCTGTTTTATGCAGCTGTTCTTATATTGAGTAGAAGTTCGTGTTGTTGGACTATCATTTCTTGTATCTGGCTAAAATCTACTACTTTGCCTTTTTCATCCTCTTGACTCTTGTTCTGCCATCTATCACACAGAATAAACCTAGGCATACACACCTTTGGACCCATTGTTTGATGTGTAACAATTGTGGATTCAGATAGGTGGTTGAACTGCTAACAAAGGCTATAGTGTTAACTGCAATTCTAACTGAAGTGTCATCTAAGTTAAAGAAAGACTGTCTCTCATCCACTACTTTTGTCTAGCATGCAATGACTGAGAATATCGCATTAGAGAATTCATAGAGTCGTAATACACGAAAACAACAGAGAAATTCTATTTTCTTAAAATTGTGTTTCTCTCTATACAAAAGAGAGTCTCAAGACTATCTCTTCAACTCATTTTAATATAATGCCATCAGTTGCCCACATCCATGCATGATCTTCAATCATGCATTTATTCATTTAATAAATATGTATTGGATATATATGCCAGGTGCAAGACAGAGTGCTAGGTGTTTTGCGGCATGAAACAATGAATCAGCTATGTGCATCTAACATCTAGATTCAAAAATAAAAAAAAATCAAACATCCACTGTTTAACGTGTTTGGAACCAGTACCTAGACAATTTATGTTTGCTGTTGTTTTGATTTGTTGCTTGTTTATTTTTTGCTCTTTGATGCTATGTAGACACAGCTCATAAAGGTGCAGTTCTTAAAAGCACTTTCTCTAAAACAATGCCCAAGGAAGATGGATGACACGCTAGCTTTTTAAAGATACATAAAGAAGCTCTCTTTTACCCATGAAAGGTTTCCTATGATTGTTCAATAAGAATTAGTGGTTCATCCCTAGAACTGGCTTTAATCTTTATTTTGTCCAGGCTCTAAAATCAGCTTTGAGAATACAGGTGAAAGACTTTTATAGAAACCTATGAGCATGACAACAATAAAATAAAATTTAAAGAAAAGTTGACACACAGGGAAATGGGGAGTGAGGAGGAGGAAGGTGAGTAGGAAATGGAATTTTAGTTGTTTATGTTAGTATTGCCAGAACTATTCCATGGTCTATGCCTACTTATTGTTCTCATACCCACCAAGATAGATGATACCAGATTCTTTAAAACCCACTAGTTGTAAAATTGGTATGAGAATACCAATTACAAAAGACAGTCATGGAACAGATCTCTTTTTTAAATTTCAGTGAATAGCCTGTACAGTATCAGGTGGCAGACAATGTGACAGACCAAGGTACACAATATAAGTGCCCATCCCTCTCTTTCCTACCCTCCAGACCATCTGAAAGAGGGAGGAATCATCTGCTCTCTGGTTCAGAGCTGCTGTGCCGGCAGAGGGTTCCTGACATTACTTTCTATGTACCAGTTACTTTTGTTGCCTCGGCAGGGTTATGAGTGTGTTACACTTGCTCTTTTCCCTCACAACAATTATCAACCCTTCCTCTAAGCCTGCCCACCGTTTAGATAGCACTGAACTCCAAAGGTTAGAGGCGTGGTGGAATGAAAGAGCAATGCAGAAAACAATGTATCTACTGCCAGAAAACTCACAACACTTACGAAATGTAGGTTGCTTTATTCAAGCCCTTGATTACATTAGTGCCTGTCTGGTCCAAAGATAAGAGAAAGGATCAAGTGTGGTAGAGAGTTTCACTGGCTTGGTCTCCAGCAGCTCTTTCCTCCCGGGACTTATGCCAGGCCTGAAGGGAAGAAGAAACTTTAATAAGCAGGAACAGAAGACATTAAGGACCCCAACACAAGGCCAGGTACGGTGGCTCACGCCTGTAATCCCAGCACTTTGGGAGGCCGAGGCGGGTGGATCACGAGGTCAGGAGATCGAGACCATCCTGGCTAACATGGTAAAACCCCATCTCTACTAAAAAATACAAAAAGTTAGCCAGGCGTGGTAACAGGTGCCTGTAGTCCCAGCTTCTTGGGAGGCTGAGGCAGGAGAATGGTGTGAACCCAGGAACCAGAGCTTGCAACGAGCCGAGATTGAAAAAAAAAAAAAAAAAAAGACCCCAACACAGAAATTGTTTGTACTATATGTATATGTGGTCATTTATATGTGGCCAGAAATTTGAGAGAAACCCCCTCAGCATTTCTTGAGCTTGTGGAGAAATGATATACATGGCAGTATTAATTTGGTTTCTGAATTCAGACAGGCTTGGGTCTGAATTACAGTTCCTGGTTCACATTTTATGTTTCACCTGGAACACGTTAGTTCATTGCTGTACATTATTTTTCTTATCTAAAATGAATTATGTATGTGTGACAGGATGCAGTTTTATTTATTCTTTTTCTTCTTCTTTTCTCATCTTCAAACTTGTGATGTCAGTAATGATTTTCTTCCAAGTCTTAGCTTTTTTTCTTTTTAAAAATAATTAATTATTCTGCAATGTTTAGAGTACACCTAGTCCCCACGTTATGAATGGTTGTATTCCAAAGGTTCATTTGTATGTAAGCCATCTACTATGTTCCAATCACTGAACAGATGCTAATTGCTGGGTGCCTTCCAGTTTTGAAGGCATCTGGCATTTTAGCAGCTCTTATTACAGCCTCCTCCATCCATTGTCATGCTGCCCATGAAGACAGTGAACAAGGCAAAAACTTACTGCTCCTGAGATTAAGACTTGAATTTGGGAAAGATTCTTAATAATTTTGAATCCAATCAAATATGTTGTGATAAAAATTCAAAAACCATCTACACAGTCTTCAGCAAATAGTTTTACTCATGTCCAAAGTATTCCTCAAAAAAGACTGAAAGACAACGTGTCCATCTCACACTGTCCACCTGATAATGACACTGGGGTCTCTACTGGATTAAAACTAGGAAGCTGTACTTCTAAATTCATGGGCACTGATTTTTTCAAACAATCAGTCATCCATGTCTCTCTCTGTCTATGTCTTCGACCCCTCAAACATATAGCAAAGCAGAAAATATCAGGAGTTGGTGGAGGTTGGGGAGTGTCTAGAAAGTATGATTCTCAATAATAAACAGTGAAAGACAATTTAAATCATACGTAGAAGCGGTGCATGCTGGAGAGTGGATAGAATATATCAGATGCAGCAGGGCTAGAGAAGTTCCTAGCTCAATTAAATAGACCAATGTCACCTAGATATCTTGCAGAGATCAGGAAATGGGCTAGGAACTCTGCCCATTACTAAATCTCCACTTTAAGATTGGAGATGGGACTCCAGCATTGGACAAATGGGTAGCAGAGTTAAGAGAAATCCGTGTATTATTGGCAAACACCCAATCTAGAGACACCTTATTTTATTCAAGCCTGTGTAGAAACAGCAAAGAAAATATTGGGCATGTTTTTTCAATTCAAAATGATTTTTAAACATTGTTTCAATGAAATAAACCAATAAAAAAGTATCTATTAAATAGACGTCACATTACAAAGAAAAAATAGACTGAAATAAAAGAACAGCAGAATAGGATAAAAACAAAGTTAGGTGAGCTAAAAAAATTCAAAAACACCAAAATTATAGTAGGAAAATTACAGACCATATTGAAGACAGATGGAGGCAAAAAAGATAAGACTGTAAAAAAATCTAATCAAGATTGTGAAGAAAATCCTGAGAAATCAAAGACATGAAAATAAAGAGAGGAGGCAAAAGAGAAGATGATTGCACAAGACTAAGAAAGAGAGAAATATCTTGCCAATATTTGTATAATTGCCATATAGGCATATACCTAGTTTTATTGTGCTTTGCTTTGTTGCACTTCACAGATAAATTTTTACAGATTGAAAGTTTATGGCCACCCTGCATTCAGCAAGTCTATGAGGTTCATTTTTCCAACAGTATGTGTTCACCTGTGTCTCTTGTCACATTTTGGTAATTCTTGAAACATTTCCTTTTTCATTATTATTATATCTGTTAGGGCGATCTGTGATGACTGATCTTTGATGCTACTGTTGTCATTGTTTTGGGGTACCATAAGCCATGCCCATATGAGACAGTGAACTTAATAAATGTGTGTGTTCTGACTGCCCCCGCGACGGGTCGTTCCCCCATCACGCTCCCGCTCCTCAAGCCTCCCTGTTCCCTGATACACAGCAATATTGAAATTAGGCCAATTAAACCCTATAATGAAGTGTTCTAATGAAAAGAAGAGTTGTGCATCTCTCATTTTAAATCAAAAGCTAGAAGTGATCAAGCTTAGTGAGGAAGATA
>NW_012101776.1:2053352-2066113 GCF_000951045.1 Mandrillus leucophaeus
AGGAAGGAAGGAAGGAAGGAAGGAAGGAAAGAAGGAAGGAAGGAAGGAAGGAAACCTGACTGCCGATATAAAATTTTCATGGTCTGTATAGAAGATTAAACCAGTCATAACATTCCCTTAAGCCAAAGCCTAATCCAGAGCAAGGATCTAACTCTTTTCAATTCTATGAAGGCTGAGAGAGTTAAGGAAGCTGCAGAAGGAGAGTTGGAAGCTAGCAGAGGTTGGTTCATGAAGTTTAACGAAAAAAGCCAGCTCCATAACATAAAAGTGCAAGGTGAAACAGCACGTGCTGATATGAAAGCTGCAGTAAATTATACAGAAGATCTAACTAAGATAATGATGTAGGTGGTTGCACTAAACAACAGATTTTCAGTGTAGATGAAACAGCCTTATAGTGGAGGAAGATGTCATCCAGAACTTTCACAGCTAGAGAGCAAACAATGCCTGGCCTTCAAAGCTCCAAACGACAGGCTGACTCTCTCACTAGGGGCTAATCTAGCTGGTGACTTTAAGTTAAAGCCAATCCCCATTTACCATTTCAAAAATGTAGAACCCTTAAAAATTATGCTAAATCTACGCTGCCTATGCTCTATAAATGTAAGAACAATGCCTAAATGACAGCACATTTATTTACAGCATAGTTTGCTAAATATTTTAAGCCCACTGTTGAGACCTACCACTCAGGAACACAGATTTATTTTAAAATATTACTGCTCATTCACAATGCATCCAGTCATCTAAGAGCTCTGATGAAGATGCACAAGGAAATTAATTTGGTTTCATGCCTGCTAACACTATATCCATTCTTCAGTCCAGGAATCAAGGCGTCATTTTTACTTTCAAGTCTTATTATTTAAGAAATTTATTTCATAAAGCTATAGTTTCTAAAAACAGTGATTCCTCTGATGGATCTGGGTGAAGTAAATCAAAAATCTCAAGAATAGAATTTACCATTCTAGATGCCATTAAGAACATTTGTGATTAATTTTAAAATATCAACATAATGAGGAGATTGGAAGAAGTGGATTCCAATCCTCATGGGTGAAGGGTTCAAGATTTTAGTGAAGGAAGCAACTGCAGATGTGGTGGAAACAGCAATCGAACTAGAATTAGAAGTGGAGCCTGAAGATGTGACTAAATTGCTACAATCTCATAATAAAACTGGAACAAATGAGGAGCTGCTTCACATAGTTGAGCAAAGAAAGTGGTTTCTTGAGATGGAATCTACTCGTGGTGAAGATGCTGTGAACATTGTAGAAATGACAGCAAAGGATTTACAATAGTACATAATCTTAGTTGACAAAGCAGCTGTATGGTTTGAGAGGATCGACATAAATTTTGAGAGAAATTCTACTGCAAATAAAATGCTACCAAACAGTATAACATGCTACAGAGAAATCTTTAGTGAAATAAAAGTCTATCAATGCAGCAAATTTCATTGTCTTATTTTAAGAAACTGCTACAGCCACCCCAGCCTTCAGTAGCCACCACACTGATTGGTCAGCAGCCATGATTACAACCTGCTGAAGGCTCAGATGAGTGCTAGCATTTTTTCTAGTAATAAAGTATTTTTAAAATTAATTTATGTACATTGCCTTTTTAGATAAAATGCTATTGCACACTTAATAGACTATAGTATAGTATAAACTTTTATCTGCACTGGGAAACCAAAGAATTCTTGTGATTCACTTTATTCTGATATTTGCTTTATTGTGGTAGTTTGAAACTGAACTTACAATATCTCTGATGTATGCCTGGACCTGAAAAGGAAATAGTAAGTGCAACAAGCAATGATAGAGTATTTAAGAGATCTTCTCTGAGCCTAAGACCTAAGTATGCAGATGGAAGGATGTCACTAAGAAAAACCAGAGTCACACATGCATGCACATGGAGACACACCCTGGCAGAAACATAAATTTCAAGTGTGAAGACAAACATTCACAAATATCTACGCAGGAGGAAAAAAGTGTTCTTGCCATGGGAAGAAAAAGTAGACTGGCTTCTTTTTTGTAATACAATATTTCTCTTATAACAGGATACTGATCTATAAAACATAAGCCAAATACTGTTAAGAAAAGTTAACCATGAATAAGCCGGGTGCAGTGGCTCATGCCTGTAATCCCAGCATTTTGGGAGGCCTGGGAGGGTGGATCACTTGAGGCCAGGAGTTCGAGACCAGCCTGGCCAACATGACAAAACCCCATCTCTACCAAAAATACAAAAATTAGCTGGGCATGGTGGCGCATGCCTGTAATCCTAGCTACTCAGAAGGCTGAAGCACAAGAATGACTTGAATCCAGGAGGCAGAAGTTATAGTGAGCTGAGATTATGCCACTGCACTCCAGCTTAAGCAACAGAGTGAGACTCTGTGTCAAAAAAAAAAAAACAAAAAACAAAAAACAATTAACCATGATTAAAATCTCAGGTTCTAGGGACTTAGTAACATTAAATGCTACACAAAATGAAATTCATGAGTCAAATACTTAGCTCACTTTTAATATAAAAAAAGCATTTTTTCTTTTTATCATAACATATGCAAATAATTTAAGAATAGTCCTTATGACCTCTCATGCTGCTACATTGTACCAGACTTAACTTTAATTAAAATTTTCTTTTTCTTCCTCCCTCGTCTGTATTTCAAAGATGACTTAGTTATGTCTTTTTATTGAATCGTTATAATCTTGACCCTCTTCGTACTAAATAGAAAGCAAATGTCTCTCTCAAGAGTTCCCTAGTGTGTCTTTCACTAGGGGTTAGAATAAGTTCAGAGGCCATTAATACTGTTGCCTAGCTATTTATTAAGCATGTCTTCATGTTCATGATCTTTATGAAGAGCATATGAAACTCTGTCTACCTCCTTGTTCTCCACAACTTTTAATCTTTCCAAACCTGGATGAATATACAGTTTTTGGTGTCATCAAACTCTACTGTCTCATTTATTGTTTTCTCGGTCTCCTAGTTTATTGGTGGATCATACTTTTACTGAACTCTATTATGTAGTAGCTCAAAGAATAGGCTGCTCTGTACCACGGCTAATGAGAAAGGGCACAGTCTCTTTAGAGACCTGGTTTTCAGCATCTTTTTATCCAACTACAGAGACCGTTTCTTTGGGAGAGAATGCTGTGTGCAGATTAATTCTTCTGCACTGTGTTCTGAGCTGAAGATGGCCTTTCCCCGGAGTAGTGCACTGCAGTAGGGGGAAAATATAATTAGCTACACAGCATATGTCCTTAATGGTTTGATAAAGGACCAGAAGAAGCATAGTGAAGAAGATGAGTGTGGAAAGAATTCCTTTTTATTAAACCTAGCAGGGGACAAGGTTTAAGATATTCATTTCCATAGGTAAACAAACAAGCCAAAGGAAAAGAACATCTGCTGGGAAGGGCTTCTCCAACATATAGCAGATGTGTTTCAACAACAAAGCATATCCTAGAAGCATTTCAGTATTTAATTATTTAGCTATTTCATTGAGCTGAGGAGCAAGGGGGTGGGGAGGTTGAGGAAGCATATTGTAAATTTACTGAGCCTGGAAATTCGATTCCAAATGTAGTTTAAGCCTCCACATGCTGGCATGTCTCTCGAAACATATGCTAACTGCTTTTTGATACACAGACCCCAACTGCATTCATTCATTTCACCCTACATGTGGAACAGCTATGGCTGCAAATCATTCTCTCCTCTCCATCTTCCCTCCCCTCCCCCAACAAATACCCCCATTTGTCTCCTGCATTTTTGTAACAACCTTCCATCTTCTCTCACTGACTTCAGTTTTACCTTGTTTGAAACTCTTGTCCTTATACCCTGTTTGAAACTCTTGTCTTTCTAAAGTGCAAATCTGATCATCATATCCATAAAACAAGAAAGGGAGGAGATGTGGCCTGAGAGATTAAGGAATGACTAGTCCAAAGCAAAGGAAAATTGATAAGGGAAATGAAGATGGAGTAAAATGTAAAAAAACAACGGAGGCTGTCTATAAATTAGCCAAAGGGCTCAGAAAGAAGAGAACGGTTCTGAATTAAGTGCAGTACACGTGGTCAGACTCCAGCTGTCCTGGGCAGTGCCTTCTCTTAGAAATGAGACAGGTTTTGTGGGGATATGTCAGGAAAGAAGACCATATAAGTCTATGTGTGGTTGCCTGAAAGGGTGGCCAAATGAAGAACAAAACAGTCTGATTATAGCAGTCCAAGAGAAGCCAGAACAACCTGATCTGGACTCCTTTTCATTGTTCTCTATTGCCAACAGTATAAAAGTCTAAAATTCTCAGGGCGGTATACCAGCACTTCCCATTCTCTCTTTAGATTCTTATTCCAAGTTTCTCCTGTGTACTCTGCACTTTAACGAATATTTTTATTTCCCCAGATATATACCATCTCTATGATTTGCATGTCTTCTCTCTTCATGGGTTTTCTCATAATTTCTTGACTAAATAGTAAATTCTTGCGAATACCCTAAAATGGCTTTAGATGTCTTCTTTCTGAAGCCTTCATTGCTCACCTACTCATCAAATCTGTCAGCAATAGTCCCACAATCACATTTCATAAGGCCTGGCATTTCACTCTATATTTAGCAGTTATCATTTTGGTTTTTAATTTTTTTCATAAATAGAATATAAACTTTTTGAGAACATAATGTGCCCAATTTATGTTTATTAAATGAATAAATGGTGGGTTCGGTAATGCAAAGTCCAGTGTAACCAAGTTGCATAGCATGAGGAGGGAGGTAGGGAGGTGGGGAGGTGAGGATATACAGAAGCATGCCTTCCCCTCTAACTTATCAGAGTAACAACTGCAGCCCAGAAACAATGTGGGTTGGGTCTAGGACAGTGGCACACATGTCCCATTCCCTGTATTTTCTTTTCCTTTTTTTTTTTTTTTTTTTTTTTGAGATGGAGTCTTGCTCTGCTGCTCAGGCTGGAGTGCAGTGGCGTGATCTTGGCTCACTGTAACCTCCATATCCTGGGTTTTAGCAATTCTCCTGCCTCAGCCTCCCGAGTAGCTGGGACTACAGGCACACACGGCCACATCTGCCTAGTTCTCTGTATTTTAGTAGAGACAGGGTTTCACTGTGTTGTCCATGCTCCCTGGAGAAGCCCGTGGCAGCTTCAGGTACACTGTGCCTTCACTGTTGGCTAACTCAAAAGATGAGAGAGCCTTCCTCTTACTCGGAAGTCCCCACAGAAGGTTTATTGCTCTGATCACAACATGAACCCATCCCCAAAATGGTCATCGTCACCAAGTGAATGTGATTGATGTACTCATTGATCAGGCTCAAATCACAGGTTCACCTCTGGCTTGCTCCATTCAGAATGTATAGACAGAAAGTAAAGAACAAGGTCGTTCCTTATAGATAAGAAAACTATATAATTTTTGAACAAACCAGGACACTTTTGAGAGTTAAGGGTGAGACTTAATAATTAAACTAAGGCATAAACATGAACTGCACTGTCCAGGAAACTAGGATGTATCCTCATTCTACCCACTGGAAAAGCAGAACACCATCGCCAGGGCTAATAAACATTGTTAAGCAACAATAACACAAAGCCACAAGGGTCATGCCACACGGAGTTATAGCTACGTACACATATGTGTTTTAAAACTTTTATTTACTACAAGTTCACAGAAAGAACTCTTTACTGCTTTGATAAAACATATTACTAGTTCTAACTGGTGGACAGCTTTGGTTAATCTCTTCACAGCTCAGGCCTCTGTTCTCTCATCTCTTGAACATGGGTGTTGGACTGGGACTCATTAGCATTCTCTCTGGCTCTTTAGTTCTCTGGGATGCCATTATGATTCTAGGGCAAACTCAGTTTGATTGGTAGATGATTGACTCTTGAGACAGATTGTATCACACACTTATAAGTGCTTGATTCCATATGGCAGATTTGATTTTTTTTTTTTTTTTTGAGGTGGAGTCTCGCTGTCTCACCCAGGCTGGAGTTCAGTGGCGCGACCTCAGCTCACTGCAAGCTCCACACCCCGGGTTCACGCCATTCTCCTGCCTCAGCCTCCCGAGTAGCTGGGACTACAGGCGCCCACCACCACACCTGGCTCATTTTTTTTGTATTTTTAGTAGAGATGGGGTTTCACCATGTTAGCCAGGATGGTCTCGATCTTCTGACCTCGTGATCTGCCCATCTCGGCCTCCCAAAGTGCTGGGATTACAGGTGTGAGCCACCATGCCCGGCCAGATTTGCTATTTCTAAGCCATAACAACAACGATAACAACAGCAACAACTATCATGTATTAGTGCTTACTTTCTGCCAGCAACACTAATGAGTTCTTTACATCTTATTTCATTTCTTTTTACCCAACTAAATGAGAGAAGCATCAGTACTCCCATTTTATAGATAAGGAAGCTACCACTTTCACCAGCCATTCAGCGAATGCTTATTGAAGGCGTATAAGACTCACTTCTAGGAATTGAGGAAATAGTGATGAACAAGACAGTCCAGGTCTTAGACTTCACACAATTTACATGAAGCTATTAGGGTTTAATCATGAAGATGGAATCACAACAAATGATACTAAATAAGGCATTATTCGACCTTACACAGTTGTGGGAGTTACTGGGAATATACAATTTTTTAAAACCATCAGGTAGAACTTAATCAGCCCTTGAGTGAGTGAAAGAGTGGAACTAGGCAAGTCTGGCTCCCAGAATGGTGTAGAAGCCTGGTTCTTGGTGGCTGCCGCCCTCTGGGAGTTCACAGAGTGGCACCTGATAGGAGCCTGTGGTTGTCATTGGTCTGCAGGGCTGGACGTCAGAAGGAGGCCTTGACATGGAATGAAGAAAAGAGATGACAGAGCTGTAAACTACTGGCCTCTCTGCATCTGTCCCTCACCTCTCCTAACTAATGATGACCTTTGGAGAACAATGGCTGCCACTTCACTCTCACCTCTCAAATCTCATGCAGGAGGTTCTACAGCCAACCAAATGCAGCCCCAACTCACCCCCAGAATAGCTAAGTTGACAAAGCACAGGACCGCTGTGGCAGAGTGGGAAGAGTTGGGCGGTGGCAAATTAAGAGAAACGGACAATGAGCAAACAATAAAATGAAGATGAAAACATCAGATGCCAATGTGTTGAGAATTACAGTGTGATGCTGTGATAAAGAGTCACTGCTGGCTCCTTTAGAAGGTGGCTGGGAAATCTTTCAAAGCTGACAAATGAAAAAGCAGAAATTCAATCCTGAGCAGTGTGGTTCTGGAGCCAATTCCTTTATCTTGTACACAGGTTCTATGTGAACTTGAATGATGGTGATAATTTTCTGGAAGTGAAGGTTATGTCTTTAAAAGAACAGATTCTCCGGCACCTTCTCAGAACAACTGGATCAGAACCTCGAGGTACTGGAACTTGTGGTTTTAACAAGTACCTGGGGTGATATTTAACAGACCAGTTTAGAGAACACTGCACCAGCACTTCACAAAGGAGTAATGAATTCCTGAAATGCATTGCTCACAAATTCCTGAAGAGGTGATCAAATCATCCCTGGGTGAGTTTGAACAACTAACCTTTCCTTTAACAACCAAGTGTACTAGCCAAGCCCACAGAGACAACTGAATAGCTTGGCTGTGACTTTAACTGTGACAGAGAAGTCTCTTCTATGTGCCATTTTGTTTGGAATAGCACCCAAGCACCAGTAACATGCATATACCTACTATCAACTTCTCTGATTAATAATAACTGTATGTGTGTGTGGGTATGTGCATAAAAACTGTGTGTGTGTGTGCGCGCGCACGTGTGTGTTCAGAAAGCAGAGCCTGCAAAGATTTTTAACTCCTGAAAGGTACTTAAAAAGCGCTGTGTTTAGACACCTCAGCAACTCCCTCATACACCTGGGAGAGACATGTGAATAAAAATGTGCTTCATTCATATGGAAAGGCTTTCAGCCTTTAGAAACACAGTCTGAAAGGCGAAACTTCACCCACAGCAAGAGGAATCTGTCAACATGAATGGAAACGTTCATTCTTCCCAATGCTGAGGGCTTCCAGGGGGATTAATTGTTTAATATTCACAAAGGACTTTGAAGATAAAAAGGCTCACATAAAGGCTGAAAATGAACACTCGCTTTATTTGCTTTTCTCATCCTGTAGTTGAATCTGCAGGGCCGCAATGTCTTTGAAGCAGCTCCAAGATTATAATAATGATGACCACCCTTGGAGTTAGGAGAACAGAGTAATCAGGGAGGAATAACTTAACTTCAGCTATAAGTCTAACAGCAAAAGTAAGGATTTCGGTACCAGACAGAATACCAACCCTATGAGCTGCCAGCTGTGTGACCTTGGACAAGTTCCTTACCCTCTCTGAGATGCTAGTTTGTCAGCTGAAAACTGAGATAATTATAGCTACCTGGTTGTTGTTAGATTAGAGGTGATTTAAAGGATATACGTAAGTACATCGCTAGTATTTGTGCAATTATAACATTGTTGCTACTGCCAGTGATAGAGGAATATTAATGAATAAGGTTTCCAATGTTTGGTGCTGCAAAAACCAATATTGATCCTAATTAAATACAAAAATTAAAAGAGAGTGGGAACGAACCAAGCTGACAGGCAAAAAATGTGTTGAATCGTTTGTGCGTATGTATGTGTGTCTAGTAGAGGATTCTGCTAGTATTTACTCAAGATTATTAAATTAAGCAGTCCTTTATTCCATAATTGCTTTATATTCCCTCTAATATCCCAACTAATTTCTTTAATGCAGCTCTGCTGTCATCTCTCACTCAGACCCTTGTTGCCATCTTTAGTGTTTCTACAGTATTTCTCAAAGTTGAGAATTTAACGACTTCTGTGAATCCATATGAGAAGCTCTGCAATAAATGGAGACTCTGGCATATCATGACCCTGAGCTATAAGAGGCTGTCTAAAGAGACACAGGTTTTGAACCTAACCCTGTCTCCATCTCATTTAGACACTGGGGGTTATCTTTCAGTTTTTTCCAATGTGGAGCACTCCAGGTAAGGAAGTAGAAGATGGCAGGGAGAAGCTGGAGAACTACAGTGTTTACTAGACTTTGAATAATACCTGGATTTAAATCCAGGTGGGCACTCACCAGTCGCCACTGCTCAACCCCTATTACGCTATCTTCTTGGGTTTGAGGCTGCTTCCTCGATAAACATCAAGGAAGTAATGACCATGGCCTAGGATTCCCCCACCCCAGGCCAATCACAGCAACTCTGTGAATGTAATGGTTATGCACATATTAAGCCAGACTGCCATGGAGAGAAAAAGAAAATCAAAGGTCCCCAATAGGTCCCTTTTTCTCAAGTTTGAAAAACATTGGTTTATCATGTACTGGCTTATAGTATAAGCCACCCAGCTACTGTGATAGGTACAGATTAGACAACTTGGCATCTTTAGAATATGATGCCTGAAAGTTTGTGCAGTTACGGCTCTTCAGAACTCAGGAAGGAGTTTTTCTAAAAAAGGAATAGAAGCCAGGAGTTTCTCTGTGGTCTCCTTTGTAGATTGTCATGTTACAGGAGGGAGTGAAATAAGAGGTGGTTTGAGAAGGTGGTTTACAAAATCCCATTTAAAAAATTCTCCCTCTGAGTCAGGCTTAGAAAAATGACAGGGACACAATAATTGAGTGCGTATGTGGGGTGTGGGGAGGTTCTCATCCAGGAACAACATTAATGATAAATAGCTCACCAAAAACGACCTAATTGTTGGCAGTCCAGGAGAAAAAAAAGATTCAATTAGGATGCAGAGGATGAGTTTCAGTACTACCTTTAACATTAATTAGCTCTGTGATGTTAGGAAACTCAATTAAACTTTGCTGGCCTTTTAAAAAAATTTTTCTTTGTTTGTTTGTTTTTCATCTGTAAATTGAGATGGCAAAAGAAGTTTCAACTAGACAACTTACTAAATTTTGACAAGGATTCTTTTGCATGCAAATGTTTTTCTCCAAAGACAAAACTCTAATTAGCTTCCCAGTATTCCCTATTTTTTTTTTTTTTTTTTTTTTTTTGTGTTGGTGTGTCGCTCTGTCGCCCAGGCTGGAGAGCAGTGGCGTGATCTCGGCTCACTGCAAGCTCCGCCTCCCGGGTTCAGGCCATTCTCCTGCCTCAGCCTCCGGAGTAGCTGGAACTACAGGAGCCCGCCACCTCGCCCGGCTAATTTTTTTGTATCTTTAGTAGAGACGGGGTTTCACTGTGTTAGCCAGGATGGTCTCGATCTCCTGACCTCATGATCTGCCCGTCTCGGCTTTCCAAAGTGCTGGGATTACAGGCGTGAGCCACCGCGCCGGGCCACCAGTATTCTTAATTGGGGAGCGTGACGCATGCAGGCACCTCGTGATCACATGTTACAGGGAATGGATCACAAACAGGGTACTGGGGATACAGATTTGGTTCAAGGGTCCAGAGCATCATAGTACATTTATTTGGGTTCAGTAAGAATTGATATCCATGGATGTCCAGACAAGAGGCACGTAAGTAGTATCCAGGAAATCTTAATCCAGAAATAATATGTTATATAGGGAGTGCTGGAAGCAGAAGTATGGCAACATCTGAACACCCAGCACAAGACCAACAGACAGACAAAAATTACATCAAGGCACAACATAGCAAAACTGCTTAAAACAAGTAATAAAGAGAAACTTTAAAAAGTATTCAGAAATAAGAGACACACACAGAGAAACAAAGACACAGGTGTCAACAGATTTCTTTCTTTTTTTCAACTTTTATTTTAGATTTAGGAGGTACATGTGCAGGTTTATTACTTGGGTATTTTATATGAGGTTGAAGTTTGGGGTATGAATGATCCCATCAAGCGGGTACTGAGCATAGTACTCAACAGTTTGTTAATACTTTCCCCCCTTCTTCCCTCCCCTCTCTAGTAGTCCCCAGTGTCTACTGTTGCCTTCTTTATGTCCATGAATACCCAACGTTTAGCTCCCACTTATAAGCAAGATCACTCATATTTGGTTTTCTGTTCTTCCATTAATTTGCTTAGAATAATGGCCTTCAGCTGCATCCATGTTACTGCAAAAGACGTGAGGATTTTTTCTCTTTCTCTCTTTCTCTCTCTTTCTTTCCTTCCTTTCTCTTTCTTTCTTTTCTTTTCTTTTCTTTTCTTTTCTTTTTTCTTTCTTTCTGAGTTTCACCCGACTTGTCCAAGCTGGAGTGCAATGGCACCATCTTGGCTCACTCCAACCTCTGTCTCCTGAGTTCATGCAATTCTCTTGCCTCAGCCTCCTGAGTAGCTGGGATTACAGGCATGCACCACCACACCTGGCTAATTTTTGTATTTTTGTAGAGACAGGGTTTCACCATGTTGGACAGGCTGGTCTTGAATTCCTGACCTCAGGTGATCTGCCCACCTCAGCCTCCCAAAGTGTTGGGATTACAGGCGTGAGCCACCGTGCATGGCCAATTTTGTTCCTTTTTATGGCTGTGTAGTATTCCATGGTGTATATGTGTCACATTTTCTTTATCCAATCCACCATTCATGGGCACCCAGGTTGATTCCATGTCTTTGCTATTGTGATTAGTGCTGTGATGAACACACGAGTGCCTTTGTCTTTTTGTAGAATAATTTGATTTATTTTGGATATATACCTACTAATGGGATTGCTAGGTTGAATGGCAGCTCTGTTTCAAGTGCTTTGAGAAATCTCCAAACTACTTTCTACCACAGCGAAACTAATTTGCACTCCCACCGACAGTGTATAAGTGTTCCCTTTTCTCCACAGCCTCACCAACATCTGCTAGGTTTTTATTTTATTTTATTTTTTTAATCACAGTCATTCTGACTGGTATGAGATGGCACCTCATTATGGTTTTGATTTGCATTTCTGTAATAACTAATGATGTGGAGCATTTTTTTTCATATGTTTATTGGCCACTTGTATGTCTTCCTTAAATGTCTGTTTCAGTGTCATATGGATTCTGGATATTCAACCTTTGTTGGATGCATAGTTTGCAAATATTTTCTCCCATTCTGTAGGTTATCTGTTTACCCTGTTGATAGTCTATTTGGTGTGTAGGAGCCTTTAGTTTAATTAGGCCCCACTTGTCAGTTTTTGTTTTTATTGCAATTGTTTTTGAAGACTTCATCATAAATTCTTCACCAAGGCCAATTCCAGGATGGTGCTTCGTAAGTTTTCTTCTAGGGTTCTTGTAGTTTGAGTTCTTACATTTGAAGCTTTAATCCAGCTTGAGTTAATTTTTGGATATGACAAAAGGTTGGGGTCCAGTTTTATTCTTCTGCATGTGACTAGTCAGCTATCGCAGGACCATTTATTGAACAGGTAGTCCTCTATCCATCACTTATCTTTGCCAGCTTTTTCAAAGATCAGATAAATGTAAGTGTGAAGCTTTATTTCTGGGTTATCTATTTTATTCCATTGGTCTATGTTTCTGGTTCTGTACCTGTACCATACCGTTTGGTTACTGTACAGAATAGTTTGAAGTCAGGTAATGTGATGCCTCTGGCTTTATTCTTTTTGCTTAGAATTGCTTTGGTTATTCGAGCGCTTTTGTGGTTTCAGATGAATTTTAGAATAGCTTTTCTCCAATTCTTTGAAAAATAATGTTGGTACTTTGATAGTAATAACCTGGAATCTACAAGACAGCTTTGGGCAGTATGACAATTTTAATGATATTGATTCTTGCGATTGGTAACTATGGACTGTTTCTCCATTTTTTTGTGTGTCTTTTTTTTTTTTTTTTTTTTTTTTTTTTGTTCTCCTTTTTGAGCACATTGACCTCCTTGGTCGATATTTTCCTAGGCATTTTGTGGTTTTTTTTTGTGTG
>NW_012101776.1:2066163-2069704 GCF_000951045.1 Mandrillus leucophaeus
TTTTAGAATAGCTTTTCTCCAATTCTTTGAAAAATAATGTTGGTACTTTGATAGTAATAACCTGGAATCTACAAGACAGCTTTGGGCAGTATGACCGTTTTAATGATATTGATTCTTTTAATATATGTACAGGAAATATTTTTCCATTTGTTTGTTTTTTTTTTTTTTTTTTTTTGCAGTGTTTTGTTGTTCTCCTTGTAGAGCTCCTTTACCTCCTTGGTTGATGTTTTCCTAGGCATTTTGTGGTTTTTTTTTGTGTGACTATTGTAAACAGGATTATATGATTGATTTGGCTCTCTGCTTGAATATTATTGTGCATAGAAATGTTACTAGTTTTTGTACATTTATTTTGTATTCTGAAAATTTACTGAAGTTGTAGGAGCATTTTGGTGGAATCTTTAGGGTCTTCTAGGTGTAAAATCATATTGTCTATGAAGAGAAATAGTTTGACTTATTCTCTTTCTATTTGGATGCCGTTTATTTCTTTCTCTTGCTTGATTTCTCTGGCTAGCACATTCAGTACTATGTTGAATAGGAGTCATGAGAGTTGGCATCCTTGTCTTGTTCTGGTTCTCCAGGGGAATGCTTCCAGATTTTACCTGTTCAGTATGATGTTGGCTTTGGGTTTCTCATAGATGGCTCTTATCATTTTGAGGTTTGTTCCTTTGATGCTTAGTTTTTTGAGGACTTTTATTACAAAAAGATGTTGGATTTAATCAAAAGCATTATCTGCATCTGTTGAGACAATCATGTGGTTTTGTTTATAATTCTGTTTATGTGGTGAATCACATTTATTGTCTTGTGTGTGTTGAACCAAACTTTCATCCTAAGAATAAAGCCTACTTGATCATAGTGAATTAAGTTTTTGATGTGCTGTTGAATTTGATTTGCTAGTATTTTGTTGAGGATTTTCACGTCATCAAGGTTCTTGGCCTGTAGTTTCCTTTTTTGTTGCATCTTTGTCAGCTTTTGGTGTCAGGGTAATGCTGGCTTCATAGATTGGTCAGAGAGGAGTCCCTATTTCTTGATTTTTTTTTTTCTGGAATAGTTTCAGTAGTATTAGTACCAGCTCTTCTTTGTACATCTGGTAGAATTTGGCTATGAATTCATCTGGTCCAGAGCTTTTTTTGGTTGGTAGGTTTTTTTTTTATTAATGTTTCAATTTTGGAACTTGATATTAGTATGTTCAGTGTTTCAATATCTTCCTGATTGAATCATGGGAAATTGCATGTTTCCAGGGGTTTTCTCATTTCCTTTAGGTTTTCTAATTTGTGTGTATAACTGTTCATAATAGTCTCTGCAGATCTTTTGTATCTCTGTGGGATCAATTTTAACATCATCTCCATGTTCTGACTCTATGTATATCTATGTTCACCTCTATGTATCTGACTGTGCTTATTTGCATCTTTCTCTTTTTTTCTTTGTTAATCTAGCAACCAGTCTATCAATCTAGTTGATTCTTCCAAATAAGTAACATTTGGTTTCACTGATTCTTTGTATGTATTTTGGGGTCTCAATTTTGTTCAGTTCCACTCTGATTTTAGTTATTTCTTTTCTTCTGCTAGCTTTAGGGTTAGTTTGTTCTTTTTTTCCTAGTTCCTCTAGCTACCATGTTTACATAGTTAATTTGAGATCTTTCTGTTTTCTTGATTAAAGTGTTTAGTGCTACAAATTTCCCTCTTAGCACTTCTTTAGGTATACCTCAAAGACTTTGGTAACTTTTGTCTCTATTTTTATTAATTTCAAATAACTTTTTGACTTCTGCCTTAATTGTATTGTTCATCCAAGAGCTAGTCTGGAGCAAGTTTAATTTCTGTGTTCTTTTTGTTCTGTGTAAGTTTGAAAGGTCTTCTTGGTATTGATGTCTATTTTTATTGCACTGTGGTCTAAGTGTGTGCTTGGTATGATTTCAACTGTTTTGAGTGTGTTGAGATTTTCTTTATGCCTCAGAATATAGTTGATTTTAGAATGTGTTTCATATGCCAATGAGAAGAATGTATTCTGTGGTTGCTGGATGGACTATTCTGTAGATGTCTATTAGCTCCAGTTGGTTAAGTGTCAAGTTTAAGTCCAGAATTTCTTTGTTAGTTTTCTGCCTTGATGATCTATCTAATACTCTCAGTGGTGTATTGAAGTCCTCCAGCATTATTGTGCAGCATTTTAGGTCTAGAAGTTCTTGTCTTGTGAACAAGTACTTGTCTTTTGACAACGTACTTAACTTTGTCTTCTCCAATGTTGGGTGCATTATGTTTATAATAGTTATATCTTTTTGTTGAATTGAATCAGTTATCATTTTGTAAATCCTTCTTAGTCCTTTTTTTACTGTAGTTGGTTTAAAGTCTGTTTTACTGACATAAGAATAGTGACCCATCTCTTTTTTGCTTTCAGTTTGCATGGTAAATCCTTCTCCAATTCTTTGCTTTGAGCCTATGGGTGTTGTCATATATGAGACAGGTTTCTTGAAGACAGCATGCAGATGGGTGTTGTTTTCTTATCCAGCTTATTACTCTATGACTTTTAAGTTGAGCATTTAGACCATTTACACTGAAGGTTAACATTGATATGAGTTTTTGATGCTATCGTGAAGTTGTTAGCCAAATGCTTTGTAGTTTCTGTTATGTGGTTGCTTTATACTATAAGGTTTATAGGATCTGTTGGACGATATACTTAAGTGTGTTGCTGTGGTAGCAGGTATCATTCTTTCATTTACATGTTTAGAACTTCTTTAAAAACCTCTTGTAAGGCTGGTCTAGTAGTAATAAATTCCCTTAACACTTGCCTATCTGAAAATTATTTTATTTCTCCTTTGCTTATGAAGCTTCATTTGATGGTACATGAAAATCTTGACTGGAATTTCTTTCCCTTAAGAATGCTGAAAATAGGCCTCTACTCTCTCCTGGCTTGTAAGGTTTCTGCTGAGAAATCCACTGTTAGCCTGATGGATTTCCCTTTGTACATGATCTGCCATTTCTTTCTAACTGTCTTTAGGATTATTTCTTTAGTTTTGGCCTTGGTCAGTCTGATGATGTTTATTTTGTATAGTATCTTGCAGGTGTTTTCTAGATTTCTTGTATCTGTCTACTTTTCTAGCATATACTAACATATACTACTGTATATGTCTACTTTTCTATCAAGATTATAAAAGTTTTCTTAAATTATTTCCTCAAATATATATTCCAGGTTGTTTACTTTTCCCTTTCTTTCTCAGGAATGCCAGGGTTTAGTCACTTTACATAATCCCATAGTTCTTGAAGACTTGGTTGGTTTTTAAATTTTTTTTCTTTATTTTTTGACTAGGTTAGTTCAAAATACCTGTCTTCAATCCCTGAAATTCTTTCTTCTACTTGGACCACTTTATTGATGAAGTTTTCAGTTGTGTTTTGAAATTTCCTAGGTGAGATTTTCAATTCCAGAAGCTCTGATTGATTTGTTTCTTTGTTTGTTTGTTTGTTTGTTTGTTTGTTTTGAGACGGAGTCTCGCTCTGTCGCCCAGGCTGGAGTGCAGTGGCCCAATCTCAGCTCACTGCAAGCTCCGCCTCCC
>NW_012101776.1:2069754-2088848 GCF_000951045.1 Mandrillus leucophaeus
CCACCTCGCCCGGCTAGTTTTTTGTATTTTTTAGTAGAGACGGGGTTTCACTGTGTTAGCCAGGATGGTCTCTATCTCCTGACCTCGTGATCCGCCCGTCTTGGCCTCCCAAAGTGCTGGGATTACAGGCTTGAGCCACCGCGCCCCGCTGATTGATTTGTTTTTAAGACGTTTATCTCTTTCTTCATTTTCTGGATTAGCTTAGATTATTTGTGTTGATTTTCAACCTTGTCTTTGATCTTATTGTGCTTCCCTGAAATCCATGCTTTGAATTATTTACCTGTCATTTCTGAGATTCCATTTTGGTTAGGGACCATTGCTGTAAATCTAGTGCAATCCTTTGGTGATGTCACTACATTCAGATTTTTTTATGATGCCAGAATTCTTGTCCTAGTTTCTTCTTATCTGGAGACACTGGCACTTTTAATTTTTGTAATTATTTTCATGCAGGTAGAATTTTTTTTTTCATTTTCTTTATTTCCCTGTAATGTTATTATTATTTTTTCTTTCTCTTTTCCTTCCCCTGCCCCAGGTGGGGTGACTTTAGCAAATGCTGGGTAAGGTGTTCTTGGCTTTGCTTTTACAGCCCTATGCACTTCTTTCCACAGGTTTCATATTGAGCTGTGAAGTTTTAACTGCCAGCCCATAGATGGCACTTATATATCAGAGCCAGTTGTGGCCAACCTGACTGGGTATATACTTGATTCTTGTTTAATGGCAGAAGCTCTCTGTTGCCCCAGGAAATGGACTGATTCCTAGAATGCTCTCTGTTCAGCCTATGAGTGTCAAGGCCCAAAAAGGATGGAGCTGAACTGGGCAGGTCTGCCTAAAGTTCCCGTGAGGGCAGGCATCAGCACAGAGGGAGAATCCGGTGGGCAGCCACCAAATGTCCAGAGATGTGCCTAGGCATAAGACTGGGAAATATCCTTGGCTCCAAGTTCTCTGCACAGGGATGGGATGGCCTATACTTCTATTTTATTTTATTTTATTTTATTTATTTATTTATTTATTTATTTATTTTGAGACGGAGCCTTGATCTGTCACCAGGCTGGAGTCTAGTGGTGCAATCTCAACTCACTGCAACCTCCACCTTCCAGGTTCAGGGGATGGCCTACACTTTTAATCTAGAGAAATAGGTACTACAGGTGCCTGGAGATATGCCTGAGTCTGAGGCAGAGAGGGCCTCCTTCCATTAAGATCTCTGCATAGGAGTGGTGGGTTGGCTTAGGCTGCTAATCAAGGTCAGCTGATGCTCCAAATGCCAGGAGATCTGCCTGGGTATGGAGCAGAGAGGTCCTCTCTGCCACATGATCTATATCCAGGAATGGTGGTGTGTCTCAGGTTGCTGATCCAGGTGAACAAATGCTCCAGATACTGAGACATCTGCCTGGGCATTGAGCAGAGAAAGCCCCACTGCACCAAGATCTATGTCTGAAAAGGGGGCATGGCTAGGGCTGCTGAACCAGGTGAACAGGTGCTCTGAATGCCTGAGGATCTGCCTGAGCCTGGAGTGGAGAGGCCCTCCCTTGCATCAGGGTTTCTGCACAGGAAGAGTGGGATGGCTCAGGCTGCTGATACTGGTAAGTGGTGATTCTAGTTCCTGGAGATTTGCCTGGGAATGAAGCGGAGTCTCCCAGCACTAAGATTTTTTCGCAGGAGGGGTGGGGTGACTCAGGCTGCTTGACCAAGCAAGCAGGTACTCTGAATGCCTGGATATCTCCCTGGAACCGAGATAGCTCCAGTTAGCAAATGTTTTCATAGAAATAATGCAAATGAGAAGGCAGTGAAGTAGCATCTTCTATTTCCAGGAAAACTATCTTTGAAAAATGAAGACAAAATGATGACTTTTTCAGGCATATAAAATCTGAACGAACTAATTTCCAACATACCTACACCAGAATAAATGTTAAAGGAAGTCCATTAGGAAAAAGAAAAATGATACCAGATGGAAATCAGGTTCCATGCAAAGAAACAAGAACACTGGGAATGGTAACTCTCTAAGAAAATATACAACATTTTTCTTATTAATGTTTAAAAGATTATGGATTCCTTAAACAGATATCATAACAATGTATTGTGGGAAGTATAACATATCGAAAGTACAATATATTACAAAAGTGACATAAAACTAAGGGAGAAATGGAAGATACTGTCATCAGGTTCTTATATACAAAGGAGTATAATAGCACTTGGAGGCAGACTGTGGTAATTTAAATATGTATGCTTTTAGGAATGATACAATGGACTTTTGGGGGAAAGGGTGGGAGGTGGGTGAGGGATAAAAGACTACACATGGGATACAGTCTACACTACTTGGGTGTCGGGTGCACCAAAATCTCAGAAATCACCACTAAAGAACTTATTCAGGTAAGCAAATACCACCTGTTCCCCCAAAACCTATTGAAATAATTTTTAAAGGTGCATGCTTTAAGTTATAGAGCATGCTCTAAAATAACAACAAAAAAGTTACAGATACTTATTCAATGAAGAAATAAAATTCAGTGATAAAAATATTCAGTTAATCCAAAGAAGGGAGAAAAAGAATGAGTGGAGCAAATAGAAAACAAACAGCAAGGTGATAGACCTAAACATGAAATATTAGTAACACATTAATTGTAAATTATCCATATACTCCAATGAAAATTCAGAATATAATAGAGTGAATAAAATAGAACAATCATTTAAATTCTACTTACAAGAAACACACTTTAAATACAAAGACACAAATAGGTTAAAATTTAAAACAAAGTAAAAGATAAATCATTGTAACACTAGTTTTTAAAAAGCTAGAGTTGCTATATTAATATTAGACAAAGTAGATTTTAGAAGAAGGAACATAACCAGAGGCAAAGAAAGTCATTTTTGTTAATAAAGTGATCAGTTCCTCAACATGATATAAAAATCCAAAAACCCACAATTAATAAAAGATCTTCAAAATACAAGAAGCAAGCACTGATAGAAGCAAAAAAAGAAAAATTTCACAATTACAGTCGTAGGTTTCAATACTCTCCTCTCAATCATTTATTTTAAAAAGTAGAAGATAAGAATGTGAGCAACATTATCAACAAGTTTGATCTAGTTGATATTTATAGAATAATTTCATCAATAACAGCAGAATACTCATTCTTCCGAAGTGCATGTGAAACATTTACTGAGATGTACCATATCCTGTGCTGTGAAACAAGCACCAATATATACCATAAATTTTAAGACTGAATGCATTCAATCATACAAATTATAATCTCTTAACATAATGGAATTAAATCGGAAATCAATAACACAAAAGTCTATGGAAACAATCCAAATATTGGAGGAAAAAAACAACATATTTTTGAATAAGTTGTTGGTCAAAGATTAAATCAAAAGGGAACTTAGAAATTATTTTATGTGAATGAAATGAAATATAAAATGATAGTCTTGACCTTCACTCTCTACATACCACCAATGCTTGCATATTTTATTTTATATCTTTAATAAAAGTAATACATTTAACTAAAATTTTGTTAAGTACTTCACACAAAATTAAGTTTAAAAGTTCAACTAACTAAATTATCAACAAATATTAAATTCTTACTCTCCTGTTTATATGGTGAATTATATAAACATATGCTGCCATCTTACAAATTACATTTCTGTGACCGGTGGCATATAAGAAACGAATTAGAAAACATGACTCTATATCTAGAAAACCCTACAGTCTCATCTTAAAAGCTCTTCCAGCTGAAAAACAACTTCAGCAAAGTTGCAAGATGCAAAATCAATGTACAAAAATCACTAGCATACCTATACAGCAACAGCCAAACCAAGAGCCAAATCAGAAAGGCAATCTCATTTACAGTTGGCACAAAAAGAATAAAATACCTAGAAATACATCTAACCAGGGAGGTGAAAGATCTGTGCAATGAGAGTTACAAAACACTGCTCAAAGAAATCAGAGAATACACAAACAAGTGGAAAAACATCCCATGCTTATGGATAGGAAGAATCAATATTATTCAATTGGCTATACTGCCCAAAGCAACTTACAGATTCAATACTATTTCTATCAAACTAGAAGTTATATCCTTCACAGGACTAGAAAAAACTATTTTAAAATTTAAATGGAACCAAAAAGGAGCCCAAATAGCCAACGCAATCCTAAGCAAAAGAAACGAAGCTGGAGGCATCATGTTACCTGACTTCAAACTATAACACAAGGCTACAGTAACCAAAACAGCATGGTACTGGTAAAAAAGCAAGCACACAGAACAATGAAACAGAATAGGGAGCTTAGAAATTAGGGCACACATCTATGACCATCTGATTTTTGACAAGGTTGACCAAAAAAAAAAGCAATGGGGAAAAGACCCTCTATTCAATAAATGGGGCTGGGATAACTGGCTAGCCATATGCAGAAGATTGAAGCTGGACCCCTTACTTACATCATACACAAAAGTCAACTTAAGATGGATCAAAGTCTTAAGTGTAAAACCCAAAACTATAAAAACACTGGAAGACAACCTAGGCAATACCATCCTGGACATAGGAACAGGCAAAAATTTCATGACAAAGACACCAAAAGCAATTGCAACAGAAGCAAAAATTGACAAGTGGGATCTAATTAAACTTAAGAGCTTCTGCACAACAAAAGAAAATATCAACAGAGGAAATAGCCTACAGAATGGGAGAAAATATTTGCAAACTACGCATCTGACAAACATCTAATATCCAGCTTCTGTAAGGAACTTAAATTTACAATAGAAAAACAACCCCATTAAAAACTAGGCAAAGGACATAAACAGACACTTCTCAAAAGAAGACATGCATGAGGCCAACAAGTATATGAAAAAAAGCTCAATTTCACTTGTCATTAGGGAAATGCAAATCAAAACCACAATGAGATACCATCTCACATGATTAAAAAGTTTAAAAATAACAGATGCTAGTGAAGTTGTGGAGAAAAGGGAACAACACTATACACTGTTGGTGGGAATATAAATTAGTTAAAGCATTGTGGAAAGCACTGTGGCAATTCCTCAAAGATCTAAATGCAGAACTACCATTCGACTCAGCAATCACATTACTGAGTATATACCCAGAGGAATGTAAATTCTAACATAAAGATACATGCACACGACTGTTCATTGCACTACTATTCACAATAATAAAGATGTGGAATCAACCTAAATGCCCATCAAAGATAGGTCTGATAAAAAATTATGGTACGTATATAACATGGAACACTATGCAGCCATAAAAAATAACAAGATCATGTCTTCCGTGGGAACATGGATGGCGCTGAAGGCTATTATCCTTAGCAAACTAACAGAGGAACAGAAAATCAAATACTGAATGTTCTCATTTATAAGTGGAAGCTAAATGGTAAGAACTTATAAATGTAAAGAAGGAAACAACAGATACTGGGGTTTACTTGAGGCAGGAGAATGGGAGCAGAGAGAGTAGCAGAAAAGACAACAATTTGATACTGGGTTTAAAACCTGGGTTATAAAATAATATGTACAATAAACCCTTATGATATGTGTTTACCTATGTGACAAACCTTCACATGTATCCCCAAACCTAAAATAAAAGTTAAAAAAAGAAACAAGTTAAATATTCTATAACAATCACAAATTCAATAAATTATCAAGTGACAGTTTCTCTCCTCTTGTTGTCTCCCTCTTTCTCTTTCTTTCTTTCTCGCTCTAATCTCAAACTTAGTTTTTGTTTAAAGAGTCAAAGGGGTTTTAGAGGTTTATTATAAAAATAACATTTTCTTCCCGGCCTTCCTTCACTCTCACCCTTCATTTTATATTCCAAAGATGCAACTACTTTCAACTGCTTTGTTTCTTTTGAAATTTTTTAATATTGAGAATTTATCTATTTCTTACCACTACTCCAAAACTCCACACAGTACACTTTCTGTTGCCCAACTCAATCCTCCTAAAATAGCTATATCATAATTTGGTTCAATTAATACTTAATATTTACTTTATTTTGACTACAAACACGAGATTGCTTTTCCTTTCCTACACAATTTTTTTCCTTTGATATTAATAATGGCCTTAATTTAAAATTGTCTTAGTTTTTAAAATATTCTTTTCACTAAATTCACCACAAACAATATTGTCTGGTGTTGCTTTTAAAATTCTTTTTCTCTTATTGTTTATTTTTATTTTATGTATTTATTTTTTGAGACAGAGTATCATTCTGTTACCCAGGCTGGAGTGCAGTGGCACAATTGCAGCTCACTGCAGCCTCAGCCTACCGCGCTCAAGCAATTCTCCCACCTCTCAGCCTCCAAAATAGCTGGAACTACAGGTGTGTGCCATCACATACAGCTAACTTTTGTATTTTTTATAGAGACGGGGTTTTTCCGTGTTGCCCAGGCTTGTCTCAATCTCCAGGGCTCAAGTGATCCACCTGCTTCAGCCTCCCAAAGTCCTGGGATTACAGGTCCAGCCTTTCCTTTATATTTTATCTTTAGTTTTTTTCTCTCCTTTTGGAAACTTTTAGAATATTAATTTAGTTTCTGGTGTTATTATTTGCATGATAATGTATGTTGATGTGGTCTATTTTCTTCCACTCTACTAGGCACTGTGTGAGCCTTTGTAACCTGAAAACTAAAGACCTCGAGTCCTGATAATTTTATTTAATCATTTTGATGAATATTCCCTTCCTTACATCTACTCTGTTTTTTCTTTCTGAGACTCTTGATTAGTATGTTAAGCCTCTTTGACAGTTCCTCTATTTATTTCCTTTCTCCCAATTTTCCATCTCTATTTCTTTTTTCTACTTCTCTGGAGATTTCATCAACTTTACCTTCCAACCTTCCAGTAGCATTTTAATCATTTTCTAACTTTCTAAGGATATTTCTTATTCCTGGGTTCTCCTTTTTTATATTATCTCCTGTTAAATATAGTGAACTCCAAGTTTCTTTTCAAAGAATCAGTATGCTAGTATGTTCAGCTCTCTTATTCTTTGTTCTCCATTTTAAAGTTTAACTTCCTGGTTTTCTTCGGGGGGGCCCCCTTGTCTCTAGTTTCAGTAAACAACTTTCCCGCCAGTTCTAATCAGTAGTTCACATCTGTTCCCCTGGTCACCTGTTTTGGCTGGAGTCACCCCTGGTCACCTGCTCCATCCTGAGTCACCCCTGGTTACCTTCTCTAACCTGAATCATGCTGAGTCACCTGTTCTGTAACCCATCTTCCCAGAAACTACTAATAATCAGTAGTTTCTCAACTACTTCCTTATCTTTCTTCTCCCAACCCCACCCTCATCCTAAGAGAAGACTCTTTCAGTGTTCTGCCTGGGGTATGAGTTTTACTTCCAATGTTTTGAAAGAGTCAAGTGAGAAGAAGAGGTAGAGGTCAAAGAATCACCTTGAAATCTCTCACTTAATTCCCCTGTTGTCTGTATGAAAGCACTGATACACAGGGTAACTACCCTTTCCCTACCTTTCCCAACAGTTTAGAGATCCGTTGCATTTTCACTTTCCATAGAATAAATCTCCATTATTTTGCTGATGTTGTCTGTGAAACCCGAAAATCTGGGACAGGTCTCAGTTAATGTAGAAAGCTTATTTTGCCAAGGTTGAGGATGTGTGCCCATGACGCAGCCTCAGGGAGTCCTGACGACAATGTGCTCAAGGTGGTCAGGGCACAGCTTGGTTTTATACATTTTAGGGAGACATGAGACATCAATCAATATATGTAAGATGTACATTGGTTCTGTTTGGAAAGATGGAACAATTCGAAGCAGGGAGGGAGCTTCCAGGTCACAGATAGGTGACAGATAAATGGTTGCATTCGTTTGAGTTTCTGGTTAGCCTCTCCAAAGGAGGCGATCAGATATGCATTTATCTCAGTGAGCAGAGGGATGACTTCAAATAGAATAAGAGGCAGGTTTGCCCTAAGTAGTTTCCAGACTGACTTTTCCCTTTAACTTAGTGGTTTGGGGGCCCAAAGATTTATTTTCTTTTCACATGTCACACAACTTCACAGAACAACTGAGTGAACTGATAGGCTTAGAAGCTTTTTAGGTAGACCTCTTGATTTCAGTTATAATCAAGAGGTTACAGATTTACCTAATACTTCTATTTAGGTTGGTGCAAAAGTAATTGTGGTTTTTGTCATTTCTTTTAATGGCAAAAACCACAATTACTTTTGCACTAACCTAATATACATATTTTTTCTAAACCTATTGGGAGTTCTACAGGGTCAATATTGTCATCTCCCAGATTTTCCAAACTCTAGTAAATTATCCAAATTTTCAAATTAAGAACCTTTCCAGATTCCAAAGTTTTGCTGTTATCATCGCCCCTCCTTAGGAGGATGTAGAGTTAAATCCCCTCCAACTATGATTTTAACAGACATCTCTCCTATTCTTTAGCCTGTGCAGCTCCATAAAGTCAACACAGTACAGAGAGCATTAATCTGGCTCATTATTTGTTTGACTGATGGATTTTTAAAATTATTATTAGGATCAAAATGATTAACCTTGTGTTTTCGAGCAAGACTAGTCTAATCCTGGACTCCTCACAAGGAGCAACTAAATTCTAATTTGACCTTGGAAACTGATTTGTTAATACATCTCCCTTACACACTGAAATGGGAAGAAAAGTACCTGTCTGGGGAGTAGTTCTTCAGCAAACCTGAAGTTACTGTGTGTGATGAAAGGTAAAAGGCCAGACTTAAGTGGAGCAATTTTCAAGATATAAATAGATATCTATTATAACCAGGAGTTGAGGATTTGTCTAGACTGGTGTTTCTTACATTCTTAATGTTTTCACCTTCTCATTCAGAAACCCCTAATGTGTCTAGGGGTTGCTAGAAGCTGACTCCCTAGGGCTAGTACGTGGAAACTTACATTTTCAACATGCTTTCCATGGAATTGTTATGCAGACTAAAGTTTAAGAATATTCTTTAGGAGAAAGGTAGAGGCACTTTTGGAGAAGTAAGTAGGGCCAAACAATGGAGGTCTTTGTATGTGGATAAAGGAATTTAGATTACATTCCATATACAACTAAGAGTCAATGAAAGATGTTCATTTGTTTGTTTCTCTGTTCTTTCATTCAAGAAATATATGCTGAGTGATTATTACATGTTGGAAACTGAGGATTATAGAGGGAAATCATGTACTCACGAGATTCAGTGTAATACATACATATATATGTATTAGCATTCCAATAATGGAACATATTCTAAAATATATATTTATATTTTAAAAAACAGCTTATTGTGGACTAAATTGTGTCTCTCCCAAAATTTATATTAATAGATAGAAGGCCTAACCCTCAATGTGATTGTATTTGGAGACGGGGCCATCAGGAGATAATTAAGGTTAATTATATCCTAATAGTGGGGTTCTAATAAGACCATATGGTGTCCTTATAAGATGAGGAAGGAGATCAGAAATCTTTCTTTTTCTCCATCTCTCTCTTTCTCTGTCTCTTTCTCTTTTTCTCTTTCTCCATTTATGTATGCACAAAGAAAAGGCCATGAGAAGACACAGCAAGAAGGCATCCGTCTGTAAGCCAGGAAGAGAGGCCTCACCAGAAAGCAACCTGATCTTGGACTTCCAGCCTCCAGAACTATGAGAAAATGCATTTCTATTAATTAAGCCACTCAGTTTGTGATATCTTCTTATGAAAATTCTAGTAGACTAATATTAAGCCATTTACTAGGATATATCCAGTGGCTATATACTTCAGGTGAAATATCATGGAAACATGCATAGAACTTTATGGGAACCTAGATAGTTAAGGAAGCTTCCAAGAAAGATAAGAACTGAATTGAGTCTTGAATGGCGAGACTCAAGAGTCAATGAGAAAACCATGTTTAATGGAGAATTAAAATATTATAGGAAAAGGAAATGTTGATCCAGGGGTGCAGAGGCAAGACAGTAAAAGAAGCCATCAGTGTGGGTGAAGGGCAGGGTCACCATGGAAGGGAGCCCAGGAATTAGACTTGAGAAATAACAGGGTGAGAATATGAAAAGCCCAATCTTCTTCACTAAAAGAGCCTGTTTAAGAGGGAGAATTTTATAATTATAAAGGACATATTCTTTGAAATCAAACAAAACACTTGAATGCTGACATTTACCACTAACCCATTTATGCCTGAGGTTGCAATTTTTTGAATTTTTGCAATCAAACCTTGGTGATAACCTTGAGCAGTAGGATATAAATAACTCCCACATGCTTAGCGTTCCAATAATGGAACACTAGGCATAATTAATATCTGGTCATCTTGGACAAATTACTTAGCCATTCTTAATATCAGTTTATTCATATGTGAAGTGAGGATAATAACAGTAGCTATTTCTCAGGGTTATTTCAAGAATTAAATTAGACAATATAAGTGGAGAATTTAGCAGAGCTCCTGGCTTCTGGCATGTATTCACCGGAAGAGACCTGTTATAATTTTCCTGAGTATAAAGGGGAACCAAGGAAGAGGAGTAAGTAAAGAGCAATGTGGTCAGATTGACACTTTAGGAACAGATCTTTGGTTATAATGTGGAGAACTGATTGAAGGGAAAGGAACTTGAGTCAAAATAAATGTATACAAACAATAAGAAATTATTTTTAAAAATTAAAAATATGGGCACTTACTTTGCCCCAAGCATTGTTAATCCCCTAGGTTGATTGCATTCATAATCTTATTTAATCCAACCATTAGCTGAGATCAGGGAAGGCAAATAGCTTACCTATATTAGTTCATTCTTGCATTGCTATAAAGAAATACCTGAGACTGGGTAATTTGTCAAGAAAAGAGGTTTAATCGGCTCTTGCTTCTGCATGCTGTATAAAAACACAGCGGCTTCTACTTCTGGGGAGGCCTCAGGAAGCTTCCAATTCTGGCAGAGACAAAGGAGGAGCGAAACATCTTACATGGCAGAAGTAGGAGCAAGAGAGGGACGGGGGAAGGTGCTACACACTTTAAACGCCCAGATCTCACAAGAACTCACTCACTATTGCAACTCCAGTACCTAAGGGAAATGCCTGCCCCTGATCCAATCGCTTCTTACCAGGCCCCACCTCCAACATTGGGGATTACAATCCACATGAGATTTGAGCAGGGACACAGATTCAAACCATATTATTGCCCAAGCCCACATAGTTAATAAGTAGATGAGTCAGAATTCAAACTCAAGTCTGTGTTTCCAAAATCTGCACTTGGTCTCTAAGTCGTATTTCTTCCTTTCCTCATGTTGGCTAGCTTACTCCTGAGATTACAAATCAAAGGTCCTATACTTGTCCTAGAAGCAGCACTTTGAGAGCAAATCCCTTAACTTGACATTTGACAGCATGTAAAAATATTAATACTACAATAATAACAACTGACATTTGCTTAATATTTAGTATCTCTCAGGTATATGTGCTGTTCACACATTTAATGCTTCCACAAGCAAGAAAGGAGTCCATTTATTTTTACCTCTGTGGACTCTAACTATCAGAGTCAGTATATTACCCACCTAGAAAATTCATGGTTCACTGCCCTTGTATCAACCAGGCTTCCTGACTTTAATGCAGAAAAGACGTTAGTTGCACGCCAAAGATTAACATGGTAAGAAAAGGCAGTACTAAAAAGACAATAACAGCATGGCTAATAAAATGGCCTTTATTTAACTCCTTGAAGATCTTTATCTAATGAGCAAAATGCAGAAATCCAGAGTGGTTCATCAAGTCTTGCCTTCACCAGGATAATATTTGCTTTGATTCTCTTTTCCCAAGAATTGTGGAATTTAAATCCTGTGCTGAGACTTGTTTTCATGTTCTCTCATAAAATGATCTTATTGAGCCCAATGTTTAGCAAAATTCCCTAATCCTGTTGGATGCTGCTCCCAGTTAGAAGACCTAGGTGTGTTTAATAGCTGTGGTTTCCTGTAGCTTAGTATCTTTTCTGTCCACAGCTATATACCCAGTTCTCTCTCTTTCTCTCTCTCTTTCTCTCTCTCTCTCTCTCATTCTCTCTGTGTTTTTTTTTTCTGTTTAAAGGCATAAGCAGTAATAAATCAAGATGTGTTAACTATTACAAAGCTACTCACTTTCCAGTTAAAAGAAGAGACAGTCAACATTAAGTTTTTTCCATTAAGTCAAAAAAGAAAGAAGAAAATCAGAATTTCCAGGCAGTGTCAGCCATGAGGGGACTGATTTTTGACTAAAGAAATGAGAGCCTCTCTATTAAGATTCTCATTTTATGTCTCTTCTCTCTCTCTCTGTCTCTCTCTGTGTGTGATATATGGAACAGAATCAGGGATATGGGGCAGGGGGACAGGTATGGACAATTACTACATATTTCATTCAGTCCTGATAAACTTCTTGACAGACTCTAATAATTGATTGTGTAAGTTTTTCTTTCAATCCCCACACAGAGTCTCAGAATCTTTTCCAACACAACACTCCAGAAAAATCTACCAATATATTAAGGTTGGTATTGAGAGCATATCCTATTAGCCATCCTATTAATCCTGCCTCTAAACTTGAACGTTTTCAATGACAGGAAACCCCATATTTCTAAAACCAGCATTCCACATTTTCAGATTGTTCTAACTATTTTACATTCTTGTATTGAATTAAAATCTACTTTCAATTCACTTCTATCCATTGGTCCTAACTCTGATTCCTGATCCAAATGGAAAAACCAGTGTTGTATATTGCTTTATACCATGGAATGGCTTTCACACTCTCACAAGCTAATGTCCTATTCCATTCTAATTCCTTCATCTTTTATTTAAGAATGAATTCTATCATGGTACAATTATTCAGTGGGCCCTTATTGGTAGTGGAGGTAAAATAGTGAGCAACAAACTCTATCATTTTTCTCAGATGATTTTCTATCTAGTAGAGGCACCAAGGAAATGGCATTGACAGCACAGTATGATCTGCACTGAGATAGGGGAGGCTCAGGGTGCTACCAAAGCTTAAGGCGGAGCTAGAAACCCAGAAATCTGGAAGAGGGGCTTTCCAGGACGGTTTCAAGATAAAATGAATCCTGAGTTGACTCCTAGGAAGATAAGCAGGAGCTAGCAGGTGATATGGTTCAGGGTTGTGTCCTCGCCCAAATCTTATGTTGAATTGTAATCTCCACGTTGGAGGTGGAGCCTGATGGGCAGTGATTGGATCATGGGGGTTGGATTTTCCCTTTGTTGTTCTTGTGATGGTGAGTGAATTCTGACAAGATCTCTTTGTGAGAACCTCCCCCTTCACCTCTTCCCCAGCTCCAGCCATGTAGGACGTTCCTGCTTCCCCATTTGCCTTCCACCATGATTACATGTTTCTCAAGGCCTCCCAGCCATGCTTCCTGCACAGCCTGCATAACTATGAGCCAATTAAAACTCTTTTTTAAAAAAAATTAACAAGTCTCAGGTAGTTCTTTATAACAATGCAATCCTGGACTAATACAGCAGGCAAGGAGTGGGTATAGGGTAGGTGTGTAAATGGAAGTTAGAGGCAGGAAGGTGAATCAGTCAAGAAAATAGGATGTCTAACAGTTAGGAAGAGTCAGCAAGATCCAGTTGTGGGGTGTGGGGTGCCTGTGTACCTGTGCATGTGTATCTGAAGACGTAAATGGGTACAAGAACCTGAGGGCTTTTGAGGCCCTGTGAGGTGATATTAATGTCATTGCAAGGGCTGTGGGGTAAACTGCAACCAGGTGTGACACGAGCACATTTGTATTTTGGAAAGAATATCAGCCACAGGGTGAAAAATGAATGACTGGCCAGGTTGAGATAGGGAGCCCAGTCAGGAGGTTATTACTCTAATCCTGACATCAGGTGAGGTGGGCATGGGTTAGATAGCAGGAGAGGTTTTTAATCCCTACATCGTGGTCATTTTTGCATAGTTTTCTGAAGTTCCTCTGATGATAAAATTCCCCAAATTGAAAAAAACAAATGTTCATTTGTGACTTCACCATTGCAGAATAGATATGAGTTATCACCTTTCTTGTTCTAGACACTGCAGAAAATAGTCACATGTATTTTTTTGGTAGTGGTACCATATGGTTATTAATATGATGATGCAATAGACTAAAACACATTAATCCTTTTTTGTGCCACCAAGGTACATATATTATTTCTCTGATAAAGGGGCAAATTTTCAGTCCATATGCACAATGTTACATTTATGCTTGGTAGACATATATTTTTTTTTAGATTGCACACAACATTACAGGAGGCTGGCTGAGAATATTTTAGATTTTAACTCTGATATTCAGATGGTGTCTCAGACTAAAAAGACTATGATCTTTAAGTCAGGCAGGCCTTGGTTAAAATCTTTGCTTGGCCACTTATTTGTTCTTTGGCACCGGGAGGCTTAACTTTTCTAACCTTAGTTGTTGTTTGCAGTGGTGGTGTAATCAAAGGTTGATTATATTCTTACGCTATATCTTACATGACATATATAATACCATTATGAGGATTAATAGAAATAATACATGTAAATGCTTACCACGTAGTTATCAAATGCTAATCATTAAGCTGTTGCTTCTTGACTCCAAGTACACTATTTATTCTCAGCTCCATGACACTGTCGCTGGATTCTGCAAATCATTTTACTCTTTGCCTGTTGGCCTCCTGGTTGGTTCTGTTCACAGAGGGCACTGGAAGAAGCCCAGAAGACTAGAGGAGAAGGAAGGGACTTGCTCCTTCCTGCTTGCTGTTGTCACTCTAGCAAGGGGTCTTCATCCAAGGAGTGGTAGTTGGGTTTAGGAGCAGCAGATGGGACCAATTTCTAGTTTTCCCAATGCTCTCAGGACTATCCTCATCATCCATCTGCTAGAAACACAGTACAAGATGGACAGTGCCCCTTCCTGTGAGGTCTAAGTCCCAGCTTGAGGGTCTTTTTTCAAGCTCCAGAGACACCAGCACCACATGGTCACTACCCTACCATAGGTTCCTAAATCCACAAGGCCCCTCTAAGCTTCTAAGTTCCAATGACCCCAACACTTCCCCTTTGTTTCCTTAGCTAGGAGTATGGCCGTTACCTGCCGTTACTGTCTTTGTACCATCTCAGTGTTTCCTTTTTTGTGTTTCCAGCTCTCCCTGATTTGCCAATTCCCTATGTTATATTCTTTCTGTTAAAACTAGTGTGGTTCTAGTTTCCTTAACATACCTTCATTTTATCTCTAACATTGTATCACTAGAAATTTTGATAGTCTTTGGGCTAAATAAAAGGCTTTCTGCCAGGCTGTTGGCATTTTCACCACCAAAATCTATCTATTAATAGTAAAACAGTATAGATACAGGATGCAGCAGAGGAATTTGTGTTTTCCAGTGGGTGTGTCTCCCACGTCTTCATAAACAAGAGTTTATTAGCACTTACGCTCTCTGGCTTTGGGTTTTGTTAATGAGGCTTTGAACTGAGTGATCAAGAACAGAATTAATAGTTCTATTCAGAAGTTCACTCACCTTATAGCAAATACTATCTCAAGGAATATTTACTATTTTCCAGGAAGTCTTTAAATGCTTTATGTGTAACTCATTTAACACTCAATAAACTTATGGGAGAGTTTACTGGTTTTATCATCATCCTTAGTAACTGTGGACCAAAGAGGTTAACAAAATTGCTTACATTTGTTGTAGTGGGTTAAACGGTGGTACCCAAAATAAATGTCCACCTAGAATCTGTGAACGTGATCTTGGTTGGGAAAACTGTCTTTGCAGATGTCATTAAGAATCTCAAGATAAGATGATCCTGGATTAGGGTGGACATGGACCCTAAATAAAACAAGGGCATTTATGAAGGAACAAAAGGGAAGAGAAACACAGAGAGGAAGTGAAGTGATGTGAGGATTGAGGCAGAGATTAGATTGACATTTGTACAAGCCAAGGAATGCCAAGAATTGCTGGCAGCCAGCAAAACTCAGAGGGAGGCATAGAACATTCTCCTTCTGTACCTCCAGAAGGAACTGACCCTGATAACATTTTGGACTTCTGGCCTCCGAAACTGTGAGATAATAGATGTCTGTTGCTTTAAGTCACCAAGTCTGTAGTAATTTATTCCCACAGCTCTAGGAAGCTAATGCATTTGTAAGAACCAGTCAGTAGTAAAGGTGGAACTTGAATCCAAGTCGTCTGTTTCCAGTGCCCAGGTGCTCAATTGTTTTCATAGACTTCCCTCCTATCTTGCAGACAGCCTCAGCAGTTGAAAAGATGCATGCTGAATTCTCCCAGGAAGAGGAATGAAACCTGTAGGAGATGAGAAAATTTTAGTTTCTACCCCGGAACTAGGGATAGAATTGGAGTTTGGGACCTCAAGAGTCAGTCATAGCTGTGTTCCTGCCTTCACATATGGTCACAATCCTCCCCTTGTCCAAGGGGTGACAATACCTCTGATGGGGTAGCTTACTGACACCAATATGATAGAACACTTGGAGTAAGAGCTTCTAGAACCACAGTGAAAAAGATCACCTACCCCAGCTTGGCAATGCAGCTAGAAAGTTCACTGCCTTAATGGCACGGGTACCTGTGGCACATCAGCTGTAAGTAGTGTCAACTCTCCTAATGATCTGCCCGTTGTAACACCTTAAACATTTACAGAATCCTGTGGGAATAGATGAGATCGGCTTCTTCATAAAGATTGAGGTTGAATTTTCTACAAGCCCAGTGTGTAGGAGCTAGAAGTATATAAAACATGATTTGGAGAAACTGATAAATGAGTGGATGCGGCATGTATTGCCATTTCATGTTGTAGGGAGTAAAACTGATAGCAGATACCCACATGTTTTTGTTAGTTCCTAGAAAAATTTTATTAATGAGCATCCATGGATGAATGAGAGATTACAGATGTCCTCCAGGGAATACTTGAACTATTGAAGTTATATGTAAAGTGTGTGTGTGTCTACAACTTTGAGAGTATATTTCAAACAATCCACATTCCTCAAATAGCAGGAATCACCAGCCTACATGAATTGCAAAAGACCTTCTATCCTTGACATTTTGTGATTCAGTTACTTTGCAATGGAATAGCACAGGAATCTGTATAATTCCTACCAGCAGAATATCAGTAAGGTGAATAGAAGCTAAAAAGGCACCGTTTACTCTCAGTTTTGTTGAGTAAAGAATATAAAGACATATTCTGCTGTTTTATTATCCTTGTTCTGCTCCAGCAGAAATCCCCTCCCAAAACTGCATTTCATTGAATTGATCTTAGTTCTGACCTCAGGACTCATGAGTTTTCAAGGTTGTTAGTTTGTTTAATCCTGGATTATAGCTAATGATGTTTAAATTTAGAAATGAGAGTTCCGGGCATGAGGATTATTTTTTCAATTAAATAAATAACAGCTTAGAGCATAAATTCAATGTATTTTATCAGGTGTTCCTAAAAACATGCCTATTTTCATCCCCCAGGATATTAAAGCATCGCTGCCATGCTGAGTCCTGCGAGTCATAGTGAAGCTAGCTGTGGCCTGTGAGTCATAGTGAGGCTAGCTGGGGCTGAGAGGTCAGCATTCAGTCGAATAGTGGTGGTGGCAGTGGAAGGTGGGGAATGCTGACAAACAGAAGTCTCAAGTTAAAACTGCAAGTAGATTGGTAAATGGGTGGAGTGATACATTTGCTCACACATAGTGAGCGTTGGTTAAAAAGTATCAGGGTTCAAGCACAAAATTTTCAACCTAGTAAGGATGAGGGGAAGGAAAGACAGGGTAGGCAGGAGTCCAATTCCAGTCCATTCAATTCAACATACAATTCTTGAGACCTTGTACGTCCCATCCTTAATGCTTGGCATTGGGGATACAAAGGTAAATGAGACCCTCGCTGCCGCTGTGAAGCTCATTCTCTGGTGAGAGACAGAAAGACTGCCATGAACGAAAAACTCTAATCCAGTCTGATCTGGGCTGCCAAGGAGGTATGAACAAGGTAAAATAGGGGAAAATAAAATAAAGAACTACTGATTATACAGGAGTTAAAGAAAGCCTTTCAGAAGGGGCATATTGGTTAGTAATATGCACTGTTGTAAGTAGAGCCCAAGTATACAGTGGCTTACAAGCAGTTTATTTTGATTCACATAGTCATCCTGGATGGGCAAATGGACTAGTAGGTTGACTTTCCACCTTGGTAGTATTCCAGGGACCCAGGCTGACACAGGCTCTCCCATCTTAAACACATCACTTTCAAAATCCTCATGTGTTTCTCCTTGCCAGCAGGCAGAAGGAGAAAAAAGCACAGATAAGCCAACTTGAGAGGTTTTTTATGAGACATGCCCAGAAATGATGCTCTCACTTCTGTTTGCATTTCAAGGCTAGAACCAAGGCACATGGCTAGACCTACCCACACAGAAGACTGAGATGTGTAAAATCGCTGTGTGCCCATAAAGAAGAGAAGAATGTATTTGTCCCAGGCAGTAATATTTGAGTTGAATTTTGTAGGATAAGAACGATTTTACTAATTAGAAGGACTGGGGGTGTATCCTGATTATATGCAGAAACATTTTTAACTCCTGAGAAAAATTTAACATACCGAATACCCCTTCTTCCTTACTACCTACTAACAAACCCTACCACCTCTGAAAAGTTTATTTTCATAACTAAAGCACATTGTAGAGCAAGGAGAAAACTGAAGACTTACTTATGTGCATAAATGTTCCATGCATTTATGTCAGGATAGATAATTGTGCAGCTGTAGTTTTTCAAAACTATAGTATGTATTAAAGGCAGTGAATCTTTTCCAAGGCTACAGTCAGGAAACTTTTGGAAATATTTATTTATTCTTCCATGAAGAGACAAAATAATTTAACTTGTTGATTCAATAAGGGTCCATCCAGGAAAACAAAACCCATGCCAGGTAAATTAAAATGGGGAGGCATTAATACAGGGAGTTACTTACAAAGATGCTGGAAAGGGATAAAAGAGAAAAGGGGAAAGTGAAAAGATATGAAATGAGAAACTCTAGGAAGCCACTCTTATTCCTACAGCTGGTGGAAAAATGAGTGGGGATTAGGTTACCAGAGCAAGAGCCAGGAGGAAACACTGGAAGCTGAAATCCCAGTGATCCTGACAGATGGGAGCTGGGGTCATGGGGAAGAAATTGGAAGATGGGAGGGATGGTGCTGATGCCACAGAGAATACACAGACCCTGCCAGAGACAGTGCAGCAGAAAGAGGGGGCGGAGAGCGG
>NW_012101776.1:2088898-2142148 GCF_000951045.1 Mandrillus leucophaeus
AGACAAAGACCTTTGCTCCTCTTTCCTTCCTCCCTTCCATCAGCCCCCAGAGATTCCTAGTGGATCTTCTAGTATCTCTGCATTTTTCAGGGCTGTGCCCTCCTGCAGTACAGAGCAGAGCAAAGAAAGTGCAAGGAATGGATCTGACAGCAAACAAGCCAATGGTAGTCACTTGCCTTAATTGTTTAAAACAGCTAATTCTGGCAGGATGCAGTAGCTCACGCCTGTAATCCCAGCACTTTGGGAGGCCGAGGCGGGTGGATCATGAGGTCAGGAGATCGAAACCATCTTGGCTAACACGGTGAAACCCCCTCTCTACTAAAAGTACAAAAATTAGCCGGGCTTGGTGGCGGGCGCCCGTAGTCCCAGCTACTCAGGAGGCTGAGTCAGGGGAATGGCGTGAACCCGGGAGGCGGAGCTTGCAGTGAGCCTAGATGGCGCCACTGCACTCCAGTCTGGGCAACAGAGTGAGACTCCGTCTCAAAAAAATAAAAAAACAAAAACAAACAAACAAACAAATCCTCATTCTTCCATTTGAGATGAAGATGAAGGGTAATTCGTATTTCCTGCTGGGTGGGTTATAATGGTATTGTATTTTTTTTTCTGAGGTGTGAACACTTTACAAGCTGGATTAATAGCAAAACAGAACATGGATTCTCTCCTTTATATTTCCTTTATAGGCTTAGCTGTTAGGTTGGGAAAGGATAGACACTTCAACTTTGGCAGCAAAGTAGCCATTTACTTTCCTCATCCCGTGTTTGAAGACTCCAGCTCACAGAAATAGAAAAGTAAAAATAATAAGATTGTTTTATATTTCTGTAGCCTCTATGACAATGAATTGAATACTCCCAGACTCCTCAAAACGTTTTCACAATCATTTGGCTATCAGATATCACCATCTCTCTGAAAATTGATAAACCCAGGGAAATGAGTCCCTTTTTATCGGGGAGGGATGAGGCCTGGAGCGAGTAAGTGCCTCACAGGAGGTCTTGTTTTTAGACAGTGATATATGGAGGATGAGATCCCCACTCTGTTTTTGAATCCTTGTACTGTTTGCACCAAAAAGGTGACTAAAGTCCTCTGAAAAGTTCCGTCATTCTCCTCACTCCCATCTTACCTGCATTTGGTGAGCACATTCTTCCTTTGATATGTCAGGGAAACCATTACCAATGCTTTCAGGTCCTGAGCCACCTTCATTCCAGGGACCATTGAGTTGAGAATGGAACTACAGACCTCTCTAAACAGACCCTATTTAGTTTCCTAGGGCTACTAAAAGCCACAAACCAGGTGACTTGAAACAACAGAAATTTATTCTTTCACTGTTTGGAAGGCCAGAAGTCTGAAATCCAGATGTTGGCAGGGCCTTGCTCTCTTTAAAGCCTGTAGGTGAGAAAATCTCCTTGCCTCTTATCTCCTTGTGATTGCTGGCAATCCTAGGCATTCCTTGGCCTGTAGCTGCCTAACTCCAACCTCTGCCTCTGCCTCTGTCTCCACTTGGCCTTCTCCCAACATGTATGTGTCTGTGTGTCCAAATTTCCCTCTTTTATAAGGATACCAGTCTTATTAGATTTAGAACCCAATGCCTTTCTGTACAACCTTAAATTTACAACATCTGCAAAAGTCCTATTCTTTAATAAGGTTAAATTCACAGATTCTGGGTAGAGATAAATTTGGAGGGGACACTATTCAACCCAGTACAGATCCTAATATATTCAGAAAGTCTGCAAGACCAAGGTAAGCTTTAGCCAGTTTTATATATCTGTATTAGTCCACTTTCACACTGCTCTAAAGAACTGCCCAAGACTGGGTAATTTATTAAGGAAAGAGGTTTCACTGACTTACACGGCTGGGGAGGCCTCAGGAAACTTACACTCATGGTGGAAGGAGAAGGTGAAGCAAGCACCACTTCACAAGGCAGCAGGAGAGACAGAGAGCAAAAAAAGAACTGCCAATCACATAAAACCATTAGATCTTGTGAGAACTCACTCACTGTCATGAGAACAGCATGGGGGAAACTGCCTCCATGATCCAATCACCTCCCACCAGGTCTCTTCCTTGACATGTGAGGATTACAATGTGAGTTGAGACTTTGGTGGGGACACAAAGTCAAACCATATCAATATCAGTGTCCTATTCTGTAGGCCTTATTCCTAAATCTCCCAAATACTGTAAGTATCTCAACTTTCAGTATGTGTTTTAATTTTTCCTTGATAGCTGGACATGATATACTAGGGAAAAGAACTCCTGTGAGTATAACTGTGATAAAGTGGTGGTAATATGTCCTGCTATTAGGTCTCATCTTTTAGGGAGCCTGGGTTATGGACTGTGAATTTGTCTCTGACTTATCAATGCTCATCTTACTCCACTTCAGTGGGACAGGATGACTAGAGTAGGCTAGAGTTAAGGGTTTCTCTCCTTCCACATGAAACACTAGAATTTTCTCCAATTCACTGATGGGACCACATAGAGTGCCTGGTGGTAAAACTCAGAAAAATATCCCACCCCACACCTGCCCCAACACATGTCCACATTGAGTCTCCAGCAATTTTCAATTAAAGTTCAGGTTTCCCTGCCCAGCACTGCTTCCTGGGGAGGTGCTGCTCGTGGGTTTCTACTTGGTAAGTTGTCATTCTCTATATTTGCCTGTCTGTTTCTCCAGTTCTGGGAATAGGGTTTTGCCTTGTGATCTCACTTCTCGTAAGGATATGAGCAGAGTTGTCAATTTTTCAGTTTGTCAGCTTTTTACTTGTTAGGATAGAGTGCAACTTCCGAGTTTGTTACATGCCAGATCAGAAAATGGAAGTGCATCTCAAGTATCTTAGAATAAAATACACTAAGCACTAGAGGAAGAGTTGCAGAGACAAATACTAGCTTTGGAGTTAGAAAAACTTGCGTTTGATTCTTAGCTGTACCACAGCTTCACTGGAGCCTAACTTCTTTACAGTTTTTCAATAGAACAACAGGAATACTATTAATTAATTGTCTATGTCACAGGTATGTTTGCATTATAAAAAGAGTTAAGTGCATTGTAAATTCTAGATGGTACAGAATTATAAATTCTCCTGGCATTACATAAGGTCAATTATCACATATTGCCTTCAAAGATAATACAATAGGGGTTAAATGTTAGTAAGAGAAATGATACTGTCTAGGCCCAGGGAATTCTTAAAATAATTTTAAAAAAAAGATTTTATTGTAAATTTTGACATGTCTACCAAACCATGTGGGGAGACACACTAAATACAATAGATGAAAATGGAGCTACTCTAGTTGCAGTGGTGGTGCTAGGACAGAGCTACCATGACATGTCTCCACCCCTTATCTTTCCAGACAACTTTAATAAAGGCAACTCCTCCAAAAGCTCTGAGGCTCAAGTTGTCACCTCCTGAATATCATTAGGTAAGAAAACATTATAGATAGAGTTTGATCCATCACTAAAATTCTGATTAAACACTTTGACATTGCAGTCTTGGGAACACAGGAATTCTCAGATTCACATGTTCAACTGGCGTCAGCTCTCAGTAACAAGGAAGCTATCTGGACTTTCTGTTTCACTGATAATCATGTCTACCTTTATTCCAGTATTACACTGTCTTGGTTTCTATAACTCTATAGTAAGTCTTTAGGTCTTGAAATTAGATAGTGGAATGTCTTCAACTTTGTTCTTCACCAACTTGTTTTGACTAATCTACAGCCTTGACACTTCCATCTGAATTGTAGAATAAGCTGGTCAAATTCTATAAAAAGCATTCTTGGATTTTGATTGGGATTGCTTTAAAACTACAGATCCATTTTGGAATAATTGGCATTCTAACAGTAAAGACCCTTTCAATTAATAAATACTGCATATTTATCCATTTATTTAGGCCTTCTTTAATTTATCTCAGAAATATTTTGTCATTTTCAGTGTACATATTGCAAATCCTCTGCCAAATTTATTCCTAGGTATTTTCTATTTTTGATGCTATTGCATATGGCCTTTTAAATTTTTATTTCAATTTCTGATTGTTGCTATTACATAGAAATATAATTGATTTTTATGTACTGACTTTATATCCTGAAGCCTTCAGAGAGTCATTTATTAGTTCAGAAGATTTTGTTGATCGAATCTTTAGAAATATTTACAGAGCTGATTATGTGATCTACAAATAAAGTGAGTTTAACTTCTTCTTTTTAATAGCTTACAATTTTTTTATTATACTTGATATATTTATTATACTTAAGTTCTGGGATACATGTGCAGAACGTGCAGGTTTGTTACATAGGTATACACGTGCCATGGTGGTTTGCTGCACTCATCAACCCATCATCTAAATTAAGTATTTCTCTTAATGCTATCCCTCCCCAGCCCCCCAACCCCTGACAGGTCCTGGTGTGTGATGTTCCCCTCCCTGTGTCCAGTGTTCTCATTGTTCAACTCCCATTTATGAGTGAGAACATGCGGTGTTTGGTTTTCTGTTCCTGTATTTGTTTGCTGAGAATGATGGTTTCCAGCTTCATCCACGTCCCTGCAAAGGACACGAACTCATCCTTTTTTATGGCTGCATAGTATTCCATGGTGTATATGTGCCAGACTTTCTTTTTCCAGTCTATCACTGATGGGCATTTGGGTTGCTATTATCTCCCAAGTCTTTGCTATTATGAATAGTGCTGCAATAAACATATGTGTGCATGTCTCTTTATAGTAGAATGATTTATAATCCTTTGGGTATATACCCAGTAATGAAATTGCTGGACCAAATGGTATTTCTGGATCTAGATCCTTGAAGAATTGTGGTTAGGATCTCTAGTACACTGTGAAATAGAAATAGTGAGAGTGGATATTTTGCCTTATTCTTAATCTGACAGGAAAAGCATTCAGTTTTTCACTCTTAGGTATGATGTTCACATCTGATTTTTGATAGATATTCTTTATTACATTGAAAAAGTTTCTTTCTAGTTGTGATTTTCTAAAGGATTTTGATACGAATTGATTTTGGATTTTGTCAAATATGTTTCTTTGCATCTATGAGACGATTTTTTTTATTCTGTTAATTTGAGGGATTACATGAATTTTCAAATGTAAAGCAAACCTATAATCATTGTTCTTTTTTAACACTGTTTTGGCTATTGGGGTCTCTTACAATTCCACATGAATTTTACGATAAGCTTTTCCATTTCTCCAAGAAGTTTTTTTAAAAAAACAGACCTTTATGGTTTTGATATGGCTTAAATTTAATCTATAGATTACCTTAGGTATTCGTGTCATCTTAACAATATTAAGTCTTCTGAACATGCACAAAAGATGTATTCATGTTTATTTAGTTCTTCTTTAATTTCTTTCAGCAATGTATTGTAGTTTTAGTGTGTAAGTCTTGCATTCCCTTGGTTACAACTATTCGTAAGTATCTTCTTTTTGATGTAATTGTAAGTGGACTTTAATTTCTTTTGGATTGTTCACTGCTAGTATATAGAAATCCAATTGATTTTTGTGTGTTCATCTTATATCCTGCAACTTTGCTGAATTTAATTATTAGCTTTACTAGGTTATTTTTTGTGGATTCTTTAGCATTTTCTATATAAAACTATTTCAAATTAGCATAAATATAATTTTAACTTCTTTCTTTCCAGTTTGGATGTTTTTGTGTGAGGGTGGAAGGGGGTTGCCTAATTTTGAGGGCTAGAACCTCCATACAACATTTAATAGAAATTACAAAAGCAGACATTCTTATCTTTTTTCTGATTTGTGGGGGAAAACTTTCTGTCTTCCACCATTGATTACCATGTTATTTGTGGGATTTTCATAAATGTTCTTTATCATGTTGAGTAAGTGGTATTTTATTTTTAATTTGTTCAGTGTTTTAGCATGAAATGATGTTTGGATTTTGTCAAATGATTTTTCTTCATGAATTGAGATGATTCTGTGTTTTATTTTCTTCATTCCATTAATGTGGTATATTATGTTGGTTTTATTTAAGTTCAACAACTCTTGCATTCCTGGAAAAAATCTCACTTAGTTATGATGTATAATCTTTTTTATCTGTTGCTGGATTTACTTTGCTAGCATTTCTTGAGGATTTTAGAGTTTTTTCTTTTTTCCTTCTAGCTTTATTGAGGTATAATTAACAAATAAAAATTGGATATATTTCAGGTGTACAGTGTGATGTTTTGATATACACATACATTGTAAAATTATTGCCACTATCAAGCTAATTAACATACCTATAACCTCACATATTTATTATTTTTTATGTGTGTGGCTAGAACATTTAATATCTACTCATAGCGAATTTAGAGTATATAACGCAGTATTATTAATTCTATCATCATTCTGTACCTTAGATTTCCAGCACTTAATTCATTCTGCATAACTGAAACTTTATAACCTTTAATGAACATCTCCTTATTTCCTCCACAGAGGTCTTTTCTTTTTGGGTGAAGAAAAATAGATATGATTATATTGTGATGCAACTAACACATGGTTATTGACTTTGTGTCAGTCAGTGGATCCTAATCACGATTTCTCATTTAGAATAATCCCAGTTTCTATCTGAACTTTAAAGTAACACCTCCATATTGCTTTGAAACATTTGATAATTTAGGTTGTTTACTCATCCTGATCGCAATTTCCGCAAAATTAGTCTGATGTCTATAGCCTTCTTTGCTGTATGTAGAATGCTGTCTGTTCTCTAGATACAAATGGTTTCACAGAAAATGTACCATTTACCTTCGATATTAAAATTATAGCTTTGCCCATTTTAATATCCTAGAGATTTTCAATTAAGACCTTTGAGATTGTATGAAGGTCATCTTCTTGAATTATATAGTATTATAAGCTTAGGTTATGAAATCTGACAGGCCTGGATTTGAATCATGATTCAAATGCTTATGATTTCTTAGACATGTTATTTAATAACTCTATGTACCTATTTTTTTATTGTCACCCATATTATAACAATGGTATCCACTTAATAGCATTCTCAGAAGGGTTAAATGAGAAAATGCAGGTAAGTCACTTAAAATCATGACTGGCACACACTGAATACTCAATGATGGCTTTTATTATAATTATCCTATTGGATTTCAGACAGTCAACATCCCTATTCCCACTTAGGTTTAAATCTATTTAGAAAGAATTGATTACTTACCAAATTGGATATGTTTATAAATTATCTGCACATATCTCTGAGCAAATATTAAATGATAAAAGAAAAGGGAAAGGAGGGCAGTAATAAAGAAAATAATATTTTAACTTTCTGCAGAAATATGTAATGTGGCACAAAGCTGTGAAGTCAAAGTAGCTCAAAGGTTTCTTGACTAGAATCAAGAGAAGTAATATTGGGGAGGAATAGAGACATAGCCAAATAATTACATACCTTAAAATTTTCCATGAAAAACTCATTTCACATTAAGTTAATCCTGTCCATTTACAAATTGTTCCCCTTTTCTAAAAATCATCATTTAAAGAGGTATTTACTGTTTGTAATACATTTATTCTGTTAAAAATAATTATAACCCCTTTCCTTTGTGCTGTCTTTCTTAGAGAATTTTTCTTTATATTTCATTGACATTAAGATTTTCTACCTGTCTGGCTTTAGTCAATAAAATGTAAGTCAATACGACATGTGTTAAAAGATTTGCACTCTCCCAGATCGGGACTGCTCCTTCAATCTAGGTTTGAAAATGAAAACAATATGGACTACAGCTGTAGTCAACCTGTCATGGATGAGTAGCCTAAGAATAAATGTCTTTATTGTTAACCACACAGATATGGGGGTTGATTATGGCTTTTGTATAATTTTGCCTACGGAAAGACAATGTCCCTCCAAAACAGCTAAAAAACATCCACAGCAAAATAACATTTTTGTCACGCAAATGTATAATTTCTAAAATTAGAACAAACCAGTATACATACCTTTAAATATAAGACATAATCTTGACTTTTTAAATTACAATCAGTTGATCTTAAAATTCATGTGTAAATGAGGATAGAGAATACACAAAACAGCTTTGAGGAAAAACAACAAAGTCTTAGGACTTAGCCTCTCAAATTGTAATGCTTGTCATAAAGCCGAAGTCATAAAGACTCTGGTGTTGACTTAAGATAGACAAATAAATCAATAAATCAGTAGGAAAAAGTAGACCATCCAGAATTGGACTCACACATATTTAGTCATTTGATTTTTTGGGGGGGGGAAAAAAAAAGACTATGCAGTGGAAAAAATATAGTCTTATACCTTGTGCTGAAACACACAAAGTGTTGATAAGGCATGTTATTTAATACCTCTGTGTACCTATTTGTTTCATTGTTATCCACATTATAACAATGGCATTCACTTAATAGCATTCTCGGAAGCATTAACTGAGAAAATGCAGGTAAGTATTTAAAATCATGACTGGCACACACTGAATACTCAATTAATGATGGCTTTTATTATATAATTACCCTATTGAATTTCAGACAACCAATATCTCTATTCCCACTTAGGTTTAAATCTAAGTGAGAATAGAGATGTTGATTGGCTATTGGGTGTTCTAATGTAAAGATAGAAACCTCAATCCATGCCTTGAACAATATACAAAAATAAGTCAATATGGACCATAGAACAAAAGTCTAACACCATAAAATTTTCAGGAAAAAAAAATAGAGAAAATCTGTATGATTTGGGGTTAAGCAAAGATTTCTTATACATGACTTCAAAAAGTACAATTTATAAAATAAAAAAATTGATAAATTTGAATTTCACCAAAAGTTAATAATTTCTCTTCAAAAAATCCTGTCAAGGTAATGAAAAGACAAACCCCTCTCAGCTTTACTTTAAGAATAGTCCTGCCCATCCAGGGACCAGGAGGGATACATGCCCCTCCACTTCTCCAGAAGCAGGCCTGAGACCTTGGGCTCAGCTCTCAACCCTGAAGCAGTCCTATGATTCAATTACAATCCCTCTCAGCTGTGCTGAGAGGGTCACCCAATCAGTCACCCAGCAAGAGCTCTCCCAGGGATTCGGAGGGAGCCGCAACCATCCATGCACATGACAACAAGCTCACTGTTGGCAGATTTTGAAGTGGGCACTTACCCCAGTGCCATCCCCATTAACGAAGGTCCCAAAGGCAGTTCAGACTGCCTAGAGGCCAGACAGGATTCATGTCTACTTAAACTCCTAGTAACAGGCCCACCAACAACAGACTCCACTGCAGACCTAGAAGCAACCACATAACCCAGCTCCAATCCCACTTGAATGCAGTCCTGGAAGCAATCCCATCAGCCTGAAGACTCATCAGGAGAAGGTCTTTACCTGCCAAAGTTCATCTGTAAACTGAAGGAGAGATTTACTCTTTAAAATGCATAGACACCAATGCAAAGCTACATGGATAACAAAGAATCAGGCAAACAGGACACCACCAAACAAACAAAAAAACAAAAAACAGAACCAAAAACACACACACAAAAAACTAATAAAGTTATACAATCAACACCAAAGAGATGGAAATCTGTGAACTGCTTGACAAATAATTAAAAATAATCATCCTAAAGAAGGTCAATGACATGCAGAACACAGACAGCTAAACAACATTAGAATGACAAGGCATGAATAAAATAAGAAATTTAATGAAGAAATAAAATTCATAAAAAAAAAAAGAACTAAACAGAAATCCTGATGCTAAAGAATGCAAGGACAGGATTGAACAATTCAACAGAGAGTTTCAATAGTAGACTCAAACATGCAGAAGAAAGAACTAGTAAATTCAAAGACAGGTCCTTTATAGGCAGCCAATTGGGTAACAAAAGAAAAAAGGAATTAAAACAAGTTAAGAAAGCATAGGGAACCTGTAGAATATCATTAAGAATGTAGGGCTGGTGCAGTGGCTCATGCCTATAATCCCAGAACTTTAGGAGGCTGAGGCAGAAATATCACATAAGCCTAGGCAACATAGAGAGACCCTGAACAACATGGAGAGACCCCGTTTCTACAAAAATATTAAAACAAAAATGTATCCAGGAAGGGTGGTGTGTGCCTGTAGTCCCAGGTACTCAGGGGGCTGAGGCAGGAGGATTGCTTGAGCCCAGGATTTCGAGGTTGCAGTGAACAATGATGTGCCACTGCACTCCAGCCTAGGCGACAGAGTGAGAGACTGTCTCAAAAATAAATATATATGATATGGTTTGGCGATGTCCCCATACAAATCTCATCTTGAATTGTGGTTCACATAATCCCCACGTGTTGGGGGAGGGACCCAATGAGAGGTAATTGATAACTGAATCATGGAGGTGCTTACCCCCATGTTGTTCTTGTGATAGTAAGTGAGTTCTCACAAGATCTGATGGTGTTATAAGCAGTTGGCAGTTCCCCTGCTGGCACTCATTCTCTTTTTTGCTGACCTGTGAAGAGGTGCCTTCTGCCATGATTATAAGTTTCCAGAGGTCTCTCCAGCCATGTGGAACTGTGAGTCATATTCCTCAACATAATTAAGGTCATATACAACAAGCGCACAGCTAACATCATATCTTATTGTAAAAAGCTGAAAGCTCTTTCCTCTAAGATCAGGAATAAAGCTAGGGTTTTTACACGTCTATTCAACATATTGCTGGAAGGGCTAGCCAGAACAATCAGACAAGAAAAAATTAATAAAATACAATCAAATTGGATGGGAAGAAGATAAATTGTCTCTGTTTACAGATGACATAATTTTATATATAGAAAACCATGAAGACTCTACCAGAAATCTCTTATAACTAATAAATTCAGTAAATTTTTAGAATACAAAATCAACATACAAGTAGCCCTACCCCCACTTATCTGTTTTGTTTTTGTTTTGTTTGTTTTTTGTTTGTTTTTGATTTGTGTGTGTGTGTTTGTTTTTGTTTGTTTGTTTGCTTGTTTTGCTGTGCTTTCACAAAAACAAAGGTCAACCTACTACTACCCAAGGTCAACCATGGTTCAAAAATAATGAATGAAAAAATGTTAGAAATAAACAATTCATAACTTTTAAGTTGTGTGCCCCTCTGAGTAATATGAAATCTCACACTGTCCACTCCATCCTACCAGGCATGAATCATCCCTTTGTTCAGCTTATCCACACTGTATATACTACCTACTCATTAGTTACTTAGTAGCCAACTTGGTTATCAGTTCTACTGTTGTGGTAGTACAGTGCTTGTGTTCAAGTAACCCTTATTTTACTTAGTCATGGCCTCAAAACACAAGAATAGTAATGCTGGAAATTCAGATATTGAAAAAAGAATCTGTAAAATGCTTTCTTTTACTAAAAAAGTGAAAGTTCTTGACTTAATAAGAAAAGAAAAAAAAATGTACACTGAGATTAGTAAGATCCACAGTACAATAAAATACTTTGAGAGAGAGAGAGAGAGACCACATCCACATAACTTTTATTACAGAATATTATTATAATGTTATATTTTATTAACAATTATTAATCTTTTTCTGTGGCTAATTTATAAATTAAACTGTATGATAGGTATGTATGCATAGAATAAAACATAGTATGTATTTGGTAAGATACTATTCATGGTTTCAGGCATTCATGGGGGGTCTTGGAAAATATCCCCTGTACATAAAAGAGGCAACTCTAAAAAACTCAGTTGTGTTTTTACACAATAAAAACAAATTAACTGAAAAAGTAATGAAAACAACCCCATTTACAATGGCATCGAAATAACAAAATACTTATGATTAAATTTTACCAAGTATATGACAGATCTCTACACTGAAAAGTAGAAGACATTGATGAAAAAAATTTGAAGAAGACACAAAAACTGGAAAGATATCCCATGTCCATAGATTAGAAATAACAATATTATTAAAATGTCCATTGGACGCAAAGTGGTCTACAAATTCAATGCAATCTCTATCAAAATTGCAATGGCATTTTTCACAGAAATAGAAAAATATTCTAAAATTTGTATGGAACCACAAAAGACCCAAAATAGCTAAAGCGATCTTGAGAAAAAAATAACACAGCTGGAGACATCACACTTACTGATTTCGATCTATATTACAAAACTTTCGTGGTCAAAACATAATTGTACTGGCATACAAAAATATATATGGACCAATGGAACAGAATAGAAAACCCAAAAATAAAGCCACACACATGTGGTCAACTAATCTTTGACAAGGATGCCAAGAATACACAATGGAAAAAGGATTATCTCTTCAATAAAATGGCATTGGGAAAACTGGATTCTCATATGCAAAAGGCTAAAATTGGACCCATATCTTACACCATATACAAAAATTAACTTAAAATAAAATAAATACTTAAATGTAAAACCTGAAACAATAAAATGGCTAGAAGATAACATGGGAAAAACTCCTTGACATTAGTCTTGGGAATAATTTTTTGGCTATGACATCAAAAGCACAGACAATAAAAGTAAACAAGTGGAATTATGTCAAATTAAAAAGCTTCTGTACAACCAAGGGAACACAAAAAAAAAAAAATAAAAAGGCACACTACAGAATGGGAGAGAATATTTGCAAACCTTACATCTGATAAGAAGTTAATATGCAAAATATCTAAGGAACTCATATAACTCAATAGCAAAACAAATCAACACAAAAATACATGACCCAATTAAAAAATGGGCAAGGGACCTGAATAGACATCTTTCCAAAGAAGATCACCAAAATGTATATGAAAAGGTGCTCAATGTTACTATTCGTAAGGGAAATTCTAATCAAAACCACAATATCACCTCACACTTATTGAGATGGCTCTTACAAAAGAGACAAGAGATTAGAAACATTAGTGAAGATATAGAAACAAGGGAACCATTGAAACTGTTGATGGAAATGTAAATTGGTGCAGCTATTATGCAAAGCAGCATGCAGATACGCAGATTCCTCCAAAAATCAAAAATAGAACATACAGGCCAAGTGTGGTGGCTCACACATGTAGTCTTAGCACTTTGGGAGGCTGAGACCGGAGGATCACTTGAGCTCAGGAGTTAAAGAGCAGCTCAAGACAGCCTAGGCAACATAGTGAGACCCTGTCTCTACAAAAAGAAGGAGAGAAAGAAAAAGGAGGAGGAGGAGGAGGAGAGGAAGAGGAAAAGTGAGGCTCTGTGTCTACAAAAAACAAAGAAGAGGAAGAAGAAGAAGAGGAAGAAGAAGAAGAAGAAGAAGAAGAAGAAGAAGAAGAAGAAGAAGAAAAAGAAGAAGAAGAAGAAGAAGAAGAAGAAGAAGAAGAAGAAGAAGAAGAAGCAGAAAAGAAGAAGAAGCAGAAAAGAAGAAGCAGAAGAAGAGGAAAAGAAGAAAAGGAGAAGGAGGAGGAGAAGGAGTAGAAGGAGGAGAAGGAGTAGAAGGAGGAGAAGGAGTAGAAGGAGAAGGAGGAGGAGAAGGAGGAGGAGAAAGAGAAAGAAGAAGAAGAAGAAGGAGAAGGAGAAGGAGAAGGAGAAAGGAAGAAAGAAGGAAGAAGGAAGAAGGAAGAAAGAAGAAAAAAGAAGAAAGAAGACCAGCCTAGGCAACACAGTGAGACCCTGTCTCTACAAAAAAATAATAAAATAAAAAAAATAAACCATACCGTATGATCCAGCAATCCCACTTATGAGTATATATGCAAAAGGAATAAAATCAGTATCTCAAAGAGATATATGCACCCATGTGTTTATTGCAGCATTGTTCACAGTAGCCAAGATATGAAAACAACCTAAGTGTCTGTCAATATATGAATGGATAATGAAAATGTGTTGTATATCTGTGTGTGTGTGTGTGTGTGTGTGTGTGTGTGTATTGGGATCTTTTGTGGTTCCAAATAAATATTAGAATTATTTTTCTATGTCTGTGAAAAATGCCATTGAAATTTTGATATTACATATATACACACAATGAAATATTATTCAGCCATAAAAAGTGGAAATCTCCAACCCTGGGAAACAAGACATTCCCTTGGTCAATGATACACCTGTGAACTGAAGACTAAATCAAATAACTTCTCCCAGTGATTTTTCCAACTGATGTTTACTGCTCCTTCAAATCATAAATCTGTAATGCCAGTTATCCCTTATGCCAACAAGTCAACAAAAGATTGAGATTAAGGTATCAGATATACTTTGGGGTCATTGAGTGGTGAGAAAAATATTTAGTTATTACTTCAAGCCAGTTTATATGAGATTATTGTTTATCATGATAAAAATTACAATAAACCCTTTCTCATAGATTGGGCTTATGGTTGACCCAAATATAAAATTGTGTGCTAAATCAGCCAAGAAACACTGAAAGAGAAAGAGACAGAGAGAGAGAGAGAGAGAGATGGAGACAGATATTAAAGACAGGAGTAAAATTTATGCATCTATTAGAAAAAGTAGAAAAGTTACGAAAATTCCTAGAGAGGCAAGTCATTATGCCCTCTTGAGATCAAAAACACGGGTGTGGCATTCAACTCTGGAAATAAAGGTCAAAGAACACATAGTCTGTACCAGTCAAGTAGCTGGAGAAAAATAGGATTATAATTTCCACAGCTGTTCCAGCTGAAGGAGTGGTTTTCTCTCCAAAACTGCCTTCACTCCATTTTGTTGAAGCTACACTGGGCTTTGTCTCTGCAGGTTCAAGAGAGGGCCTTTCCGTCTGTGTTTATTTGCTGTCTCCTCCTCTGCAGTCCACGTGGCATTTTTCTTTACTTACCGGAGTCCTAAAGACCTGAAACAGCAGCTAGCTGATTAAAAATTAATAAGAGACTCAGAGGGAAAGTACCAAGAGGCAGCTGGCTCTGTGATCGGCAATTTTTTGAGGTTCTTTACATACCCAATTATTTTCAGGACACCCGTGGAACAAAGACTACAGGACATGGGAAATAGGTTTTCAAGCCAGAGGGAATATATTTTTAAGCACAAGTCTTTTAACTTGGAGAAAAGAATTATGTTTACTGTACTACTGTTCATTACATCCCCCTCCCCCGCACCTTACCATCTCCATGTACTCCACTTATTTTTTTCTCTTTTGTAGTTTCAGGTGACTCACCCAGCAGGAGTGAGAAGAATTTATCTTCAGTATAAATTTCATTATTCTACAGTGGCTCTTCATTTGCCTAGGAGATAACAATTCTATGTATAAAAGTCAGTGAATTAAAATCAGTCCTGGGAATACTTGATGATATATTACATCCCAACTCATCCAGGAAGAAAATAGAAACCTGATATGTCAAGGAATTAGAAAGCACATGTTTATATTATAAAGTTTTCTTTGGTGAAAAACACTTTCTTAAAGAGACTAATGAATGCACTAAGCCATAAAATGGCCTCTAAATACAGTAAAAATGAAATTTATAGGAAATTCTTCCTCTACTACTTTTATTCTGCCATTTCCTAAAACCTACATTGTGGTTAGTAAAATATTTATGTGTTGCACTCCAGAAACCTATTATTTATGATGCCCAAACAGGAAGGATTGCATCTGATGACCACATTTTCCTTTAGCTATGGGAAGGAACAAATTGCAGTTGAATTACTAACATGGAAACAAATCAGACAGGGTGCAAATGATTTGTTTAGCCAGAGACTAGCTTGTCAGGAGGCTGTGCTGTAATATGGTGCACAGGAAAATCTGTGTATCGTTACCTTCCAACAGGTTATCAAAAATCAGCAGGCTGAGGGAGTTTTCAACAAAGGTAAGAAAGATAAAACAAAGAAAGGATATTTTGTAACATAGTGTTAATGAAATGCTGCTTTGTTAGCATTGCATAAAAATAAATGTAAATTTTGATACCTAGCAGACTCAATTGGACTGTGACTTTTTATAATGTGTGCGTTATTTTTCAATCAAATCTAATGTTCCTTTTCACCACAGTTAACTTTAAAAAGCAGAAAGCTTCAGAGATCTGAATTATATTTTCAGAATTGTTTAGTAGGTCTTACTGTCAATCATTTAGCTGTCTGAAACTAGATCTTTGCAATCTATTCTCCTGCTGAGAAAGAAAAAAAATGGCTATATGTATATTCCCACATGCTACAATTGTAAATTGGATGGTGAAATTACTTCCAAAAGCAAACTAAGAGAAATTACAAAACAATATCCCACTTAACATTTATTGACCATTTATCAAGAGCTCTGGTAAAAAAAAATTCACTTGAATCTCTGGTTGGCTATGATTTATATAACGTATACTTTTTGTTCCTCTCTTTTTTTTTTAACTGAAAGCACACTCTATTCATTTATTTGTTTAGCTTCTTTTGTTTATTTTATTTCTTTTACATTTATTTTCTCTCTCTTTCTAAAACAGATTTGAGAAGGTTCACCACAATATATCTCTCCTCATGGGATAACACAAACCAAATTTATTAGTTCAAAAGAGATTACCAAAAGGTGATAATATATCAGTCAGTTGCTCAAAAATGGCAGTAGCTCCCTGTTGCCTACTAAATAAAGTCTAAATGCTTTCAGCATAGCATATAAGGCCCTCCATAGTTTGTCCCCAAGCAGAACAACAGGACACGCAGTGATTGTTGGAACTCAGACTGCTGATTCCACCACTATGGTCCATGAGTTAGGTTGGCAGTGTACTTAGTTTCCCTTTCTGCACTTAGGACCTACAGAATAAAGAGTTTCTGCAAGGAGTATTCTGCAGTCGACACAGGTTTACTCTCAGAGATTTTACCACCTCTTATTCCTTAAGCATACATGTCCCATGGATGTCTTCTCTGACAGATTACACTACTGTCTTATCAAATAATTCTTCCAAACACTTGCAGTATTTTTCTCCCAACTTACTACATTTTCAATGTAGTTTTAGTGGGGTAGATTGGCATCCAAGGCAGTTGTCCAGTTCTATTCCTCCTTTCTCTGTTTCTGATTGTGACATCAGCTCCAAAGCATCAGCTTCTGTCGCTCTTAGGATTGATCCTTCTTGGCCATATTTGTTTCTTTCCGGGTTAGCAAAGAGTTCTGAATTTCTTTGGAGTTCCAAGCTTCTAGCGTACTTTTTGGCATACAACAAAAGGTTTTGGAATCTACGGTTAATTCTGCCTCACTCTTGGATTCTCAAACTGTCTTCTTCAAGTTCGCAGACACCGCTGTCTCCTCTTTCAGCATCTGCCCTTTCTGATAAGCTAGAGTCAGACTAGGAACTCCAACAAGGAATAGAGGCAACTGTGCCGGGGACAGGTTAGACTCAGCATAGCACTGCTCCTGAATTGGAATCTGGCTTTCACATTGAGAACTTTGACAGTGACATTTTGAGAAGAGCATGTCTAAAGGATATCATTGACTCCTTAGAGGTTGGAGCATCTATATTCATTCTATTGCACCAAAAAAGTATGTTACAACAAACTTGCTCAAATAAAAGTGCCCTGATTTAGGCTGGTACTTAGTATCATGATGTAAAAGAGTTTTTCTAAGCCCAACCTGGAATAGGAGGAATAAAGAAATGCATACGCATTAGTCCCCTCTTATCTACAGGGTATGTGGTCCAAGACCTTCAGTGGATGCCTGAAGCTGTGGGTGGTACTGAACCCTATATATACTGTATTTTTTCCTATACATACATAGGAAGTTTAATTTATACAGAAGGCACAGTAACATTAAGTAATAATAAAACAATTATAACAATATACTGTAATAAAAGCTACATGAATGTGCTCACTCGCTCTGCTGTCTCTCTCTCTCAAAATATGTTATTGTACTGTATTCGCCTATTTTCAGATCCCAGTTGACCACAGGTAACTGAAACCATGAAAAGAAAAACTGTGAATTATGGGGATCTACTGTATATATATGCATATGTGTACATGCGTGTGTGCACGTGTGTGTATATGTTGGGGAAGTTGTAGGCAATGGGTAATTATCTTAGTAGTCCTCCAGGGTATGTGTGTGTGCATTCTGTGAATTCAGAATTTGGCTCTCACTAATTCCTCACATCAGATGCCCCCAGTTTCACACTTAGGTGTGAAAACACCTTAGAGACAAATAAAAAATGCTTTGAGGATTATCTGTTATTTCTGTTTATTACACACCTGTGACTGCCCATTTGTGTGGCATAAGTTATGTCATGCTAGTTTTACTTAAGAGCAGAGTGGGAAATAAAATAAAAGTTGTTTCATCATTTTCAGGAAAAACTTTTAATCATAATCTAAACTAGCTCAGATAGTATTGAGTCAAGTTATTCCTGGAAAATGGTTTCCATTTGGGGTCTGAGCTGAGATCACTGTTGTTATGAAACTCCGGTTCACCTGTGATTTAGAATATTAGATTTAAAGGAGAACTCTTAAATTTGGTTGGCTCTTAATTATTTCAGACATTCATTTTCTCTGTAAAGTTTCCACCAAGCTCACAAAGAAGTACAGGAAAGGATCATTTCTGAAAATGAATGTGCATCACCTTGGCAGTCTCAAATGGACAGGAGTAAAACTGGAGTCTAAGAAAGGTCACTTTGGCCAAAGACAAAGAAAGTACAAGGTGCAAACCCAAGTTGAAGCAAGTGATCCATGGCACTAATGTAGGACTCTTCAAAAGAGGAGGAGATCTGAGAGTCAGGAATGACTAGGAATAGAGACTAGGAATGTGGGCATGAAGGTAGCCTAGTGGGAGTGATGAATCGACTTTGCATCTCTGTATATTGATACACATCAATTGGTACCTGACATAGAAAGACCACAATAAAAGAAGTAGTTGCCTAGAAAGTACTAATAGTTCTCAGCTCAACAGGGAGACTATATTCTAGAGGGTGACTGGTGCAAAGGGATAATTGCTTGCCAGTAAACTCAAGAACAAAACTGGCACAAGTGATGAACCAAGAATGTGGTCTTTTGTCCTGAATGTGAAAAAAATAATTGAGCACAGAATATGAAAGCTGGAGGAGATCTCGGGTAGTGTGCCTGAGGTCGCAAAAGGGAAAATGGCCTGCCCAAGATCACAGATCGCAGAGCTGTAATACAATTCTGATTAGAACTCTGATTTACTGACTGCAGCTCCCCTGTTCTCACCAGGGTTATAGCACACCTACTCTTACAGAAGACATAAGAAGACATCATAAGACCTGAAGATGAAAAATTTCTGATCACGGAAGAAAAATATACAACAGGTTGTTCTTGTGGCTGTTATTGTCATTTTGTCTGCTATTCTATTTGGTAATGGTTCCTTTAATAATTTCTTAAAGCATTGCAAATTCGTTTTGCTCTTGTAAATTGTGTTTCTGTGTGTGGGTATATGTATGTGTGTTAGGATTAAAGACTTACAACTCCTGTTAGTGATATGACACCAAAAAAGCACAGGCAACAAAAGTAAGAATATGTAAATTGGACGACATTGAAATTTAAAACTTCCGTGCATCAAAGAGTGCAATCAACAGAATGAAAAGACAACTTACAAACTGAGAAAAATATTTGTAAATTATATATCCGATAAGGGGTTAATAGAGTATGTAAAGAACTCCTACAACTCACCACCACAACTACTGCCAACAACAGAATAATTTGATTCAAAAATGGGCAAATAACTTTGATAGACATTTCTCCAAAAAATAGACAAACAACCAATGATCATATTAAATGTTCAACATCACTAATCATTAGGGAAATTAAAATCAAAACCAAATATCTATCACCTCACACCCATCAGGATGTCTACTATAAAATTTTTAAAAAGCAAATAGTGTATTGTTGAGTATGTGGAGAAATTAGAGCCTTTTTGTCCTGTTGGTGGGAAAGTAAAATGGTACAGCTACAAAAATAGTGTGGTGGTTCCTCAAACAATTAAAAATAGAATTACCACCTAATCCAGCAATTCCACTTCTGTATATATAGCCAAAAGAATTGAAAGTAGACTCTCAAAGAGAAATGTGTATACCCATGTTCACAGCAGCATTATTCACAATAGCCAAAAGGTGGAAGTAGCCCAAGCATCCAGTGATGAATGAAAGCATAGACAAAGGGTGGTATATACATACAGTGGAATAATATTCAGCCCTTAAAAGGAAGGAAATTCTGATACATGCTGCAACATGGATAAACCTAGAGGCTACTATACTAAGTGAGAAAAGCCAGTCACCAAAGGACAACTATTGTGCGATTTTCCTGAGACAAAGTAACGAATGTAGTCAAACTCATAGAAACAGAAAACATAGTGGTTGTCATGGGCAAGAGGGAGGAGGAAGGGGATTTATTTCTGAATGGGTAGAGTCAGATTGGGAACCAAGTGGGAGGAGAGAAGCAGCTGGGAGGGAAGTAGATATTGAGTTCGCCTCATGTGTGCTTCTGTGCCAGGTACATCCGCTTTCTTTTTTCTCTCCATTTAAATTTTAAATTTTTCTTTAAATTTTGGGTTTTGACTCTTTTGTTCTATTGTTTTTCTTAATAATTTGCCTTCTTTGAGGACATGAAGCAGATTGGCCAGGTATATCCAGTATACGATCTTTTTAGATATTCACAACAGTCCTGTGCAGTTGCTGTATGAACACCGTTTCCCAAACTCAAAAACTGAGGCTCGAATATGTTAAGACAGTTCCAAAAATTATCACATTAACAATAGCAGGACAAGGATTTAAACCCAGGCCAACTTGTCTTTTTTGTCTATAGTTTCCAAAAAAATCATGTTCCCTGCTACTTCAGAGCTTTATTACAGAAATCATGTCTTAAACACATAAGGAAAATCAAGGAAGTGGGTGGAGGTTGGGATTTCGAATAGGGCAGTCATGATAGACCTGATTGAGAAAGAAACTGGTAGGCAGAAGAATGGCCCACCAAAGATGTCCACAATGTGTAAATATGTTGTATTACATGGCAAAGGAGAATCAAGTTTGCAGATATAATTAAGGATGCTAATCATTTGACCTTGAACAGGGAGAGCATCAAGGATTATCCAGGTGAACACAATGTAATCATAAGGGCTCTGAAAAATGGAAACAAAGTGAGCAACAGAAGAAAAGTCAATTTCAGAGTGAGGTGATGTGAGAAAGACTGGACTGGTATAGAGAGATTTAAAAAAAAAATAAAAAACACACACACACAAAGTGTTTTTTTCTACTGTCTGCTCTCACTCAATCCAACACTTCTAACACCAGATACTTGGGAGGTTTTCCACACCTACGAAACAATTCTCCAGCAGATTCACCACAGGACACCAACTGGTGTCTAATTCTGATTCGATTCTCTAATTCAATTCACTTGTGGCACTATCCACCTGCAGACAGTGTCAGAACCCTCAGGGTGAGGGCTCAGTCCCACAAGACTGCCCTGGACTTCAAAAGCCAGTTGCACGTAGTAGCTGGTCACCTACTTCTGAGTTACTTCTGAGTAACTGGCTACAAAGTAGGGCTCCCAGAACCTCCTTTTTAGATTTGACTAATTTGCTAGAACAACTCATGGAACACAGGGAAACACTTATTTAATGTTTACGGGTGTATTATTATTAATAACAGGTATGATAAAGGATATAGAGGAACAGCCAGATGAAGAGACATATAGGGCGAGGTGTGGAAGGGTCTTGAGTACAGGAGTTGTCCGCATTGAGTTGGGGTGCATCATGCTCCTGCTGGTGGATATGTTCATCCATCCAGAAGCTCCTCAAACTCCATAGTTTAGGGAGTTTTACTGGGGCTTTATCATGGAAGAATGATTGATTATTAACTCCATTTCCAGTCCCTCTGCCCTTCCCAGAGAAGGCGGGGTGGGGCTGAAAGCTCCAAGCTTCTAATCATGGCTTGGTCTTTCTGGTGACCAGCCATCATCTAGAAGCCCACCAAGAATCACCTCATTAGAACAAAAGATGCTGCAATCACCCAGGAAATTCCAAGGGATTTGGGAACTTTGTGTCAGAGGTTCACTCAGGAAATTACGAAGGTTCCAAGAGCTCTGTGTCAAGAACTGGGGCAAAGACCAAGCACTAGAACAAAATATTCTCCTAGCACCCATTATCACTCAGGAAATTACAAAGATTATAGGAGCTCTGTGCTGGAGACTGAAGGAAGAGACCCACTATATAAATATTTTATTATTTCACAACTAGCCATTGTTGACATTGAAGATAGAAGGGGGCCACAAGCCAAGGAATGTAGGCAGTCTTTAGAAGCTGGACAAGATAGGGAGTGAATTCTATGCTAGAATCTCCAGAAAGAAATGCAGCCCTGTGCACACCTTGATTTTAGCCTAGTGAGGCCTACGTGAGACTTCTGACTGTCAGAACTTTATGAAAATGAATATGTTGTTTTAAGTCACTAAATTTGTAAAATTTGTTATAGCAGCAACAGAAAATTAATACAGTAATATTTTAATTACCTTTGCTTAATTTGCCTTTTCCTTTACATTCAGATTGTTTTCATATTTTTAAAAACATATCAAGTGTACTTCAAAGTTGGCAAGCTTTGGGTTGTTGCTTTGTTTATTTCTTTCCTAATTGGTCTTCTGCCAAGAGAAATGTATGTTAGGATTAAAAGACCCACCTGGGTCTGGAAAAAACTTTGAGCATCATATGCATAAAAGTGAGAACTTTGTCTCACAAAAGCCGGAATTGTACCTCAGAGCTTCACTCATAATTACTGCTCCTGGCTGCAAACATTTGGAAAATATCACTAAGATCCTGGGAAAAGAAATAGACAAAGACATCATCATATATCTTGATTGACAGGGAACATACTCTTTGCCTACAGGCCTTCAGAGGGATCAGGAATATTTCTTGGTTCTATATGCCACACAGTCTTTTGAATGCTGGGTGTGTATTACCTCCTTTGGTTCTCACAATTAATTGGCATTGTTATTCTCTGTGTAACACATCAGGAAAATTAAAGCTGTTACACCTCAATTTTTTGCTAGGTAATGGAGCCAAGATTTAAACCATGGGGACTTAGGTCTCAAAGACTATGCTATTTTCCCATATATTATTCTTTAACCTCTTTTTATAGAGCCTTGAAGCATTCTGAGAACCCAGTGAAGGCAATAATGTCTCTTCCCAGAGAAATGCACACATAAGTACAAGCACATATGCACACATGTTCATGTATAATTCTCAGGGGGCTCATTGGCCATAGGAAGCTTGCATACTCGTTAAAAATGTCCATAGATTTCATTTTTTGCTAATCAGATGCAGAGTGTCATAGTGGTGAGAGAGGTGACTATGAGTAGATGACCACATGGCAGTCCCTTACTCTACTGTTTACTTTATGTGAGACCTTGGGAAATTGCCTAACTTCTCTGTGCCTTATTTTTCTTATTTATAAAGCAGGAATAGTAGCAGAACTAACCTCCTGGGGCTGTGGTGAGGATTGAAAAAGTTGTTACACAAAAAGCTTTTAGAAGGGTAAGTGCTCTATAGTATGTAATATATTTTTTAAAATTATCATTGATGTTGAGTTATGAACTCTTGATTTGAGCAATAGTTTTTTTTTTTTTTTTTCTTTTACTTCAAGTTCTGGGATACACGTGCTGAACATGCAGGTTTGTTACATAGGTATACATGTACCATGGTGGTTTTCTGCACCTATCAACCCATCGTCTAGGTTTTAAGCCCCGCATGCATTAGGTATTTGTACTAATGCTCTCCTTCCCCTTGTCTCCCAACCCCTTACAGGCCCCAGTGTGTGATGTTCCCCTCCCTGTGTCCACATGTTCTCATTGTTTGACTCCCACTTATGAGTGAGAACATGTGGTGTTTGGTTTTCTGTTCCCATGTTAGTCTACTGAGAATGATGGCTTCCAGCTTCATCCATGTCCCTGCAAAGGATATGATCTCATTCTTATTTATGGCTGCATGGTATTCCATGGTGTATATGTGCCATATTTTCTTTATCCAGTCTATCATTGATGGCATTTGGGTTGGTTCCAAGTCTTTACTATTGTGAATAGTGCTGGAATAAACATATGTGTGTATAATCCTTTGGGTATATACCCAGTAATGAGATTGCTGGGTCAAATTATATTTCTGGTTCTAGATCCTTGAGGAATCGCCACACTGTCTTCCACAATGGTTGAACTAATTTATACTCCCACCAGCAGTGTAAAAGCGTTCCTATTTCACAGCCTTGCCAGCATCATCTGTTGTTTCCTGACTTTTTAATGATCATTATTCTAACTGAAGTGAGATGGTATCTCATTGTGGTTTTGATTTGCATCTCTCTAATGACTAGTGATGATCAGCTTTTTTTGATGTTTCTTGGAGCATAAATGTCTTCTTTTGAGAAGTGTCTTTTCATATCCTTCGCACACTTTTTGATGGGGTTGTCTTTTTTTGTAAATTTGTTTAAGTTCCTTGTAGATTCTGGATATTAAACCTTCATCAGATGGGTAGCTTGCAAAAATTTTCTCTCCTTCTGTAGGTTTCCTGTTCACTCTAATGATAGTTTCTTTTGCTGTGCAGAAGCTCTTTAGTTTGATTAGATTTCATTTGTCAATTTTGGCTTTCATTGCAATTGCTTTTGGTGTTTTAGTTATGAAGTCTCTGCCCATGCCAATGTCCTGAATGGTATTTGGGCAATAGTTTTTTAAGAGTAACCTTATTATGACAGATTCAGCAGAAAAACCTCCAAAGTATCAATCATCAGAATACTTGCAGGAGAAGAATCCATATTTTGGATAATGCACCTGCCATTCTTAGAGATATTGACTCTTTGAATAGACCAAGGAACGAATGTATTTTTGCCTATCCAAAAGTATTTCCGTGGCACTTGTCTTCAGAGAACCAGGATTCTGAGAGAGAGAGAGAGAGAGAGAGAGAGAATTTAAAACATCAGAAACTTGTGACTTATTACTTCAGGGGAGAAAACATTTCAGAATACCCAGCAATTAATGATAAAAGAACATTATTGTGGAGCGCCTTTGGGATGGAACAGAATGTCTTCAGAAAACACTTGATGGCTGGGCACAGTGGCTCATGCCTGTAATCCCAGCACGTTGGGAGGCCAAGGTGGGCGGATCACCTGAGGTCAGGAGTTCAAGACCAGCCTGGCCAACATGGTGAAACTCCATCTCTACTAAAAATACAACAACAACAACAACAACAACAAAAATAGCTGGGCGTGTTTTCATGCAGCTGTAATCCCAACTACCCAGGAGGCAGAGGCAGGAGAATCACTTGAACCCAGGAGGCGGAGGTTGCAGTGAGCCGAGATCGCACCACTGCACTCTAGCCTGGGCGACAGAGTGAGGCTTCATCTCAAAAACAAGAGAAATGCTTGATGTGTTTCCCTTTTGTTTAAAAAAAAAAAAAAAAAAAAGGAAAGAAAAATTGGTGACATTTTGATCAATTGGGAAAAAAATTGGTGAGCAGTCACCATACTGTGTAAACACATATAGCCTCTTCCATGTGAGTACATTACTAAGTGTCCATCAATGCTAATAAATTTAAGTAAGAGTAACCGTGATGATAAAAGAAAACTTGTATGAGGACACCTGTATTTTGCCAGTTTCCTATATGTAAACAGTTCATCTAAAACATCCAACAATGTTTCCAATATGTTGAAAATATTTTTGGGCTTCTTGTATGTATCGACTGGTTACTTCAATGAAGGAGTCAATACTAGAATAAATTTTCTTTCCCTGAAGAATTTACTTAAATTCCCATATTATTTTATTTCTCTCCTTTCCCATATCTTTCTCTCTCTCTCTGCCTCTCTTTCATTTATTTATACAAACTCAGAGAACATTTATCCTTATTTAAGGCAGCATCCTGGGTGAGGGGCAGGGGGCATGGTTATTCACTTGCCATACCCAACTAAGAAAGAACAATATTGCCTGAAGTTATAGGTAATTGATTTTTTAAGAGTTGACTCATGATACCAGAAGGATGCTTTAATCCAGTACTTTATGAAAACAACTAAAGAATTTATTGAAAATGTCTGAAGCTATACACACTTATTCACCCATATTGAGTGTTTACTATGTGCCCCACATAGCCAATCGCTAAAACCATGGCAATATAAAAAAATGATAATATGTCTTTCCTGCCTTCATGAGGTTCACAGTTGGTTTGTGCAGTTAGTAAAGTTGAAACATGAACTTAGGATTTCTGAGGATGCATTCAAGGCTATTCAGAACCAAAATAATTTCATCAAAGTATTTGTTTTAGAGAACTTTTGAGGAAACCACCAGAGCATCTGAAGATCATTGTTTAACTATCTAAATACCAGGGCCTCATAAGCATCTAGAATAATTCTTCTTGACCAGAATACACAGGTGGCATGTTTGGTAAATAAAATACCTCATATAGTTCATGTAACCCAATTACTTTGCAACTAGTGCTATGCAAAGTCCCATGTAAATGAATAGTTCAACAGCTAAAACCAGTTGAAATATTTAGCATAGTATATTTCAAAACAAAAAGCAATGGAAGCAGAAGTTTCAAAGGGTGCAGCTGTAGCAGCCAGAAAACTCCCTTAAAAAAATTTCCTTTCCAACGTTTTTACACTGTTGGTGGGAGTGCAAGTTAGTTCAACCATTGTGGAGGACAGTGTGGCAATTCCTCAAGGATCTAGAATGAGAAATACCATTCGACCCAGCAATCCGATTACTGGGTATATACATAAAGGATTATAAATCATTCTACTATAAAGACACACACAAATGTATGTTTGTTGCAGCACTGTTCACAATAGCAAAGACTTGGAATCAACCCAAATATCCCTCAATGATAGACTGAATAAAGAAAATGTGGCACATATACACCATGGAATACTATGCAGCCATAAAAAAGGATGAGTTTATGTCCTTTGCAGGGGCATGGATGACACTGGAAACCATCATTCTCAGCAAACTAATGCAAGGAAAGAAAACCAAACACTGCCTGTTCTCGCTCATAAGTGGGAGTTGAACAATGAGAACACGTGGACACAGGGAGGGGAACATCACACAACGGGGCCTGTTGGGGGCTGGGAAGCCAGAGGAGGGATTGCATTAGGAGAAATACCTAATGTAGATGACGGGTTGATGGGTGCAGCAAACCACCACGGCACATGTATACCTATGTAACAAACATGCACGTTCTGCACATGTATCCCAGAACTGAAAGTATAATAAACAACAACAACAACAACAACAACACTCCTTTCCCCACATAAATCTCCTTCCATTTCTCTTGGACTCTCCACAGTCCAAGAGAAACAGAATAAATCTCTCCTGTTTTCCCCATTATCTGCCCCCTTCAAAAACTTTCTTTCTTCCCAGCCTAAAACAACCTTCATCTCTCCTCCTAACATTTCTGTCTCTGGCTCAGGTCTTTTGTTTTGTCTTATCCTTTGCCTTTTGTCCTAATTTTTACATAACTAAAAGAGGGCCCAGAACTGACCTAGCAAGCAATCTACTTCCCTCCACTGGGAGAAGTGGGAGAGAGAAAATGGTGAATACTTATAACCTATTGTTCCTTTTATCCCCTTCACTCCTGGATGTTTTGAAAAGTGTAGTTAATGTTGCATGCAATATCTTTAGAAAGGTGCTAAAAGGCCCAGTCTACTTTTTTACCCACATGAGAAACTGATGTTCTGAGTCACCAAGGCAGTCATTGTTAGGCCTGGATGTACAGTAGATTCATCAGAAGTTTACTTTCTTGGTAGCAGCTGAAATGTCTACAGAAAATAGGAGTTTATGGATCTCGTGGTATGTTTCCCTAATGTGCTAGGAGGGCAGCTAGAGGGGATGGAGGGTAGGAGTTGGAGATTAAAGTTTTACAGTGGTCTGGACTGAACATAGATTGTTTTACTAATAATATTACATAGATGGTTGCTAACCAGTGGGAAGGAAAGATTCATCAAGGAAAGGAAGATTCAACAAAGCACAGTTAATAGTAATTTTGGGAATAACACATCTCTTGCATTTATACCTCACTAAGTTATAACTGTCACATCATCAGGTAAAGCATTTAAAGCACTTTTTCAGTACCACACCATTTTTATTTCTGTTTATGTGTGTTTGTGTGTATGTGTGTGTGTGTGTGTGTGTGTATGTGTATGTATGTGTGTATATATATATCTGCATAGATGTGTATATACAAATATATGGCATGATAAAACCTTTCCTATTTCCCCACATAAAAGGAAAAGTACTTTATTTTTTTCCATTCGTATGTTGAGTGAAAAATACTGTAAATATATAGATTATCAGGGAATTTGGCATCTTTACAATGCTCTTTCCAACCAGAAATAAAGTACTACTCTTCTTGTATGCAAGTCTTCTTTATATCTCAATTAAGCTTCATGTTTTTTCAACTACCTTCTGCACATTTGAAGATGAATTTAACAATTTATCAAATATTTGCTGCACATTTACCATGGTTACCATTGCGGCACTGTTTTAGATAGTGGGGATACAGCAGTGAAGAAAACAAATGTGTTTCTTGACCTGACAAAGCTTAAATTCTAATAAAAGAGGAAACAGAATGAAAGAAAAACAAAGGGAAGATTTTTTTATGGTCATGGCTAGGAATTTTTTATATCTTTATATTTGAAAAATCTGTACTACATTTTGTATTATTTTCTTAAGAGGGTTTTAGAAGTGAAATGCCTAATTATAAAGGTATGAACATGTATGAAGTTCAATTGCTTTCCAAAAAACTTTAGATTTATTTATATCCCTTACAGAAGTAAACAATTCTGACTAGATGGCATTGTTTCATCTGGTTCTTAAAGAAACAACAGGATGATCAGGGCAGAAGATGGGCAAAGGTCTACGAGAATGGAAGAGTGAGTCACAAAGCACGTTGTTGGTATTACTGAAGATGAGGGGATACGGTTAGAGATAGAGCTTTGATGATGGTATATCATCTCGTTTCCAAAACCCTGAGATGTTTGTGCTCTGTCCTTCACATGCCACACCACTTAAAAGTATAACAATGTGCCCTGTGGTTCTCGTACCTAGAAGAGTTTCAGGAATATTTTCTCATTGCCTTGGTCACTGGAGGACAAGCCTGTGACCACAGTGACTTAACTTCTGGCAATCCTGAAGGGACTTTTATAGACATTTTTAAAATGGAAGAAAGAGCTTCTTAAAACACCGAGCAGAGGCGTAACATTTCACCATGTGCTTAGTGATTATTAAGATGTTTTTATGCTGTCATCAGCATTCAAGACCCTGGAGATAAAATAACGTTAATGGATGTTCTTATTCAGATCTGAATTCTGCCCAGACCACTGACTTATCCTCCAACAGCAGCTAAATTGCTCCCTTGAAAACTGGTAAAATACTTCCATTCTTACACTTATGAAAGTACCCCTAATATTTATTGTATCCTGATATATTTACTGGTACTACAGTAAATATTTGACAAATAGTCATAACTCTCTCAGAAATATTGAGATTAACTAGAGTTGGCTGCCACAACAGAGATTCATGACTTACTCCATATTGCAGTTCAGGTTTCCTGGGAAATAGACTCTGAGGCATTGATTTCTGTGCAGGAAATTTACTGGGTGGTGATGTTAGGGCAAACACCTGTAGAGAAGTGAAAGCAGGAGAATTGGGTCGAGGGGCAAGATGAAAAAGATGCAGTCAGAACAAAAGCCTCAGGTGACTTCACAGCCCTCTGGAGCTGGATGGCCTTACAGAGAGGCCTCACGTGACACAAGGAGAATTGACCTATCACTGGACGTGGGCTATGCCTAGAAAGGGGATTGATCTTGGAAAAGCTGCTTCTCTTCAGCTGATGGAAGAGCTCAGAGGGAGGCTCTGATGAGAGCTGTCTGTGGTCAACACTCCTAGCAGCTGGGGCAACAGGTACTTTGGTTCTGAAAGGAGAGATCTGGGTGACACACAACAGCAGCTACTGTATCTCTTAAAAAAGAGACAGTCACAGGTTTTCACTGTTTTACCCTTCCTTGTGTTTTGCTCCTATCTCTGCAGTTCAGGTTGCCTGTTTTTCCTTCTGCACCCTCTGCTCCCACAACTAAACCTGAACCACTGGAATATAAGTTGCAGCTACATATGTCATTACATCAGAGCACTGCGAATGCTCGCTGCAAATTGATTACGACCCAGTGCTTTTTCAGTCTCACTTTCTGGCAAGCAACCTTATTATTCTGGGTGTTCTGATGCCAACTTTTTTCTCCAGATTTTATAAATGCTCTCTGCAGTCCAAAATAATGTAGTGCAATAAAAAGGTACAATAACCAGGTCAGGGTTTAAATCCCATCTCTGTTACTTATTAGCTCTGTAATATTGGCAGCTCATTCAACCACTCTGAACTTTGGTTTTCTCACCTACAAAGTTTAATTATAATTGTAATCGTTGGCATAAGGATTTTATGGGATAACATATCTATGACCCAGATGGAATCTATCTGACCCTTGAAAAATAACACACAGACTCAGGCATCATAGCTATTTTCTTACTAACACACTAGATCTTCCACCAAATACAATTGCCAAGGTTTACCAAACTAAAGGCTAATGTTGTTAGCTATTCTGAGCCTAAATGACTATAGTAATCATAAGAGATAATAGCAGTGATTATGAATGATTTTGATGGAAAAACCAAGTTTAAAATTGAGTACTTAAAGAGGTCACTCATGGGAGTAACGTTAGATGGAAGCTGAGGAGGTGAGCAGCTCTGAGAAGGTCTGCACAAGTGTGAGGCCGATATGAAAGACCAATAAACCTCAACAATGAAATGACAGAAAATATGATAACCCTTCAATTCCACTTCACACAGGCTCTTTTGTCAAGGTGGAAGCAGTAAAATAGCACAGAGGGCTACTTCCTGAGGCAAAATAGGTTGATTCAGATGCAGAAAGCAAAACAGATCATCATGAGACATTGGGTAAGCAGAGAAAAGCAGAGAAATAGATGCAAATTTCCTTTATTTTGTATGAAAGATACATAAAAAGGGAATTTCTAGAGGAGCATTTCCTGGAAACCACTGCTGGCATCTCTATGGCCACTGCAAGAGATGTGTGTCCACTATGAACTTCAGGGGTAGAACAGTGTGTGTGTGTGTGTGTGTGTGTGTGTGTGTGTGTGTGAGAAAGAGAGAGAGAGGGAGAGAGAGATTGAGAGAGAGTTTTTGTTGGTATATAGTTTGGTGGTATTGGTGATGAAAAATGTGTAAGTACCTGTTGAGCTTATTCACACACACACACACACACACACAAACACACCTCATGAGTCACACATGAAAAGATGCAGAGACAGGAGACCAACATCTATGAGAATTGCCCTAGAAAACCCCACTCGATTTCCAAGCTTTGACCCACTTATTTCTTCTCTGTGTCTAAATCCAAGCCTTTCTTGTAGTTTGTCTGCTTTGACCTTGGTTATTTGTGCCTCTTCCTGCCTTACTTAACACTTCATCTCCTGCTCATGACCTGTCTCCCCAACAATTATCTCAGCGAATTTGTTCTAACCTATAGCACCTGACCTCTGGTTGACTTCAGGACCCTCATGAAAGTTCCTCATCCTTAGCCCAAGTTAATGCACCATCCATCTTCTATGGTGCTCATTCAAGACAGCCAGGCACACTCACTACACAGTGAAGGCAAATCTGGGACATCCAATACTACTCGTGGCAATTACCCATACCTTTAATATATATTTTTATCATCCATCCTAGAACTGATTCTTTAAAACATATATTTCTTACCTACCTAACTATGCACAACCAGTACTTAATAGGAAAGAGGCAATTTATAGGGAGTTTAATAAAGTTGTGGCCAGGGTTGATGAAAACCAACAAAGGATAGTACAGAAACCTGGAGCTAGAAATAGGAGCCCTTATCACTCATAGGTGTGAACAGACAAAGAGAGGGACCTGCACTGGGAACCCTGAAAAGGTGTCTGTTACGAGAAAAACTTGGGACTATAACACCCCTTACTTCCAAACTGGAGAAGTGCCCAGGGACTAAGGAATGACAGACAAGTCCAGCTTCATGAGCAGATGTGTCTATTAAGACTTACGGATAGGACACTCCTGGATGATGGCAGGACAGCTATAGAGATCCACACCACCTTCTGTCTCTAAATTATTTTTAAGCTAATTTTCAAGCTAATTTTCTGGCTCTCTGCCTACTGTGTTTAAGCAAAAGACTATTTTTCTTGGTGGGTTCTCAAATACTCTCCATGATGTTTGGGTTCTCAGGGACACCCACTCCTTGGCCTGGTACTATGGCCTTAGCTTATCACCCAGCCGTCAGGGTTCAGGCAGCAGACATACACTCTTAAATAACCTGGTAGGGTACCCACCACACTAAAATTCATGTCATTCCCCAGCTCTTACTCTTTTTTTGTGAGTCTTGTTCAATGAACACTGAGCAAAATATGAGGTGAAGAACTATATGGGCCTATAATGTATAGCCACGTATATAGGCCACGTCTACATTGTACACAACAGCATAAAAAGCAGGAGCTAATTAAAATTATATTGTCTATTAGTGAGACATAACTCCAATGAGTAGGTAAGATATGTAACCAATTTGGGAATGAGTCAAAAAAACCTAATTGGGCTATATCACGGATCTGAGCTGACAAAGGATTTAAAGCATCTGTGTCATTATTCCCTTTATCAGGCACAGAGACACAACAGGTAGCATCTGCAAGCAACTTGTTATTGGATCTCTATTGAGTTGTCAGTTGAGCCTCCAGTTGGATGCAATCCCCAGTGAGCCTGGACTGCGCTGTCAGTGCTTCTGAACCAGTCATTCCAGTTCTGTCAGGAGAAAGGCAGAATATCTCAAGGCATAACATTAGGATTTGATAGCGGGACGTATTCATATACTCAGCAATCAGACTGGTTGCTGACTGCCGCTGTAGTTGCAGCCCAGTCCAGAAAGACATTACCAGCTGCCATGGGTAGCAGAAACAACAGCCTAAACAACAACTAAACACAAGTGTTTAGTAAGGACTCTCGTGGGTGTATCTAGTTTTAGTAACATTGTTATCATTGTATTTTTTTCCATGGGCTCTATTAGGGAGGCCATCACAGGCTTCAGGCCGGGTGCTACAGTACCAGACATGGCTTTCCTTCCCAGGAAGAGGCACAACAACCAATTGCTAAGTTTTTGCCCTTGTTCAAGCTGTCTGCATTATGATCACTTCAGCAGGTATTGGTGCTGCCATGTTTTGATATTATAAGGCTTTTGGACCTCTATGCAGGATCACAGCTAGGACCACCTCCCCCCCCAGCAGTCTCCTTGGAACCCTCTGATGCCATAAAACTGATCCAGTATAGAGTCACTTTCCAGCTCAACTATGGGTCCATGCAGTCATCACCACTTGACAGATCCATTGGTGCTCTCAGGAGCACAGTCTGACCACCTGCTCCAGAGGCACGGTTCAGTGTCTCCGAGGTAACCCTGGGAGTTTGCAGAGCCTGTTTTGCAAGCCTTGCCAACCATTCGTAGAGCGTGATTCCATGTGTAATAATGGGTGGCTTATTTAAAGTGTGTATGGCTTCAGGGAGGGTCTTAGTTCAGGACCTTGAAGAGCTGTCCTAGGACATATTAAAATCCCACATAATTGGGTGTTTAGCAGGCCATTTTTTTTTAATGAGGCCTGCCCTGTTGTGTTTTATGGTAAGTGAACCTCTAGTCTATGTTTTGTTCTGATGTCCAGTGTTGGATACCTTTGCTAGGCCCATCAGTGTACCAGGTTCTAGTGGATATCAGCAGGATCCCCTTATATATCATGGTTGGCCTCATAGGTGGCTCCACTGCCATGTTGGCTAAGTCCATGTGTTCAAAGTAGACAGGTCTGAGATCCTCCTATAGTTTCTGACTTAAAGAATTAGTGAACAGGACACCCCTTTGTTTCAGAAAGGAGTGCTATTTCTGCAGGGTGTGTGATCATGCCACCCCGGAGGTGAGCTTAGCTAAGAGGCTTTCTGTTTACCCTTTTATGGGGTAAGCAGCTTTTACTGTGATGGCCTCCACGGATGCAATGCCTTATACATGGCCAGTAACTGTTGCTCTAGGACTATATTGTAGGACTGTATTGTAGGACTATATTGTCCTCTTTCATAATTAACACCAAAACCCTTCAGGTATCATTTTGTTGGTTGCTTTTGCCATAAACCCCAATTTATTTTTGTGACATCGCCAGTCTTTTAATATAAAACGGTGCGGTGACAATGGGGTCTCTAGTGCTTGACCTTGTTTTATCAATATTTTTGTTTTGTCAAATGCCTCTTGCTCTCCATGTTGAGTCCCATTTTTATTGTTTTCTTGTTAGTGTGCATAACAAATGCAGAATTTGTGCCAAATGAGGAATGAATATCCTCCAGTAGCCCAGTAAACCTGTGAAAACCTGGAGTTAGTTTACTGTTTGGGGAACAGACTGTTGTGCTATCTTGTTAATAAGAGCTCTGGGTATTTTTCAGGTCTTACCCAATCAGGTAACTCCTGAAAATTGGATGGTTATGCTGGGCTCTTGTATCTTTTTGAGGTTGACTTTCTATCATCTGTCCTTTAGGCCATCCAAGATGGTTTGTAGAGCAGTCTCCAGATCTCTAAGAGACTCTGAGGGTAGCATGTTATTAATACAGTGAAACAGAGAAATCAAGGAGGGCAAAGACAGTCTAAACAGGTCCTGTGCAATCACACTGTGTCAAATGGTGCAGCTGTGCCGGTACCCTTGTGGTAGCACCTGGAGAGTCCACTGTTGGCCCTCCTAAGTGAAGGCAAACTAGCTTTGTGAATCTTCTGCTAAAAGAATACTAGGAAAGGCATTAGCCAAGTCAATCACAGCATGGACATTGCCTAGCTTAAGGACCACTTACTCCAACAGTTGAGCAATATTAGGTACAGCTGCATGTACGGGGGGCCCACATTGTTTAGCTCATAGTAGTCTACCATCATTCTCCAAGTGCTATCTGTCTCCTTCACAGGTCCCTAAAGGGCTATTGGAGGGGCTTAGACACAGCCTATTTGTACCTTATGTAACTTTTGGATTGTTTGGGCGATTTTAGAGTATCCCCTTGGAAGGTGGTATCACTTCAAGCTTATTGCTGGTGTGGGCTGGGGCAAGTGTACAGGCATCCATATGGCTCATCCCCTTTTTGTTTTTTGATTACTTTTGGACCCAGTCTGTATTTTATCAGGCTTACTGAGGTCCATCAATGCTTTTCCCATATCATATATTTTATTTTCTATTAATGTGCCCAGAAGTGTGACCAATATCCTATATTATAACCCTTTTTAAATTGGAAATGACCCAGACATTCAATGAGTACCTAAAATAATTTTAAGATTTTAAATCACATAAAATGTTTATTTATAAACATCTATTTACATTTATTTAATTTATTTATTTTTAGCAGTTTATCTAGATTACTCTTGAGAACCAAGACAAATTATTAAGTATTTTTTATTAATTATTTTTAAAGACTGTTAATATTAGATGTTCATCTAAGCAAGAACCTTAAACACATGGATGTGTGTTTTGCCAGTAACTCAGACAATTTAGCTATTTTTATTAAACCAACAATATCAAATTATTCTGCTTATTAAAAAGTCACACAAACAAAGATCATTCTGGCTTGGGCTGGGTTTACAGTCTTACCAACTTTGTGTCAAACTCTGACGCCTTAAAATATCTAGCAGAGGCGAATAGAAAACTTATCTAATGAGTAACCCCAGACAAAAATGTATCTGACACTTTTGAAGACATTTTTCTTTTTATGTTACCAATAATTTTAAAGCCAGCTTATTTATTAACGATTACTAAATTCATGTGGACCTAAAAAACATTTAGACTTATTTTGTTTATAAGTACTAATTTCTTCATAAGCCAATTTGGTAGCATGCTGGACACTATATATAACATAGTACATGTACATGTATGTGTACATGAACACATTTAAATACGTGTAAGCACACACAAAGATCCAATAGCTTTACTTCAGAACTTTATCCATGAGACAGCATCAAAACTCATTATTTTACAAAAGACAGCTGGATGCAAATTATATTTGACAAAATTGGGACCTGTTACGGCTAAACTTTTCCCTAATAGGCAATCCAATGAAGGTTGTGGACCTTCATTTTTTTTGGGTAAACAGTTTCTATAACAGTTTTATTTTTAAAAAAACCTCTTTTACCCTCTTTTCAGTTTCAAATGAGCTTTTACTGTTTACATTTTAGCTACAACTGGTTGAACTTACAAGAAAAACAAAATCTCCAAGTATCTTTCAATTGGTGAGTTTTATCTCAACATTGGTAGCTTAGTAACAGCAGATTCAAAGCAGGTAGAAGAGGAAAGAGCAATAGAGACCTTTACAAGACTCTATTTAATGTTATAGTTGCAAGTTAACCATTTGAGCTCTGAAATTCTTTGCTGTAATTCGTCCATCAGTCTTTTTGTTTTTGTTTGTTTTTGTTTTTTTGTTTGTTTGTTTTTGTTTTTGTTTTTGCTTTGAGACAGAATCTTGCTCTGTCACCAGGCTGGAGTTCTGTGGTGCAATCTTGGCTCACTGCAAACTCCGCCTCCTGATTTCAAGGGATTCTCCTGCCTCAGCCTCCTGAGTAGCTGGGACGACAGACACATGCTACCATGCCCAGCTAATTTTTGTATTCTTAGTAGAGATGGGGTTTCACCATGCTGGTCAGGCTGGTGTTAAACTCCTGACCTCAAGTGATCTGCCTGCCTCGGCCTCCCAAAGTGCTGGGATTACAGGCATGAGCCACCTAGCCTGGCCCCCATCAGTTTTTAAATTTGCACAAGAATGGGCCGTAATATATAACCAGCTGGAGTTCTAGAAAGCCTGGCATACCTTTGAACTTTGGCAGGAGTTTCTACCCTTTCTCCCTTTCCTGCTCTAACAATTTTTCAGAGCCAGCTTTATTGCAACAACTGCATATTTGCTATCCTTACTGTACTTTAATATCTTAGCTTCTTGTAATATGTGCTCAGTCCCTGCCAAAGTCTTCTGAGCATCCTTGTACTCATGTGGTGGCCCACAGAGGTTGAGCGATCAGGCAACTCCACCCTTGGTGCATGTTGCAAACCACCCCGGATTTCCCCTGCACATACCCCTTCCTGACTCATCGTCTGGTTTCTTGGATCCTATTCATGACACCAATTGTTACAAGAAAAACTTGGGACTGTAATGTCCCCCACCCCCAAACTGGGAGACCAAAGAATGACTTGGACAAGCCCAGTGTGACAAGTAGATGAGTTTATTAAAACTTACATACAGGGTGTTCCTGGACTACAGCAAGACAGCTCTGGAGATCTGCACTACTTCTGTCTCTAAACTGTTTTTAAACTACTTTTCTTGCTCTTTGTCTACTGTGTTTGAGCAATGAGACTCGTTTTCTTGGTAGGTTCTTAGACACTCTACAAATGTTTGAATTCTCAAGGACACCTGCTCCTCCACTGGGCACCAGGGCCTTGGTTCAGCACCTAGCCTTCAGGGTTTAGGCAGCAGACATATACCCCTTAAGTAACCTAGTGGGCGATACAACACATGATTAGCCTCAAGTAGAGAGTTTCTACCAACCCACAGTGTGTTGGTAGAAAAAGTCAACAGAAAAACATCCCAACCTCATTTCCTCTCCCTTTTATCTCCTGCCTGTACTTCCCATTAGCCAAACCTGAGTGTGAACCATAGGGCAAGAGGTGATGCCATCAATAAACAAAATAGCTTACGTAAATGGGGAGAGTGAATTTGAGGGGAGAAAGGAGGTTAAACAAAAGATTTCCAACACACGTACCATATGCCAGGTCTGTGACAAGTACTAAAAATGGAAATATGATGTGAGTCAGTTCCTATCTTCAAGGAGCTTATGGCCTAATGGGAAACTATTGTATCGCCACATGGCAAATGTATTGAGAGACATAAGAAGGGGTTACCATGGACATGCAGGGGAACCCATTTGGTGGACGGAAGGTTAGTCATTGGCATTAATGGATGGGGAAATGCTGGAATTAAGTGGTATTGGAGCCTGGGTAGGAGCAAGAGTTCACTGAACAAAGGGAGCTTGTGCAGCAGGGAAGGCAGGGAAAGAGTTATGACTTTCCCAAATAAGAGAATGGTATGAGCAAAACCCTTAAAATGGTCTTTTCAATGTTTTATCAATAAAATCACAAACCATGGCTCTTAGTCCTAGAGTACTAAAATGTGGAGAAAAAAGTAAAATTCATACCACTACAGATAATTTTAAAATAATGTTAGTCATCTGCTTATATTTCTTGAAGTTCATTAGGCAATTTCACACTAGAAACCAATAGTGTCCAGAAACACTTCTCAATATTCTTTTTATCTCATCTGTGGTCTCACACTCTGTAGTTACTTCCATACCTGTACTAAACAAGCAAACAAAAACAAATACACAAACAAATGTAAAGACAGAGAAACAATCCTGTCTGTTCAAGCAGGACTCTTTGCATTGCAGATAACTAAACCAACCCTTCCTCTCGCAAATAAAAGGGGATTAATTAGCTCACATAACTTATATAGTTGAGCCCTGCTGGATCCAATGAGTTGAATTATTTCCTCCTGATATTGGCTTTGTGTTGGTTCCACTCTCAGGAGGCCTCTCTGGTTTTTTTTTTTTTTTTTTTTTTTGAGACGGAGTCTTGCTCTGTCGCCCAGGCTGGAGTGCAGTGGCCGGATCTCAGCTCACTTCAAGCTCCGCCACCCGGGTTCACGCCATTCTCCTGCTTCAGCCTCCTGTGTAGCTGGGACTACAGGTGCCAGCCACCTCGCCCAGCTAGTTTTTTGTATTTTTTAGTAGAGACGGGGTTTCACTGTGTTAGCCAAGATGGTCTCGATCTCCTGACCTCGTGATCCACCCATCTCGGCCTCCCAAAGTGCTGGGATTACAGGCTTGAGCCACCGTGCCCGGCCGAGTCCTCTCTCTTTGATTGGCAAGATGGAGATGTGAGTGGTTCCAGGCTTCAGTGTCTTAAAGTCAGATTCAGAAGAGAAAGATCATCTTCCTCAGGCCCTTCAAAGACCCTGGAATCTTTCTGTTCCATCTGACTTATGCCACTTGTTTATTTCTGAATCACTGTGGACAAGCAGATATGTGCCACCTCCCAAGTCCAGATTTCAGGCCTACCCTAGACCACATGAAAGGGAAGTGGGAGGATACACCTGCACACAGTAATTGGGATGTATTTTTTTCTGAAGAAATGAAACACATACAACCAATTCCACCACCACAGTCGGTCTGTACTCCCTGCTATTTTCCATTTTGTCTTCACTGTATTCTCCATTAACTATCCTTTAATCCAAGATTTGTCTTGGAAAATCAGAACACTCCTGCTTGTCAGGGGAAGGGGAGAAGAGAAGCGAACATATTCGTAAGATTGTTTTGACCTTATCACATAGATTGTTTCATTTCATTATTACAGTCAATTCTGAGGTAACAACATATCCCCACCCATGTAGATGATGGAACTAAGCTGTAGAGAGTAAAGCAAGAGACCTGGTTGAAATTAATTACAAAAGAAAGCTTTGTGATATCATAGTGATGCTCAATAAAAAGAGAGAAGTTCTTCGAGACTTGACAATAGTGTGGTTACCTGCAACAGACCTGCTAGGCATCCAGGCATAAAGAGAAAGTTGCTTATAAGGAGGAAAATCAGATTTTCCTAATGTCTACTAGGTAACAGATGCTCACAGAAGGAGAACGCTCCTTTTACCATGCCACACTATCATAAAGTTTCCTTTATCGCTCTATTTCTCCATCTCTACCATCTCTTACTTATAGCTTACTTATCGTAGGTTAAGATCTAATTTTTTTCTTCTGCTCTTTCAATATAACAATGATGATTGACTTAACTATATATTTACATGTACATATTTTCAAAACTCAGGAAATAGCAACAAATAAGTTAATAAAACCATCTAAAACCACCTTTATAAATATTAATAATTAACATTACATAGTATTCAAGATATCTATCTTAATATAGCTGTGAGAATAAAAATTATATAACTATCTTATAATCTGTATGCTTTAAAATATTTCTGTTATGGACTGTTTTTCATATTATTTAAAATACCTTTTCTAATTTATCAAAAGATAAAGGAATTGGACTGGCAGCAAAAGTATTTCTGAACTGTTTACAAATATTTCTTTACTACTTTGCTAGTTATCTTTACTGTGCCTTTTTGGTTTACAGGATTTCATCAATTATTTTTGCTAAGAAGGGCTCCGGTTCAAGAATATCTCCCTGTAGCTTTGTATTTGATATACTTTTTGACTGTGTTTAATTTTCTTTTAGAATTGTGCAAACTTGGCTCAACTGTCTTCTGGCATAATTGGTGCTGCAGAGAACTTTGAGGTAAATTTGATTTTCCTCCTTATAAGCAACTTTTTCTTTATGCCTGGGTGGCTGCAGGTCTGTTGGATGTAACCACACTATGTATTGTCAAATTTCTAAGACCTTTTTATTTCTTAAGAGCCCTTTATTGACAATTCCTATGATATCACGAAGCTTTCTTTTGTAACTAATTGCAATTTCCTGATATGTCTTATCTGTTTCTTGTTGTTCCTAATTTACATATTAGTTCTACAATGATATTACTTTGTCAACTATCTCCTTTTCCATATTATTCTCTTATTTAGTCGTATTTTAACTCTTAATTATTGAATCCATATTTTATATGGAATATGTATGTGAGTATAAATACACATAATGGCACATATATGATAGTTTATGTGTATGAGATATAGATATATAGAGAGAGATGTCCTTTGTATATGTGTTACATATAGAGATAGGAGAGAGAGCAGAAGAGTGCACAAGGACATGCGCCTCTGCTGAGATCTTGAAATCTGCTCTCTGAAGCCCCGCATTATATCTAGTTTCTTGCTTATTTGATAAATTTGATATTTTTGGCTGACACTTTTGTTGTTTTTGTTGTTGTTTATTGCATTAGGAAGGAAGCTAGTGCGGCCCAGATTTATTCCTCTATTTTACATGCAAGTTTTTAGAGTTAATTTTTACACTCACTTGCAACAATCATCTTAGTTCTCTTTCTTGGAAAAAGTATGTCCATGCTTTCATCTCTGTGACATATAGTGTCATTGTCATCATCATCACCATTATCATCAAACTGCATACATGCTTTAACTCCAACGGCCCTCAGATAACTTTTGTATGTAGGAACATAGAACCAAAGAAGGTAAGAAGGAAAAAAGATATTGAGTTAGTTCCCTCTAGTTTGTAGTTGAAGAAAATGGACCCAGAGAACTTAGTCATATTCACACAGCTGATTGTTTTCTATATGAGGTCTAGATTATGAATAAAGTCAACCTGGTAAAACAAAAAAAAAGAACAACTTTGGAACCAGATAGACTTAGGTTTAAATTCCAACTCTGCCACTTAAGCAAGCTATGTAAACTTGAGTAAGTTATTTCATTTCTATTCATCTAATTTTTCCCATCTGTGAAACCCTCAGAGAGTTTTTGAAAAAGATCTAAAGGGTTGATGAATGTAAAGTGTTCTGCACTGTGTCTCATGCATAAGGTCTTAATGAATGGTTGTAAGCATTATTTTTAAGCACATTTGCAGAGCCAATTAGTGTCTGTATCAATTTGCTATTACTGTGAGAAAAACAACCCCAGCATACCATGGTTAAAATGGCAATCATTTATCTTTCTTTTGAGCGTATGAATCAGCTAGGAATTGGCTCATCCAGGCAGGGCTCAGCTAGGCTGTTCTGCTGACCTTGGTTGGGCTTATTGACTGTGTTTGGCTTGCTGAGGCTTGATTGATCTTGGCTGGGCTCAGCTGGGCTGTTCTGCTGTACTTGGATGAGCTCTCACATATGTATAGCCTTTTTGGGGGTTGGAAAAGCATGGCTGGGTCTAGTTGAGGATGGTGCTGCACCGATGTATCTTTCATTCTCTCCTAAACCAAAGAACTAGTCCAGGCAGACAAATAAGAGGGTGAGCATATTCATGTGAGTCTCTTAAGGCCCAGGCTCAGATGTGGAACTCCTACCTTATTATATTGGCCAAAGCCAGTCTAAACAGCAGTCTTATGCTTAACACAGAACAAACAGACAGAGAGTGGGAACACAGGATGAGATAAATAATGCTATCACAAACACAATGTATTATAAAATAAAAAGAGACCTAGAATACTGCAGAAACAGGGAAATAAATTTGGGTGTTAGAATCAAACTGACCAAGATTTAAACCCCAGTTTAACCTCAAATAACCTCTGTGACTTTGCTCAAGTTATTAATTTTTATAAAAATAATTTTTAAAAATTATTAGAAAATTATTTTTAAAATTAGGAAAAATTTAAAAATAATTTGGAAAAGTGAGAGAATTATTTTCCATGTAGTATTGTGAGGTTCAGAAATAATTTATCATATTATTGGCATATGATAGTTATTCAACATTTGGTAATTATTATTGGTATTTATCTTCTCCTTTCAGTCCACAGTCCAGTCCTGATGATGGCATCAGGGTTTATAAATTAACATGAGATTTCTGACTATTCCAGGTAGTGAGAGGAAAGACAGGCTGTAGAACACCAATAGTAAAAAGCTGTAGAATCTTGGTTTTATTGGGATTTATTAGGATTCTTTGCTTCAGATATACTGAAACTGTTTAAGCATTGCAATGAGCATGTCTTGCCCTCATCTCCTTTGTACTTTCGTTAAGGTTGGTACAATAACTACAGGCTCTGGGGCACTAAAAAAACTGATGCTCTCTGATTACTTGAAGCAGCGAATTCAGCCCATGATGATCTATGTTCCAAGAGGATAATTGGTAACTAAGCCAAGACAGAGAACTAGGGGGGCAATTGATAAATATAGTACCAACTTTCACTGAGCTTACATTCCAGTGAGTATGACAGATAATAACTAAACACACAAAAAGAGCAGATTGCAATAAATGCACTGAAGAAAACAAAAGGGGTGACAGAAAGAAACTGGGAGAGGACTCTTTAGAGTGTTGAGATAGAAGGATAAGAAAAATCAAGGTGGAAGATATTCTAAACAGAAGGAACAGTAACTGTAAGAACTTTGAGGTGATAAAATGTTTGACATGTTAAAAAAAAGGAATAAAAATCAGTTTGGCTGTATATAATGATGAAAGGGAAAGCTAGAATTAGATGAAATTGAAGAGAGAGGCTGGACAAGCTTTGCAGGTTATCCAGATGAATTTGGGTTTTATCCTACGAGAAATGGGAAGCCATTGAGTCATTTGAAGCCTGGTTGTGAAATACTCTGTTTTAGGATTTAAAGAAGATCATTTGGCTCCTGCGTAGCAGAAAGTGGGCTGAGATGTCTGTTATCAACTGGGTGCCACCACCATGTCCTGCTAAGGTTGGCAACTACATGTCTCAGAATCACCTTCCATGTTTAGATCTGGGCTACATTTTGCCAAGGAGAGGAACATCTGTGGAGTCTGGAAAGTGGAAGTAAATCAGAAGCTTTATTCTCTGGAGGTGGTGGCTGCCAGATGAACATGCACATGTGAGTATCAAAGCAGCTTCCTAGAAAATTGCTGAGAATTATTCACTTCGTGGCTGCAGACTAAGACTGTTGGGGAGCTTCTCAGACCTCAGAATTGTAGCAACTTCCAGGCACATTTTGGAGAGCCAATACAGATTTTTGAACAATGAAGCTTCACAAGATTAAACAAATAGGCCTTCCAATGTCATTTTGTGGACACAGTTGCAAAGTACAGAGTTGGGGCTAGAAACCTGGTCTCCCTTATTCCCAATTCCACATTCATTCCACCGTGCCAGAGAGAATGTAGCTGCATTACTTTATTTTAAGTGCTCAAATGGCACCCATGCCCGTGCTAAAATACTGGTCTGGAAAACAGACCAAACTCACAGGCCAAAGTCCTGTGATGTGAGTATATTATTCACTGATAGATTACGTGGGAAAACAAATAACTGAGTTGAAATTTATGATACAAACTATGAGTTACATCTCTAGCCACTGAGCCCTTGTCAAACAACATTTTATCCGCTAGGCAGCTTGATGTCTGCTAGCTAATATCAATGGCATGGACGACTTCATGAGAAAGAAGGAGAAATGAGTGGGTGGTATAAATAACATGCATGAATTACTGGGTGCTCAATAGATCATGAAGAACAAGCCTTTGTGATATGTGGTGCCCCTCATCTGGAACCACAGGGCAGTCGTAAATGCCATAAATTGACAAATGACTGTAAAATATCCAAGCCAGGGCTTCAAGAAGCCAAACTCGTGAGCTTCAGCAGGTGGGGGTCAAATTTCAGAGTGACAGAGGGCAGCTCACTATCCACTACATGAACTAATCACTGCTTCCTTCATTATACTTCCTACTCCAGCATCCCCAAAGTGACTGCTGTTTCATAGACAGTATTCACGTTCATTTCATCTTCTGTTTATGCTGTCCCCCTGCCTAAAATACTCTCTCCTGTCACTGCAGCCAGAGACCTCTCATGCTTTAAGATTCAATTTAAGCATCATTTTCCCAATAAGCTTTCACTCCCCACCCAGGTTAGTATCTTAATCCGCACTTTCTTACTTTTTTGTGTATACTATCTCACTGCACTTATACTAACAAAATATTCTTACAATTATCTTCATATTTTAGACTTCTCTGCTAGACTCTGAACTCCCCAAAGTCAAAGAACCTATTTTTTTTTCTTTCTAAATTCTTAGTACCTAGCATACCAACTAAATACCAATGACTCTCAAGCTTTAGCATCCATTTGAATCACTCAGAGGGCTTCCTGGGCTGCATTCCTAAGTTTCTGATAGATCTGTGGCAGGGCCCAACAACTTGTATTTCTAACAAGTCCCCAGGCAATGCTGATGCTGCTGGTCTGGGGACTCACTCTGAGAACCACAGCAATATACCATAGTTAGTTTTCACTTTACACACATATTGCATAAGTGGTTACAAGCTTAGGCTATGAAACCACCCAGAACCTAGGTTTAAATAATATAGCTCTTTGAGAAAGAGGACGCTGGACAAGTGACTTCAGCTCTCTGAGCCTCAGTCTCCTTCTCTAAATAATGTGTGCAATAAAAAAATACTAAAGTACTTCCCACGATGCTCCATGTAACATAAAGCTCCTGGAATTCTGAGCTGGAGGAAGAAATACTAGAAGGAAAAATGAGGAAAAAAGGCAAAATACAACAGTCCGATAATCCCCAAATGAGGACCAGCGACACACACAGAGCTCAGCAATGAGTTTAATTAAATACCACACACATTTACTTACTGAAGGATGCTATTTCCTTAACATAAACAGATAAGAGATCAATGATGTATGACAGTCCCCAGGCTGCTGAGAAGAATCTGTTCTGAATTTTTTACATCAATCAAGCGATTCATATACACCACCTCTTCAGCAAATGGCTTGCAGAATTGAGTCTGTGGGTTTTCCACCAGGGCTCCCCACCAAAGCCCTCTCATTAATAGATAATCAGCTTCTACTGATCTGCTCCTAGGCTCCCTTCCAGAGCAGCTGTTTCCCCCTGTGCTGTGATTAAAGCTCTGTTAAGATTAATGAAAACAGATTTGTGTTGCTCCTTTTCTCATTAACCTTATTATAATGTTTTGTCCCCAAGAAACACAATTCTTACAAAAATATATTTGTAAAAGTTTGAAAACTTGTTTTAACCTAGGCTGGCTTGACAATTATCAACAATTGAATGCAAAGTAGGTGACTTATTCAATCTTCAAATTATGGGTTTGATAGGAGGTGACTGTCCATTGTCCAACCAACGATTTTTCCTGAATGAAGAGATGGAAATTTCAGAAAATAATAGCATCAAACAATTAAACTCTTGCTGTATAAAGTCAGGCACCATGACTTGTGTCCAATAATCTTTTTTTTTTTAATTTGAACTTCACAACTCTAGTAGGTAGTGTCTATGAATATGCCTGCTTCACAGATAGAAATAGTGAGTCTCAAAAACTTCTCATGTCTTGCTGAAGTTTGTATAGGTGATAAGTGAAAGACCTGAACTTTTATTCCAGGGATACAAAGCCTGTGCTCTAAAACCATGCCTCTTAAAGCTTAATTTGCACAGGACATATTTTAAAATGCAGCTTTGATTCAGAGGGTCTGGGATGGGGTTGAGATTTTGCATTTCTCACAACTCCCAGGTGAAGCCTATGGTCATCTCCAAAGAGTAGCTTTGGATACCACATCTTATACTTTACAGAAAAGTGGTTTTTCTCTTCCATTGGGTCAATAAACTCCATCTTCTTTCCTGATGATCAGAGCTTCCAAATTCTCTTTTGACTCCCAACTTGGATTTGATAAACATTATTGAATTATCTAATCCATGCAAAGCTTCCTTCTAGATCCTGGATGGGAGACACAAAAATCTTAAATTAAAACATAATAATCATCTGTTACTCTGGAGTACTTAGAGTCCAGAAGAGACACACTCATACTTTCAATGATAGACTGAAAATCGTCTCTTGATTCTACATTAGATTTGAGTTACACTGAGATGAGGGAGGCTTTACTCTGTTTGTTTTTTTTTTTTTTCTGAGATAGGGTCTGGCTTTGTTGCACAGGCTGGAGTGCAGTGGTGTGAGCTCGGATCGCTACAATCCCCACCTCCCGAGTTCAAGCAATTCTCATGCCTCAGTCTCCTGAGTAGCTGGAATTACAGGCACCCACCACCACGTCTGGCTCATTTTTGTATTTTTAGTAGAAACAGAGTTTCGCCATATTGGCCAAGCTGGTCCTGAACTCCTGACCTCAAGTGGTCCATCTGCCTTGGCCTCCCAAAGTGCTGGGATTATAGGCAGGAGCCACCACACCTGGCCAATGGAGGATCCATTCTTAAAATAGCAAATAAGGCCTATGCAGTTGGACCAGTGTAGATCACAGGTCATCTGGAAAAGTCACCAAAGAGAGTGCAGTGCTCACCTGAAGGCTTCCATAAGTCTTCACTGAGCCCATAGATCACAAATATTTTCTTCTCATGGATTCTCAGGGCACTAGGCTTCTGCTCAGTAAGGGTCTTGCCAGTGTTCCACAAGAGGTTCCTTCAGATTAGGACAGTGGTTCTCAACCTAGGGCAAATTTTATCCCCCAGGGAATAGTTGACAATGTCTGGAGACATTTTGGCTGTTATAACTTGGAGGGTCCTATTAGTATCTGATGGAGAGAGGCCAGAGATGCTGCAACACTCTTTTACAATGCATATTATAAGCTCTGCCTCTCCCACCTCCTGACCCCCTTACCCCTGCCAAAGTATTAAGAGTGCTATTAAATAAATCCTGCACTGCAGCCTTCCCTCTGGGTTGATAAGTCAAAAGGATCTGGAGCTGCAACAGGGATATCAGCAGTTTAGGCATTTGTGCTCATTTGAAACTATTTCTACTGGAAGGCCAAAGTGAGCTTTCCAGTAATCTATCAGGTACTTTGACTTTCTGGGGCTACTTGGAGCTTCCCTAGCCAAAACTGAGCAATAATCTATCAGAATTCTACTCCAAGAAGAGATTAAAACCCAGTGTAGGAAGTCGGGAAAGAGTTGAGAGTAGGATGAGAGTTGGGGTGGGGGACATCTGAGCTGAATCCTAGAGAATAAGCAAAGTTAGTATGAGTGGAAGGGGCACCCCATACACAAAGGCCCAGGTTAACCTGACATGATTGAGAAACTGCAGATGATTTAATATGACTGGAATAAAGGAATGGTGAGAAATAAGATGTGAATATTGCTGAGGACAGATCAGAAAGCTCTTCATGTCCAAGTAAAGATCTTAGATTTTACCCTCAGACCAGTAGAAAGTCAACAAACACTTCAGTTATGCAAACTTCTGTTCTTTCTCTGCAAACCTACTAAGAAATCTAATACCTACCTATACTCTGGAAATATATCCCTGCCTGCTATCTCCAGTTTCTTCTTCAAGAATTGTAGATCTTCCCTAGAACCTCTGCACAGTGTGAACCACCACCCCCCCACCCTGCCCCCACTCCACCCAATTGTGGGTTGCCTGCTTAGACTTAGAAGTATTGTTTGTTTTGGATCTCAGTTAGTTTGTCTTAATATCTCTCTGACTGCCTGTTTCTGTGCCTCCCTGGGCATTGTGCCTTTCCATACAGGCTGATCTCTGTGTCTACACCATCTCCTGAGGCATCTGTCATTCTCCTCAAACTTTGACCTGCTTCACCTGACTTATTGAACTTCAGCCAGCCAAATCTCCAACCCTCCCTAGGGTGACCAGATGTTCTAGTTTGCCTGAAACTGGCGGGGTGCCAGGAAATGGGACTTTTGGTTTTAAAACTAGAACAGTCCAAGGCTAACCAGGATGAGTTGGTCACTCTACTCCACATCCTACAACTTGCAACTAGCCAAGTTCACCTAGTTCTAAGGCCAGGAGTATTTCCAGTTAATCCTTGCTTTTCCTGCAATGTTTAGTTCAGGAAATTCTGAGTTTGCAAATAGCTTGTAAACATCATCACCTCCCACCCCATCTCTTCTTCTCAAACTGGCGATGCTACCAGGCAAAGTTATAATTAATTAACCACAAAAGCAAGGTGAGGATAATCATAAACAGCTTTAAACCCAGCCTGGGGGAATCAGGTGTCAATGGTTCAGAAAGATATGCAGCAGTGTGCAGATTGTGATAACATTTCCCTAAATGCATTTCTAAAATGCTGGGGTTTTTTTCTCTGCCTTGTCCTTTATTTTTTACTTAGAAATAATATGTAAGTCTCAGCATCACTTTCAGCCTTGTTATATTGTTCCAACGCCTACAGCTATTTGTACTCCAACTGCTCCATTGCAGCTAAACTTTGTTTACGTATTTCAATTTTCAGATGAGTCAGCCTCAGGCAGAATTGTTCTGTTACCTGAATTCCCAACCCTGTCTTCTGCCATTTCTGGGAATACATGGAGTCTGACCCAGCAGTGGGCACAGAAACATGCAGGTGCAGAAATACTAAAGATGAAAAGCTCACTGTAGCTTTGCAACAGCTAGAAGATATTGAACTGAAATCTGAAATGCATTAAGGTAACAAATTTGAAAATGCTCATTTCATTCCTATGCCCTTCACCTCCCAGGTATTTTCTCATTGACCTTGGGCCGTTTGAAGCAAGCTGATTCCAGGCATACGTGCAAAAAAGAGCCCCATAATAAAGTGTGTGTGAAAATGGTTGTAGCTTTGGCCAGCACATGGGAAGCAGATGTTTTCCAAAAGAATTGATGGCATTGCAGGCCCGTCACAATCTGGCCACAATCTGCCTTCCCAGACGCATCAGCCCCCACCCCCATACATGTTATACTCAGCCACACAAAATGATTCTCCTAATTCCATTATGCCTTTTCATGCCTCCATTCTTCTTTGCATTTGCTATTTTCATAGTTCAGAATCCTCTATGATCTCCTTTTTTCTCATTTTCTCATGCCCATTGATTTTTTAGGATCTCGTTCAAATGTCTTCCCTAACGGCTTTCTGAAATCCAGCGAGCAATTATTTATTCAGGCCTCTTTGCTTCCTTACCATGTTGAACATGCTTCTGTCTATCAGGCCCCAACAGAGCCTTTAGCCCCGGAATCTGTGCCATCTGGGTATGTCTGGGAGCTCCTAGAGTTAGGATACATCAATAAATGGAATATTACACGGTGGTGAGTCTGTGGTCCTGCCTACTCAGGAGGCTGAGGTGGGAGGATGGCTTAAGCCCAGGAGTTCAAAGCTGCAGTAAAATATGACCACATCACTGCACTTCAGCCTGGGCAAAAGAGTGAGACCCTATCTCTAAATAGTAGTAGCAGTAGTAGTAGTAGTGGTAGTAGTAGTAGTAGTAGTAGTAGTAGCAGCAAGGAAGTATTAGCATAAGGAACCTGAAGCTCTATGTGAAAGGGTAAGTATTGCTACTCTGAGACTGACAGCTGACTCAGTATCTAAGATTCCTTGGAAGCTGGAAATGTTTCCCCCTTTAACCTAAAAGTCACTTGAGGTAGCTTATATTTTTGCTTCCCCAGCACTCTTTCCCATGCCTCTTCTTCCAGTATCAGCTAGACCTTGTCCCTGCCACAGTAGTAGTCATGGCCAGAGAGGCTTGGCCAAGCACAGAACTCCTGTCTTGGCAAATAGTTATTGGCCCAGGGGATGGCCCATAACCCAAAGAGTCCATCAGAATTTTTTTCTGGGAGTGATACGTAAACAGTAGGAGGAGACACTGAAGAGGCTGGTTCAGAGTGTGAAAAAAGAAGTTAAAGGCTCAAACCAACTAATGCTGCAGAAGTTAAAAGCTGTTGCCATGGTAATAGTGACAGGAACAGCAAGAAGACAAGGAACAAGTTCCTTTTCCCCAAAATTCTGTCTTTCTGTCTCCCTGGAGTGCCCCTCTGGCAGAACCTAACAGGAAGCCAGATGGCAAAGAGAGCATTTAGGTCGCAGACTTCTAGCTCTGAGCACCTTTTATTTGCCATATTCTGAACTACAAGTCAGGCATAGATGTTGACTGCTATCCTCAAGATTCTCATAATCTAATAGAGGAGATAAACGATAAAGATAGAATATAAGTACAGTCTGTATAAGGGCCTAGTGTAGTGGGAACACAGTCCTGGGGCCCCTACCCCAGGCTGAGCCAGGGGGCTCAGATAGGGAATTTCTAAAGTAATCTACATTGGAGACTAGAGGAAGTTTCACCAAAGTGGATGGTGGGAATAAAAGATAAGAAGAAAGAACTGAGACTTTTTGGGTCTCAAATTTGACTGCATTTGAGAATCACCTGGAAGCTTATAAAAACCTCAGTGCCCAGGTCTCTTCCTAGACTAATGACATAAGATTGTCTTGAGGTCGGATCTGGTATTTTAAAAAAATATTCCAAATGATTCCAATGGGCATCAAATATTTGAGAAATATAAAGTTGACTGAGCTTGAGGACAAATTGCATACATGGTGAAGAAGAGGAAAGAGAGTTCAAGATCTCTCTCTAGTTTCTGGCCTAAGCAACCCGGTAGAGAGCAGATGGTGAGATAAAGGTTTCTAGTATAATCATATATTGTTCTGTCATTTCCAAGGTGCCCTGTACATGTGTTATGTAAATAGAAGCTACTTAATAAATTTTATTGGATACATTACTTCCCTTGATCAGAGGGGAAGGCATAATAAGCAGGGTTTTAGACAGATACGGCAAGAGCTACCAGCAAGTTCTCAGTAAAGGTTTGAAAGAAAATCAGTAGTGATGTGATGGCTGTAAGTGACGAATCTAATGTGTATGGGTAGCGGACATAAGTAAGAAGCATACCTACATTAAACATCCTCAAACATCCTTTCAGCAGGGCAATTTTCAACCAGAACTAATGCTTTTCAATTGGAACTAATACTAATGCTTAAATATGATACTTAAAATAATTATTTATAAAAATCATTAAAAATAAGTTAAGCTAGGCTCTTGTGTGTTAATGATTACTGCCATTCACCAGATATTTCCAGATCTGCCTTTTACCAGGTACATGGTAGAAGTATGATTCCTGGCCCCTTTATGTTTTCCAGGGTCACGTGACCAGTTCTGTCAAATAACTTGATCTCAAATTCCTGGCCTCGAAAGATCTTCCTGCCTTGGCCTCTCAAAGTGCTGAGATTCCAGGTATGAGCCACCATGCCTGGTATGTCCAATTACTTGAAAGTGGAAGTCACTCTAGGCCACAGCATCCAATTGCCAAGCACTTACCAAATTAATTGTAAGATTCTTCAGGGCTCTTATATCTCTCTGGCAGAATAACCAACAAAATCAAAGATGGTGGCTTCTGCATCAACCTGGTTTCTTAAGCAACTAGGGTATGTCCAACCTCTGAGGGCCATGAGCTAAAAGTAAATCCTTTAACAACCAGGTTGATCTGAAATTAACCAGCAACCAGGTTTTGTGTTATGGCAGCATAAGAGCCAATCCTGATTGATACACACTTTAACTCAGGAAGATTTCTCCTTCTAACTCCCTGGTCCTTATTTTCTATGTTTACTCAATGAGAGATGCCATGTCTGTCCTTAGGATGCCTCTTTTACATTGTACAGCTTCATGGATCTTCAGATGCATTCTACTCCTGTCTCCAATTAGAATACAGACTCCTTCAGGGCAAGAACTGATCCCAAATAAATTATGCAACATCTCTGAGCCACAGTTTCTTAACCTGTTAAATGGAAATATTTAAAAATTCCTCATAGCTATTCAGGAGCGTTAAGATGGGCACACATAGAATATCAACCACAGAACCTAATAGAAAATAAACAATCAAAAATTACTGTCTGATTTGCTTTCCTTCCATTCATCTTTGTAGTCCCGACAAAATTTAGCACATTGCTAGCTCAAAAATTATAGTTATTCACTGAATACCTACTATGTGCCAAACCCTAACTAGATGTTATTTTAACCCTTATTAAATATGTATTATTATATGTAACTGTGTTTCCATTTTTATGGGCAAGAATATTAAACCTCAAAGAGATTAAATGTAATAAATAACTTGCTCAAATGGAAAGAGTTAGTATTCAAATATGTTGTATCTTCAAAGCCTCTGCTTGTTCTCCCACAAAGCACACTGCTTCGTTTAGCTGTTATATAGGAATCAATGTGGTTTGAGACTACAAAAGTAATACACTTTATCTATCTACTTACGTATTGTCATAATATTCCTCATTTCTAAGAAGCTATTGAATGTAAGATCCATTATTAATTTATTTTTCAAAAGGAAACACTAACATCAAATGTAGATATGGATTTTTAAGTTTATCTGAATTTCAGATATTTGAGATGAAAGGAAAAAATAGGGTAGTTAGAACTGATTAAATATCTCGATATAAATAGAGATAAGGTGAGGCACTATATCAAAATGACACTTTACTTATATGTTAATGCCTGAAATACTCAAAACAATGCTGACAAAAGGTGTCACTGTTCCCAGTTACAGTTGGAAAAATAGAGACATAAGAGGACCTGAGGAGAGGCAGCCCCAGCAGGCATGTCAACACTGTCTTTATACGTTAGGCGGAGTTGGTGCCTATTTGTGCAGAGTGATTTGGGATTTCAGAGTTACTGGTCAGTCTCTTTAAAACACTTTCTCATCTGCCTTTAGATGAAGTCAACTACGAGATAGTTCCTGAGACTGTGTGATTTACTGTCCTGAGTACAGCAGGGTAGAAGTTCTCCAGGGAAACGTGCATGCAGAGCAAGAGAAGGAGTGTGTCTCTTCCTCACCTTCCTCCCCAGACACCCACCACTGTGCCAGGCAAAGTGCTCTCACTGTGGTGTGTACAAAGCTCTGCAAGGGAAGATACAGGTCAGCTTGGGGAGTGCCAGGGATAGCAGTTTCCTGAGCCTCACAAGAGAAGAAAAGAAACTCAGGTGGGGCATGGTGGCTCATACCTGTACTCCTAGCACTTTGGGAGGCCAAGGCAGGCAGATCACTTGAGGTGAGGAGTTCGAAACCAGCCTGGCCAACATGGTGAAACCCTGTCTCTACTAAAAAT
>NW_012101776.1:2142658-2171532 GCF_000951045.1 Mandrillus leucophaeus
TGGGCACCAGGGAACTAAAAAGATCAAAGACCCTGGATGCCAAGAATTTGATGATATCAAGGGGCTGTGCTAATAAAATGCTTCAACACAGAGCAAGGACCTTTACAAGTTAGGGGTGTACTATCTGCCCCATTCCTTTCCAAGACGTTCTAATGATGTCCTGTGCTAGAAATGTCTATGAACTAAATAGAGGGAAGCTTTCCAGCTGACACAAGACAGTCTTACCTGGCAATAAAGTTTTTAAGCTCAACCATTTTGACTTCTGAGAAATTAATTAATGAAGCTCATGTCAGCCGAGCCACAAGCTCAATTGTCTACAAGGCATATGGATCTATTTTTAACTGGCTGCATGGAATAAAACTGCCTTCCAAGTGATGATTAGCAAATGTAATATAGAACTCATTGCTGACTCTTATTTGTCCAAAGTCCTGCTGGATACAGCCAAGAATCTCCTAAAGGGTATGCTAGCCACATAGTTTACCAGAATGACTGAAATATATCCCCAGTTTAGACTCAGTCAACTTGGAAGCCTGTACCTGAGTGCATCTGATCAATTCCTTAGGGGATTATTTTTACTGCCTTGCCCTTTTACTGAACTGTCTTTGTGGCAGACCATCAAACTCTATTGAGGGTGGCTATAAGAAGACACAGCTCACAGTACTCCTTCCTGAGTCTACTGAGAGGGTGTTGTTGAGCACATCAATCATTACATCATGTACTGTATTCTTCTGAGGATCCTGGGGAGAAATTTCTGTCTGCTCCCAGCAATAAGAATAGAACAAATCTATTTATATCTTATAAATACTGTGAACTAAGTAACAGGCAGAGTTTTTAAAATTTCCTTTTCGTTGCCAATTCTTATAAAATAACTTTTGGAACATAATAAGTATTTATGATATGCATATTTAGTCTCATCCTTGCTATTCTTAGGTCCTGCCTTGTTTCTCTTTATTCTTTTGCCCCTAATTTTAATCTATTATATCTTGCTCTGTATTATGCAAGTTACCTTAAATCTCTTTTGCAACAAAATTGGGGTTCTTAAATAGATTTATCATGTTGGGCTGATGCTGGTATTCTAATTAGATCCATTCCTTCCTCTTTAAAGTGTTTTTTATTTGTGTGTGTGTATTTTTTTACAAAATTCTCTTATTTAAATGAAAATAATTCCGGACAGGACTGTGTGAGATAACATATTAAGCTGTCATCAGACACTTATACCTCATTTTCTATTATCTGAAGAGAGAGATATCTGGTTGGGACTCTTTTTTTTTTAAATTTGATTGGGGGGGGGAAATTGGAAAAAAAATGGCTTTATAACAAAACAGAGTAACAACGTTCAAGGTCTATCAGATCAGAATAATAGGATAACACCAAGAAATTAGAAGTTAATTGAGTCATATGCCATGCCCTTCATTTTAGTCCAAATAGCCAATTGTCCAAATTGAGAATGAGAGAGCGTCATTTAACCAGAGTTCAGATGGAAAAAAGATCTAAGAAATTTGGACGATTACTAGTTAACTATCTGAGTCAAATTTGTCATCACTAATTATAATGCTTTGAAGTCTTAAGCAGGAGTCATAGAAGACCCATACCAAGTTCATGGTAAGGTAATGACCTTAGGGTAAATTCGGCATTGATTAATGCACATCTGGAAAAAGGAACTAGTTCAGGATAACTTTTTTTTTTTTTTTTAAGATGGAGCTTTGCTCTGTCACCAGGCTGGAGTGCAGTGGTGTGATCTCGGCTCACTTCAACCTCCACCTCCCAGGTTTAAGCAATTTTCCTGTCTCAGCCTCCTGAGTAGCTGGGACAACAGGTGCGTGCCACCATGTCCAGCTAATTTTTTTTTTTTTTTATTAGTAGCCGGGGTTTCACGATGTTGGCCAGGATAGTCTCAATCTCTTGACCTCATGATCCACCCACCTTGGCCTCCCAAAGTACTGGGATTACAGGTGTAAGCCACCATGCCAGGCCCAGGATAACATTTTAAGAGGAACATTAACTATCTGGAATTTGGGACAATGGTAATACATATGTTAAAAATACTGGAAACCAGGCCATGTGGAGAATTATTTAAAGCATAATGTTGCAATACGGTGAGATAGAACATGGTTTTGGAGTTAAACCCACCTGAGTTCAAGTATTTGTTACCACTTGCTAGCAACTTGAATTAAGTTTCTTCTCTCTGACTCTGTATATATAGTGTGAATGTATTTAACAAATTACTTTTCTTCTGGGGAGGAAGGAGCAAGACACAGAAGACACAGAGATCCATGTAGAATCATAAGAAGGTAAAGAAGGAAATAATTTAAGAGACTGCACACAGCCTAAAAGTAAAGAAACATCTAAAATTATATTAGAAAGGTAGTAGGAAGTATAATCTGTGTGAAATTAAATTCAAAATATATATACAAAGTGAGCTAACTGTGTTTTAGAAAACAGATTTTGGTGGTCAGTATATCATACATATACATGACATTTTTATCATCTTAAGGAAAAACTACACTATCACATTTATAATAGAGTCAAAAGCAGAAATTTATTATCACAGCGACTTGCAGAATTAACCATTGTAGGCATAGTGAAAAGGAAAGGAGTTGAGTTCAAATCCACACACTGTAACTGACTAGTTATGTGACCTTAGGCAACATTAACTCCATTTAACTTCACTTTTTTAACTTCACTTTTTTCAAATGTAAAATAAGACGTATAGAAGTTGATCCCTGCCTAGCTTACAGGATTGACACATAACTTCATGTAAAATCATATTTGTGTTTTGTAAAGTATAATATCCTACAAAACTTTTATTTTCATCATGACTGGTATGATTAAATATGAAATTACATAGTAATCAAAGGGATTGAGAGCATGGATGGGCCTCAGCATGAGTTCTCACACTCCCAGAGAAAAGCCCTTGTCTTCAAGAGGCATGTATTAATAGTAGTAATCACAGAGAGAGAGAGCTATAAGTGCTGGGAAGATTCCATTTTCAACCCTTGGCAGTTAATATAGGAATTACTCTTAGAATGCTGCATTTGCTTGGAAATAGGTAGAGATAGATAGATAGATATAGATAGATAGATAGATAGATAGATAGATAGATAGATAGATAGATAATAGATGACAGATAAGTAGAGAGATAAATAGATTAGATGGATACAACATAGCTGATAGACAGATGATAGGTTATTGATAGGTGTATTAATACATTTTCACGTTGCTACAAAGACATACCTGAGACTGGGTAATTTATACAGAAAAGAGATTTAATTAAGTCACAGTTCCACATGGCTGGGGAGGCCTCAGCAAACTTGCAATCATGGTGAAGGGGAAGCAGGGGAAGCAGGCATGTCTACATGGCCTGCAGGTGAGAGAGAGCATGTGAGAGCACAGGAAAAACTACCACCCATTAAACCATTAGATCTTAAGAGAATTCTCCCACTCTCATGAAAACAGCATGGGGGAAACTGACCCCCATAATCCTATTGCTTCCCGCACTCGACACACAGGGATTACAGGTCTCTCTCTCCACATGTGGGGATTACAATTTGAGATGGAGATTTGGGTGGGGACACAGAGCCAAACCATATCAGTAGATAGACAAATAGATGAGATAGTAGATAGATAGAAGACAAATGATAGAGGTAGATAGTTGAGATAGTAGAAAGGCAGAAGACAACTGATAGGTAGATAGATGATAGGTACCTATAGATAGGTCGGTAAATAGATTAGATAGACATATAAATAGATGATAGATGTTAGGTCAATAGATAAATAGATTAGATAAATACATAGATTATAAATAGACAGAAGATATATGATATTAGTGTGATAAGTGTATTAGTCCATTTTCACATTGCTACAAAGACATACCCAAGACTGGGTAATTTATAAAGAAAAGAGCTTTAATTAAGTCACAGTTCCACATGGAAGCTCCACATAAGTAGATAAATGGTGGATAGTTAGATACACGATAGCTAGTTAGATAGATAAGACTTTGGGGGTGAGATAACTGACAGGTGCATTCCTATTAACTGGAAAGCTTTTGTTTTTATGGATAGAAGAATGCAGTGAGGCTTTCATTTTGAAAGTACATGTTATAATAATGCAATATTTTATATAAAGGAAGTGAGCAATTTGGATGTCCATGCTTTAAACAGGGTGGGGAGAGAATCTAAAGCAGTGGCTGGATCAGAAAGTAACTTGCAACAGCTGAATATTTGATATTATTTGATAGTTTGTGGTAAGAAAGAAAAAGAAAAGAAATGACCCTTCCCCAAAGATGTCCACTTAATCCCCAGAAACTGAATATGGTATATATATGGCAAAAAGAGATTTAGGGTTGCAGGGAGAATTAAGGTTACTAATCAACTGATCTGAACATAAGAAGATTAACTGGGATTATCTGGGTGGGTCCCATGGAACCTCAAGGATTCCACTCTGTAAGAGGAAGAAGGATCACACAGAAGGAGATGCAAGGTGAAAAGGACTTGATCTTGTGACTAGCTTTGAAGATGACGAGAGGAGGCTGTGAGTCAAGGAAATACAGGTAGCCCCTAGAAGCTGGGAAGTGCCTTCAGACTACAGCCAGGAAGCAAACAGGGACTTCAGTCCCACAGCCACAAGGAGCTGAATTCTGCCAGTCGGAATAAGCAAGAACATGGATTCTCCCCTCAAGCCTCCAGAAAAGAATGCAGCCTGCAGTCAGCACTTTAAGTCCCATGCAACCTATAACAGATTTCTCACCTACAGAGCTTTAATGTCATAAATATGTGTTGTTTCAAGTCATGAAGTTTGTGGTAGCTTTTTATGACAGTCATTGAAAACTAATACCTGGTCTTTTTAGCAGAATAACGAGCACCCAGTAATGTGTCATTCATGCATATCTTTTTTTTTTTTTTTTAGGAGGCGGGACAAAACTCCAGAGTTTAATTTTCCAGCATGACTGACTTGGAAGTGTTCCTGTCAATATAAAAGAACTTGTTGGGGGCGATGCAGAGGATGAAGCCGGCTCCACGGCTGTACTTTCAGCTCATGGCCTGGTTGTGGTCCTTCTGCAGGTTCTGCTGCAGGCTGTCGGCTGCCTTCTTGCTGAGGGCCATGTTGGGCCTTGCAATAGTGCTGGGGGTGGGGAGACGGCCGAACAAAGGGGACATGTTTGTTTGTTTGTTTGTTTGTTTGTTTTGAGACAGAGTCTGGCTCTTTCACCCAGGCTGGAGTGCAGTGGCCGCGATCTCGGCTCACTGCAACCTCTGCCTTCCTGATTCAAGCGATTCTCCCACCTCAGCCTCCCGAGTAGCTGGACTTACAGGCGCCCAGCTAATTTTTGTATTTTTAGTAGAGACATGGTTTCACCACGTTGGCCAGGGTGGTCTGGAACTCCTAACCTCGTGATCCACCAGCCGGGACAGATTTTTGAAGCCACCCGTAAGTTTGAGAAATTTTAGTTTCTGTTCCTTGTTCTCAAAACCAGCAGTATCCCACTGGCCAAACTGGTTCCCGTCCACTTCCTGGTTTCAGAAGCTGCCGTTTTGCCTGACTCGTGATCGACCTCTTCCTGCAAGTCCTTTCGCCTCCCCTGGTCTATGTGCACCTCATCCATGTTGCCTTTCTTTTCCAACACCACTTCTAAGTCCGTGTCTGTTTCCTTCTTCTAAGGGTCTCCTGCCACCCCACTCTCTTTCCACTTATTTATTTTTTCTTCCTTTTCAGAGCTGGCTCCTCAGTTACCTTCTTCTTGGACTTCATCTTTTTCTTCGCGGGGGCCTTAGGGCCATCTCCTATGGGGATGTATTCAGGGGCCTCAACTTTCACTGGTTTCTTTTTACTTCCTTTATGGGGGCTGCTCTCCAAGGACCTGGCGGGCTTGGAGTGGCCTAGGAGGGCGTCTCCCTCCTGGTGGAATTTTTTTTCCTTCTCCACCTTCCCACTGTGTTCCCTGGGGCTCTTCTGCTTCTGTTTCTGCCCCAAGGCTTCCTGTTCCTCACCCTCCTTCCCCACTGAGCAAGTGTCCACAGCAACCTGGCCTCGCAGAACCAAGGGTACTGGACTGAGAAGGCTGTGGGGTCCTCAACCCCCTTTTCTTGCCTTCTTGTGTTTTTTGAGTTTCTTTCCAACCCTGGTTTCCTCCTCGCCCTATCTAAGATCTGGGGAGGTTCTCACCCCAGAGGCATGGGACATGGCCTGAGGTGACTTCTTTTTCTTCTCCCCACTGAGGAACTCCAAGTGGCCAAGCACCTGCTTCCTGGGGCTGGGTGACTTCTCTGTCCATCTGGCACACAGCATGGTCTCAGGTTCCACGTGCTTCTCGCAAAGGGTGCTGACACCTTCTTTTTCTCCTTTTTCTTCACTAGAGCATCTCAGGTGCCTGCCCATGGACTACACTCTTAGAGGGGAATGTGGCTTCTATAGGAGAAACATCAGCAAGGTAATCATCATTGTTTAAAATTGAGTATTGAGTCTCTGGTTCTTTGACCATTTTTTTCTTGTTTTTCTTCTCCGGGAGCCCAAGGCCCAGGTCTACTTTGTGTGTCTTGGTGATCATCCTGGTGGGCCAACCTTCCCCGTCCTTCTTCATGCGTATCTTAAAGACTATTTGAAAATAAAATGTTTATTGTGTTACTCAATTTTTATAGGAATGAGTGCTCATTCAGCTTCCAGACATTCCTAAGGCAAAAGCACTACCTGTTAAGTGTGGTTAAGGGGGCAACTGAAACCTGGGATGCATATAGTTCAGAATAGTACAAAGACAACCAAAAGAGGGATAGATCTTAGAAGCAGCACTGGAAGAAAATATCTCAAGAAGATGCATCATTTGCCACAAAGAAGTGGATGTAAGAACATGGGCAAAAGTAGGGGAAAACAGGGTATTTTTGGCAGTGTCACTCACGTGGGCAAAGAAATCAAGTGTAAGCAGAGCATAAGGCTAACCAATTATCTCTAGACATGAGATATTTGTGGAATATTAGATGTAAGACAGAAAGAAAATTATTGAAAACCACGAAGGCAAACTTATGAAGTTTCTATTTAAAATTGTGGGCATTTATTGTAAAAGCAGTGGTGGTATTGATAGGAATAATAAAACTAACGTTAAGGGAAAATGATGACATGTAACACTGAGTACTTACTGTTTGTCATAGTATAAATGCTGTATTTACCCATGCAATCCTTTCAACAGCTATTGAAAGATTAACTTCTATTATCACCCTTTTTCACATTGAGCAAAACTGAGACAAAGATAAAGTAACTGCCCCAAATCAAAAGGTAAATAAATGGTAGAACAGGAATTTGAACCCAGATCCTCTATTTCAAGAATGCGTAATCTTACCCACTACATCATAATAGTGCATTGAATATCAACTCCATTAGATACTAGCCTGGGCACTTGACACATATTAAATAATGTCTCACTAATCCTTTTTTTCTAAATTAGAAAACTGAGGCTAAGAGTGGTTAAGCTGTCCAAGATTTTTCAGGTGAAAAAGATGGAATTCCAAGTCTGTAATCGTGACAGAGTACCTATTATTGTGCTTGCCCAAGTTGATCTCCTGGTCTCATTTGATCTTCTCACCTTGGCCTCCCAAAGTACTGGGATTATAGGCATGAGTCACCACACCTGGCCCATTAAAAAAAAAAAATTAATACAAAGAACTCCAGGAAATGAAAAAGGGAACAAAATCAGATGTGACACAAAGAAAAAAAAATGGCAAATGGTAGATTTAAAAACCAAAAGGCAAGCCAAAACTGGAAGTATATATTCATGTAACATACATCTGGCATTCAGCTTATAATAAGAATACAAAAACAGTCCCTACATTTAAAAATGAAAAAAGCAACCAAATAAAAATGGATAAAATACTTGAGTGGGCACTTTAATAAAAATATACAAATAGACAATAAACATATGAAAAATTATTCAACATCATTGGTTATTTGGGAAATGCAAATTAAATGTAGTGAATAATACTTCACACCTGCTTGAATAGCTAAAATTTAAATTATTTACAAAACCAAATAATGAGGATGTAGAGCAAACCCTCATCTGCTGTTCATGAGAATATAAAATGGTTTGACAGTTTTTAATATAGTTAAATATATATCTAGCCTATGACCCAGAAATTTCACCCCTAATTATTTACCCATGTGAGCTAAATATATTTATTCACACACTTGTAAAAGAATATTCATAGAAGCTTTACTTAAATTAGCCAACAATTGGAAACAGGCCAAATATTCATCAGTAGGATAATATAATGTACTATTGATATACCCAACAGCACAGATAATCTCAAAAACAATGATAAGAGAAAGAAGCTGCTAAGTTCTTTCTCTTATCACTGTCCCCCAAAGTTCATGTGTTAGAAACTTAAGCCTCAATGCAGCAGTATTGAGAGGAGACACCTATAAGAGATGATTAGGTCATGAGAGCCATGCCCTCATGAGTGGATTAATAGGTTAGTTATCTTGGGAGTAGGTTTCTGTTAAAAGGATGAGTTTGGCCTCTTTCCCCTCTTTCACATTCTCGGCTTGCTTGCCCTTCTGTCTTGTTTCAAAGGATGATGCCGCAATGAGGCACTTGCAAGCCTCATGACCTTGGACTTCCCAGAATCTAGAATACCAAGAAATAAATCTCTGTTCTTTATAGATTACTTAGTTTCATGTATTCTGTTATAGCAACACAAAATGAACTAAGACAAAGCCATACATGAAAAAGTACATACTGTATGGTTTGATTTACATGAATTTCAAGAAAAGACAAAACTAATAGAAACTAGAAGAGTTGTTGACTGAGGGGTAGATTGACTGATAAGGGCCATGAAGGACCACTTCTGTGTGATTGAAATGTTCTTGACAGTATCTTGACTAGGGTGTTGGATACAAGGCAAAAACATTTGACAATTCAGATTGAATGTCACACATCATCTATGACTATCATTGTGTGTAAATTTTTCCTCAATCAAAAAATACTGCTCACTCTAGCCCTAAGCTAATGCTAAGTTTACAACACTACAATAGTCACCTATTTGTAAGGCAACTAATATGCATCAGTCACTGTGTACAGTGTAGGAGTAGAAGGGTGATCAACAACTCAAAGACATACAAAGCACGCAAAAGCACACATGACCTTCTGGTGGGCTTTGCCCTTGGTTACTAAATTCATGGAACTCACATTCTAGTGCAGGAAACAATATTAATCAGAGAACCAAATAATTTAAAATTACCACTCTGATAAGTTACAGGGAGTGTTATTTCGTATTGTAAAAACATGTAATACTGGGAATTTAATCAGGGTAATAGCAAAGATTTCCTCAAAAAAGTGACAATTCAGTGGGCATAACCCTTGAGGAAAGAAATCTTTTTTGTTGTTGCAGGGATGTTATTATTGTTTATCATGATTGCTATTTTGCTGGAAATATCTAAAATCAGGAAAACTACCAAATTGGAAGAGTGATACAACAAGATAGATACTTACTTCTCTGAGATAGGTAGATATCTGTCCAGCCAGAGAGAACTTGCCTACTCAAGATCCCTTTAAATGCTATGATTTGGATATTTTTATTACACAATGTAGTGAAATGAATTTTTGTAACCCTACATTCATATTCCAACTCTATTATTAAATTGTAGCTCTAAAAAAAAAAAGAGAGATTTAGACAGTAAATCTTCGTAGTATCACATAGTTTGCAATTGCCTGGGTTGGATTGCCTGGGTCAACTCAAGTTTTTATTTAGAGTTGAGTGTGTTGTTTATTCCATGGTCCGGTAAGTGTGTTGTCTCTAAGAGGCAGGGAGATACGTTTATAGAACATTGTCAGCTCTGCCCAGATTCCCTCTGAAGCCACTTACCCGTTCTGTGCACTTAGGCATCAGTTTTGGTGTGCTTTGCTTCTACTGACTTGCATCTGCAGCTTCCTTCAGAGTGCTGCCTACGGACCACTTTAGCCTCCTGGGTTGTAGGCAAGGAAAGCTCAAAGCATCCGGGAGTTTCCTCCTCACCCACCCACCACATACACAGTCCACTGCCAACGACTGACTTTGTGGGAGTATAAAGCTTGGCTGTGTTGCCTCCAGGCTGGAGAAACTTTGATGTGTAATTTATGCCATAGAGCACCCTATAGGATTGGGCTGGGGCTGGTACTTTGCTAGAAATTCCACCCTTCCCAGTCTTTCCTTCCCCATTCCTTACCAGTTTCTCTTGGGAACTCTTTTTAAATAAATCACTGGTACATGAATCTCCATGTCAAGGACTGCTTCTGGTGAACCCAGTCTAAGACAGCAGGTCAGAGCTCACCTCCCAGAGGAGAACTGCCTCTGACTCACTTAGCTCTGAGACACGAAGAAGCTAACCATGTACAAGCCTCTCAGTTCTGGCAGAGCAGGAATCAGGGTATGTGCTATTTAGCAGATGAACAACTATGTTCATAGATTGTTAAAATTCCCAGGTGATCTTTAAGGGAAATTATCTGGTGGACCATTTACACAGAACAGTACCATCAACCTAGAAGAAACTGTCAACGTCCTCAGTGAGCAAGAGTTACAAATAACCCAAAAACTGAAAGCATCGAAAGCATTTATCCAGTCTGCCCTTCTGATTCAGAACATGTTGTGCTAGAACTGTTTAAAGACAAAAGATTCTGCATCCCGTTTAATTAAAAACATTTCACAAAGAAAGTTTTCCCATGACACCACTGCAGTCTCCTCATGAACCTAAATTTAGATGTAAGGTATAGAAAAAGGTGAGATAAAATTTGTTGAGTTTCTTCTATGTACCAGACATTTTCTATGCAATGCCACTTAATCCTCCCAATAATCCTCTTAGCTACCACTAGCCCCACTTTCAACATGAAAAAATGAGATGCAGAGATGTTGGATACGTTATCTGAAGGTACATAGCTTATAAGCAGCAGACCTGGGGTTTGAAATCAATTGTGTTTAGATACAAAGCTGGTACTCATTCCTATGTATTAATCAGTCAACTCCCTTCAACCTGTAGCTGATTGAGATGCACTCAACTATTTTAACAAGCGAGACTTTGTGAAGTATTTCATTGAGAAGGCAACTTCAAATACTGAAAACAGCGAACCATCTAACTAACTGTGAGTTCGGTAATATCAATGAGTGTTATATCATTAGGAGACTCGAGATCAGCAGATCCAGAGCTGCTTCCACAACCCCACAATCTCATGAGAAATTCAGAATCTCTCTGACTTTCTGCTGTACCATGTTGAGCATGTTGGTGAAGTCTGTCTTCGTGATTGTAAGGTGGTGTTACAATTTCCCAGGTCAAGAGAAGAGACGACAGGGAGAACATGAAAGGGCAGGGTGGTGGTTAGCTCTATGGGGATGTCACTCATTTATTTCATTACAGAAAATTATTCTTGTAGATTATTTCATAAGTCATTGACTTATGAAATAATTTCAGTGCAAAAGCATCTAGAAAAGTAAATATCTAACAAAAAGAAATGGGTCAATTTTAATTTGTTTTTACCAATGATTTGTTTTAGAAGGGTGGGAACATGGCTTCTTGAATAAAATCAGGATTTTATAAAATGAAAAAGAGATGTATAATGATTGAAAGGAATATGCTATATTTGTTATATGGCAAGAAATAGATCGGAAAACCTTATTTTCTGTTCCCTTTCTCCCAGTTCAGGTGTTCCTCAAGTCCCTGGAGACACAGAGAATTGCTCCCTTTCACTAATTATGTGGACTGAGTATTTTAAATGGCTGGAGTTTGGAGGAGGCACTGAAACAGTAACGTCTGACTCCTATTTCACTCAATTCTTGACAAGACTGGGGATGAGAATGAAGAAGAGTGATAACAATTGAAAGAGAATTTTCTTCGCTTTCATTCTTTCACAGACACCTGCCCTAATAGCACACACCCCAAATGGACAAAGTCCAGCTCTGCTGAACTGGCACATTAAATGAGTGCAATATTTTTAGTAAGAGCAGTAGCCAAGTACAATGACAATTCTTTTTCAAACGACAACCCTGGCCTCTAGCAGCTCATTTCTCTTTGCTGCCATCTGGTATCACCTCATATGAACTTGACCTGGGTACAGAGGAAGGGACTAGAATCCTTCAATTCTAGGGTCCTACAGAAAGGGACTGAGAGTTAAGCAAACCCAGTTCTGGAAAATAAAAAAAATATGGAGAATTGAAGCCCAACATTTGACATATTGAGATTCTGAGCAATAATAAATGCCCAGTGGGGGGTCGGGGGTTGACCGTAAATAGGCTGGCCACCTGAAATTCGAACTTTCTACATGATAACATTCGATTAATCAGAAGGCAGAGGACTCACTATCTTGAGCACCAAATGGCGCACTTTTCATTTTAAGGCCCTTGAGTTTTATATAGATTTATGTAGATATACATAGATTATGGTAAGAATAGAAAACACATGTTAAGCAATATCTGTATGCTAGGCTTTGTTGCAAGTCTTTCATCTATATTAACTCATTTAATACTTACAAATACAACCATGTAGGAATGATACTATTATTATCCCCATAACACATATGAAGAAACTGAGGCACAGAGATGTTAAGTAATTCCCCAAAGTTATAGAACTAGTAACTTGTTGAACCAGTAAGCAGGGTTTGAACCCAAGCAGAACCTGTATTGTATCCTACTAGACTACATGTTTCTGAAGATGAATTTCCCTTAGTATATTTATCCAGCTAGATTTTAACAGGTACCACACCCTGCCACCGACACAAACATGCATTCATACACACACAGCATGGCTATGGCTTGCTTGGTTGGTTAAGCCCTTCCCAAACATATTTACTCAGTAGTCTTTTTTTTTCCTAGAAAACATTCAGAGATTGATATTTCACGTACTCTACTTTGGGAAAAGCACAGTTTAAAGACAATGTGCAGCACACCCAAATAGGAATAAATCTACTCAGGACTTCAGTCATAAAAGGCTGATTACTTCATCACTCCATTCTGGTCTTGATAATATTTCTGAAAGATAACAATAAATAAATTAATAGTAAATAATAATGTTAATATCTGTTTTAAGTGTTTTCTGTATGTCACATATTATTTTAAATTTTTTTCTGTATGATATTTTATTTATGCTTCATAAACTCAAGGATGTAGGAACTATTAATCCCATTTTTAAAATAATAACATTTAAAAACAAAGATGTTAAATAACCAAAGTCTCAAATAATAACAAGTGGTGCCAATATTTTAATTCAGTCAGATTAACTTAGTTTAAATTAAAAGTCCGATTTTTGAAACTCACATAATTTCCTGGAGAGTTTTAATTCAAGTCTTCAGACAATGAAAGGACTAACTTAGAATGACTAAACCTACATAGTGAGATTATAATGTTCTGCCTTTTATGAATGAACTATTAATACAAACACATAGAGAGTGAACTTTTAATACTATAGAGTATTGCTCTGGTGTTAGCTTTTAATCTCACTGTGTTAATTAAGAGATGAATTCTCTAACCAGGTATAGCTACAGGGAAACATTCCTCTCCTTGTCTTTTTCGAATGATGATTTTTGTTTTGTGCTCTTTGCTGTTGTTTGTATTTTGTACATTTGGGCCAAGTACACAGAATTGAGGTCATTGTACTCTTAAGTTCATGGTATGTTATCACTTCATCATCAAAATTCTTGCCGGGGGTTTTATTTTATTTTGCTTTGTTTTCACTTGTCCACCACCTTAAATTCCACCCTTCTTCCCTCAGAAAGATTCACTCTGGTGTATAAAGTATTTTGTTTGCTCATTTGTTTTTGGAAAAATGCATGTCTTTGACTGGTGTTGCTTTTTGCTGGAAAATGGCCCATCTCTGTTTTGTGAGCATGTGGCTCCCAGTTCTGTTTCATCCTCCTTCTATAGCATCACTCTACCTGACTTCCGAGAACTTTCTAATCTGAGCCACTCTGGCTTTTGTTGAAAAGATGTTTTACTTCTATTTGTTTATTTCATTTTATTTGTGTTGTGTATTGACTGAGTTAGGTCTGAAAATATCCCTCTCATTTTGCTGGGCAATGGACTCCATGGCATGTGCACATAACACTATTTTAAATATTCCTTTTATCTATATGTGCTCAAGCTTTACATTTTTAACAATTTTATGACCTTTTTTGCAGGTTGCAAACTTCTTGTCATTTTTTTAAAGAAACTTTAGCTACAATTTTTGGAATATACTACATTCTCTTCAACCTTAAGCATCCACATTGCTGTCCCAAATATCTGGAACACATTTCTCCACATTTACATGTACTGACTCTGCCTATAATTTTTTTCTGATTTGGAGAATGCATAAGTTTGTAGAATAAATGAATGAATGAATGACAAGGAGAATTCTCAAAGGAGAGCATGTGCTATTCAATCAGATGATCCCTTCTAAAGATCACCGGCAAACAGCCTTGCCTGCCCTATATTCCGGTACCAACCTAACTCAGTGAGACTGACAGAACACCCGTGAGCTGTTTACCAAACATCTGTCTTCACGGGTGTGTGCAAAATCTTCTGTGTTACTCAGAACCAGTTGCAAGTTCAGGATGGATTTCTTCAGCTTAGTGCAGAAGACAAATAATGAACAAGAGTACAATCAAGGTTAATCACATATTTTAGAATTAGAAAGATGCTGCAACTAGTTGAAATTTGGTATCCGATATCTGGAAATAATATGCTGTTCATAACGAGGACATCTAATTGCGTAACAATTTGATATTTAATGGTGCAGCTCATCCTGCTGTTAATCCTCTCCTCTACAGTTCCTGTTCTAATGAGGTTACCACTAAATCAGTATGCTGGCTCCCCTGATCTCTTGAGAACCAACCAGTGGTCTTCATCATTAAGACTTTCCACAAGGTAATGAGAAAATTTTCCTGAATATTTGACTAAAATACAAATAAAACAAATGGAACAAATCAATATTTGCTGGTAACAGTACTGTAGAGGATTTGAACAGTTCATGGGCCTCACCCACTCCTACACATTGTAATTGCCTTGCTGAGAATGGGGCTCTCTGCCCATCTACAAGATTGGAGGAGCTCAAACCTGGACTAAGGATCTTACACAAACTGTCTACCCTATAAGAAGTTCTTGCTGGGAGTAATGATGAATAACACTCACAACACTCATAACTCTGACATTCTACCTGCAACTATTTAAACATTTTACATATTTTGACCCATATAATTATGATAACAATATTGGGAAGGTGCTGTCATTATCCCCAATGTATTCATTAAAGTAGGCCAGCTGATGTTAACAAATAAACCCAAATATGGAATGAATGGACCCCATAGTAATTTTACCCTTGCGTTAGGTCGATGATGGTTCAGTCACCTTTACCCTGTTGCTTCTAAGGTCATCCTGGGTGTTGCCATTCTACTCAGTCAAGAGGAGGAAAGAGCACGGAGGAATAGGTTATTGGAGCTCTATATGGGCCGTGCGGTTATCAGTTTTTCTGACATACCCTTGGCTAAAACCGAGTCATATGGTCACACTGACTGCAAGAGAGGCTAAGAAATATAATCTAGTTATGTACCCAAATAGAGAGAAAGTATTTTTATTAACAGCAACAGCTTATTTAGTGCTACACTCATTGTACAAATAAAAAACCCAAGGCAGCCAGATGTTATGGCTCATGCTTGTAATCCTAGTACCTTGGGAGGCTGAGGTGGGCAGATCATTTGTGCCCGGGAGTTCAAGACTAGCCTGAGCAACAGAGTGAGACCCCGTCTTTACAAAAAATACCAAAAAAATTGCCAGGCATGGTGACATAAGCCTGTAGTCCCAGCTACTTGGGAGGCTGAGGTGGGAGGATCTCTTGAGCTCAGGGAGGTTGAGACTGCAGTAAGCCCTGATTGTACTCCAGACTGGGCAACGAAATTAAATCTTATCTCAAACAAACAAAAAAAAAGCAAACAAAAGAAAAATAAATCCCAAGGCATAGGGAGCTTATGTGTTTTGCCCATATTCACACAAATAACAAGTGTGAAAGCTGAAATTTGAATTCAAACAGTTCACATGCAGCCATTTAGGCACTGGTTAAGATTTGCGCGAAGTCTGCGATTAGTCATTGCAACCATGCCTCCACCTTCCACATCAGACCCTAACCTATGAACAGGTTGTGTTAAGTTTCTGTCTTCACTTACATATGTGTTCCCTCACTACTCTGTGCTTCCTCCCCCTTGCTCCTCTTACTCTCCGCCCACCCCATCAATCATTTCTAACTCTTCCCCTGGAACATTTGCCGCAGGGTAAATTTTATACCCTCCAAATTTTCAAAGAACAATCTCCCCCTGTATTTCCTCCTGGAGTCTGGCTCTCTCTTTCCTATAGGCAGTTTACCCTGCAGCTCTTCCCCAGTGCCAGCTACTTATTCACTCACTCCCCACCCATCAATGGGCCAAAAGAGTGGGTGTTTAGTCTTCTGCTTCTTACTGTTGCTTCCAAATAAGCTTTATTTGTTACTAACAAATCACTAAACGTCTCCCTTCCTTGTTTCTACTCTTATTTTTTAATTCTCTGACCATTTGGTAGCTCCTTTCTGCAGGGCTTTTGCGCCTGCCTACAGTCCTCCCCATCCCAATCTCTACCTCATTCTAACACATTTCATCAGACAACATTTATGGCTCCTGAGCCTCATGTTGCAAATCTATTCCATTCAGGTGCAGTGGAGAGGGCAGGTTCTCCCTCCCTTTACTCACCCAATCCTTGCTTATAGCTTGCGTCCAGGTTTGACAGGCTGACAATGCTAGGATCCTGATATCTCCCAGCTCCTGTGTGTTTATAGGACAGAGATGGCACACTGGAAGGGGCAAGCCATGAAGACCAAGGGCTGTCACTCCCCTCTTGCTTAGCAGGAAAAGTGGGTCCTCACCCTTAGCTGTTATGAAGTAGTGCAGGGGCATGTCTTAAGGGCAAAGAACATAGTGATTCTACCTGAGGGCATTACTTTATTTGAAACAGGACTTGCAGAACCCTATGCTTAAAAATATTGTCAGAAACAATGGAGATGTTGGTGGAGAGCAGTTACGAAGAGGCTGGTAGTTCTATGCTATAAGCAAATGGCAAAGCAGCCTGAAGTTTAATAGAGAAAGTCAGTAAAAGAGACAGCCAATAAGAGCCGTCGTGGGATCACAGTCAAATCTTGGGTTCCAAGAGGCTGCGCTCATGCACTAGGCTGCAGTGACTCAGGCAATCAGAGCAGAACGTGGGGCAGATGAGCAGACCTCAAAGCCTTTCATAAGCCACAAAGACCCATCAACACAGGGGAGAAATCTCACTGGCTTTGGGGGCTTAAACACAACTTCTGACCAAACACTGACCCAGGAGAGACTCCTAGAAAGTGGTGCTTAAAGATAAAATCACATTCATCCTTGGTAGTCTCGAAGATTTCGTGTGTACCCAAGGCTATAGCCTCTCAAAAGCAATCAGGCAGGGAACCTCCAAGTTCCTAGTTCATGGCTGAATGTGGACCAAATACATAAAACCCCTGAACTATGATAGCAGCCTTTAGGCCACACATGAATCCAGTGGTAAAAGACAAAACTATAACTGGTTAATGGAACTTAGCACATTCTTTGACCAAGAAGTAGCTTGTACTGAGCAGATGTGAATGCCAAGTGGCCAGGCTAGAAGATAAAATCAAGGGAAAAAAATATCTGAGCATAAAGACCAGAAGCAGAAAACTGCTGGGGAAATAAACTCTGAAAGATTAGTTCAGCCAAGTCACTAAGCAAATAAACAAAAGCACAATTCAAAAATTGGGGTATTCATATCCAGAGTTGCTATATTATCTAAAATGTAGAGTTTTTAACGAAATATTGTAAGTAGCATAAAAAATGGGAAAACATGATCCATGTATTTGAAAAAATAGAAACTGCTTTTGAAGGGGCCACATGAGATGCAACTTCACACCCACTTGAATGACTATAATTAGCAAAATGGAAAACAACAAGTGTTTTTAAGGATGTAGAGAAATTGTGCATTGCTGGTGGGAATGTAAAACAGGGCAGCTCCTGTGAAAAACAGTTTGGTGGTCTCTCAACAAGTTAAACAGAGAATTACCACATAACTCAGCAATTCCACTTCTAGATCTACACTCCCCAAAAGGAACACAGGTGTTCGAGCAGATATGTGCACATGAGTTTTCATAATAGCACTATTCACAATAGCCAAAAGGCAGAAACAACCTGAATGTCTATCTGGATAACTGGATAAACAAAATGTGATATATACAAACCATAAACTATTTATTACTCAGCCACAAAACAGGAGTGAAGTATTTATACATGCAGCAATGTGGATGAACCTTGAAAAAATCATGCTAAGTAAAAGAAGCCAGACAAAAATGGAATGGTCACCTATTGGATGACTCCATTTGCATAAAATATACAGAATAGTTAAATTCTTAGATGCTAAAAGCAGATTAGCATTTGCCAACAGTGGGCAGATAGTAGGATGGGGAGTGACTGCTTAATAGGTACAGGGACTCCATTGGGGGTGATGACAATGTTTTGGAACTAAATAGAGGTAGTGGTTTTACAACATTGTAACTATATAAAATACCTCTGAATTTTACACTTTAAAATGGTTAATTTTCTATTATGTGACTTTCACCTCAACAACAAAAACATGAATTAATTACTGATACATTTTACACCATGAATAAACCTTGAAAATATTATGCTAAGGGAAAGAATCTCGTCACCAATAAAACACATATTATATAATTCCATTTATATGAAATGTCCAGAATAGGCAAATTTCTGGAAGTAAAAAGAAGATTAACAGGCGCCTAGGGTCGTAGGCATGGGAGGAGTGTGTTGGTGGGAACTGAAAGTGATTGCTGGTGTGTATAAGGTTTTTTTTTGGGGGGGGGTGGGGAGTGGACCAAAATATTCTAAAATTGGATTGTAATGATAGTTTGACAAGGCTGTGAATATATACTAAAAGCCCAGAATTGTATAACTTTAAATAAGTGAGTTGTATGGTATGTAAATGATAGCTCAATAAAGCTGCTTTAAAAAAGAATCAATGATATATTTGGGCTGTACTTGTCAAAAGCCATGAATTTAACATAAATTGAGAGAGGAGTTATATGAAGCTGAATGGAAAAGGAAGGTGGAAAATATATGAAAAAGAGCTTTTCTCTCTTCTCATTTACACTGAATATTTTTTGTTATGGCACTTAACACCACCTGATGCTTTGTATATTCATTGTCTATTTTCAGTCTCTCCCAACCGGAATCTAAGTCCCGTGTCCTGCTGCATCCCCAACACTATGAACTGTGCCTGCTTTATCAGTAAGAGCTGCCATAAGGGTTTTATAATAGGGCTGCCATAACAAAAATCCCCACAGACTGGAAGGTTTAAACAACAGAGATTTTTTTTTCTCTCATAGTTCTGGAGGCTGGGAAGTCCCTGATCAAGGCACACAAGGTTGGGTTACTCTGTGTTCTCTCTTCTTGGCCTGCAGAAGTTCATCCTCTCTGTATGTCTTTATGAGATCTTCCCCTTGTGCCTGTGTTCAAATTCCCTCTTCTTAAAAGGACACAGGTCATTTTGGATTAAGGCCTATGTCAGGCTTGTCCAACTCGTGGCCCGTGGGTCACATGTAGCCCAAGAGAGCTTTGAATGCACCCCGACACAAATTCATAAACTTTCTTAAAATATTAGTCATGGATCTTTAGTTTTTTTAAGCTTATAAACTATCATTAGTGTTAGTGTATTTTACATGTGGCCCAAGACCACTGTTCTTCCAAGGTTGCCCAGGGAAGTCAAAAGATTGGACACCTCTGGCCTATGCATTGGCCTGATTTTAACTAAATCACCTCTTTAAAGGGCTTAGCTCCAAATATAGTCCCATTCTGAGGCACTGGGGGTTGGGGTTTAAACAAATGAATTTGAAGGGAACGCAATTCAGCACACAGAGCGAGCTTGTGAATATTTGCTAGATGAATAAATAGCTACCATGCCAACACGCAAACTGGAATATCATATTGTAACAAAACGATATGAATAAAAACGATCACAGATATTTATACATAGAATAGAGTGTAAGTAAAACACCTCAGAATGCTAACCATTGTGGTGAGATCATGGATGATTATGGATAATAATCTTCTTTTACATTTTTCTGTTTTTCGACATTTATACACCATAGTAAGTTTTACTTTGTTTTCCACAAAAAAAATATCTGTTTGTTGAAGATGATTTGGGAGGCAGGAAAGAACTAAAAATATAACTTAATAATTCTACCTCCTTTATTCACTTTACCACACTTCAAAAATTTTAAACTGTCATACTGTTCCATTTTTCTATACACCTATATGTATCTATATTCTATACAGTTTTATACAGTTGGAGGTAAATATTCTTTGCTGTTTTATAATATGGTTTTTATATAATATAATATCATATAATTTTATATATAATGTAATATAATTTTTTATAAAATATAATATAATTGCTGTTTTTAAAAAGGGTACATTTTTAGCTCAATAGTTATACTTTTTCTCATGATTTTCTAAACATGATTATTTAATTGATGAATAATAGCAACATACACCATCATGTTTATGTTACCCCCTATTGTTGAATAACAATTTTTTTCAGTTAAAGATTGTTACAAATAATGTTTCAGCATACATTCTTATAAATAAATATTTACACCAATCTCCAATTATTCTGTTGGATATATTTGTAAAGATGAAATGTCTAATCCAAAGTGTATGTTGATTTTTAAGGCTTCCATTACACATTGCCTAATAATAAAGACCTGATACTTAAATTTACACTTCTTTGTGTTAGTCTTATGAAGAAGAGGCAATAAGTCTCACTACCCAAAGCAAACAGATCAAGAAAGAAAACAAAACGAAACAAAAAACACAAAAATTAGTGTTTTAAAGTGTCCATCAATCTCAAATTATCAGGAACTAATACACTGGAGCAGAAAATAGCAAAATATACACGTAAGTTCCAGGGCCAAGTTTGTGGTAGAAAACATGTTCCCTTCCATGGTCCATAGTAGATAAGCCCAAGAGCCTGTAGCAGTGAACACAAAGTTGGAGTTTTAAGCGCTAAGTCATCTGCAGACCACCTCTGCTTCTTGTTTGTTATTTTCGTCTCTGGAACTCCGTGGAAGCACTTGACAACTAGCTCTAATTATATATTCTCATAATTATGGGGTAGATGTCTCTCTCCATCTGAAAGTTCCATTCTTCCCTTTTAAAGGTCACTGTAACCGAATAAAGACTAACTGATTCTAATTAGGGCTTTCATCCACTAATCCATCTACCTCATTTTAAAAACGATCAAAATGAGAACCAAAGAAAGGAAGGGGCTCATCCATTTTTACTTTAGCTAGTCAGAGACCTCAAGGATTCTAATACCTAGTCCAGTGTTCCTGGACCATATTCACCTCATATAGTCGTGGTGAAGTTTAACTGGACTAATGTATGTAAACCTGTAGTACAACACTGATGTAAAGGTAAATCCTAATCATACCTATTTTGTGAGAGAGGCTGTATGGTATAGTGACTGACTGCAAATGTGAGTTCCGGAGACAGGCATCTGGAATTTTGAATCCTGTCTCCATCACTAGCTATGTCATCTTGGGCAAGTTATTTTCCTTCTGTAGCCCTGGCTTTTCCACAGGATACTTGACAGCATTGAGTGATACCGCACATGTCAAGCAATTTAGAAAATCATCTACTATATTATTTATCAACAGTAATTCACAAAAATTCAGTAAAGCATGTTAGGATAAATGCTATCATACACATATTATGATAAGGATTGAGTGATGTTTTATTACGTGCTCAAGACCCCATGGAAAATTTTTTCCCCACAGAAAGCTACAATCTGGGTCTACCATGATTCGCTTCAATCAAAAATAAGTTGAAAGTTTGAGATACTTGTCTAATGGAGAAATATATAAAAGAGACAATGGGATTATTTGTTTTTCTATTAATCAGATACCATGTACGTTCCATATAATGTGAAAGTGATGATCGGCACAGAGTTGGTGGTCTGAATATCAGGAGAGTTGATTTAGGATAAATGTAATCCATGTGGATGGAACCTAGGACTCCAGCAAAGGTTACCTGCAGGAGCTGATGGGTTTAAATACCACCTGTAACCTTTTTTACTCTAATTTATGAGAATTCGGTAACTGAGCAGTTATGGTAATAGTGTTGGTTTCGGCAAAGAATACATTTTAAAGAGTTGGGGAGGGACATCACTGATCTCCCATAGGGAGTGTTTTATTATTTTTTCAGAGAACAGAGAAGACTCGGCTTAAAAAATTGAAAGATGCTGTAGTATCAGCTACTGGAGAGGCCAAGGCAGGAGAATGGCAGGAACCCGGGAGGCGGAGCTTGCAGTGAGCCGAGATCGCGCCACTGCACTCCAGCCTGGGCGACAGAGCCAGACTCCCTCTCAAAAAAAAAAAAGAGAAAGATGCTTCAGTCCTTGGATTTATCCAGAATCATAAGCACTTCAGATTGTTCTCCGATTATCTGCAGCTACTATCAGAGAGATGAAGACTTTGTTGAGGGTATGGGGCAGAGAGAGAGGGGACAAGTGCCTAATGTGAAATTTCAGCAATGGTCCTGCATTTTCTGTCTTAAATTGCACCTTAAAACATTAAAATTACAAAGGGAATGAAAACTCTGTCAGGTTTTGATATGATTTGGACGTCTCGTCCCCTCCAATTCTCACGAGGAACTGTGACTTCCAATGTCGGAGGTGGGCCTAAGGAGATGTTTGGGTCATGGGTGTGGATCCCTTATGAATGGGTTGGTGCTGCCCATGAGGTGATGAGTGAGTTCTCACTCTGTGAATTTAAGTGTGATTTGGTTGTTTAAAGGAGCCTGGCACCTTCTCCCTCTCTCTCTTGTTCCCTCTGTCACTATGTGATATGCCTGCTTCCCCTCTGCCTTCTGCCATGATTATAAGCTTCCTGAAGTCTCACCAGAAGCCAAGCAGATGCTGGTGCCATGTTTCTTGTATAGTCTGCAGAACTGTGAGCCAAATAAACCTCTTCTCTTTACAAATTACCTAGCCTAAGGTATTCCTTTATGACAATTCAAAACAGACTAACACAGGTTTCATGACAGTTAGTATTGCATTCTGGTTAAGAATACTGTACCAGCCAGGTTCAAATCCCAGGTCTGTCTTTAACTGACCACATGATCTGGGGGATTTTGTGTAACCTCTTTATGCCTCAAGTTGCTATTTTATAAAATTGTAAATAAAAAGAGATACGGATAGCAGTTACTTTGCTTAGTTGTTATAAATAATTAGTTGAGGCTGGCCATGGTGGCTCACGCCTGTAATCCCAGCACTTTGGGAGGCTCAGGCAGGCAGATCACATAAGTCCAGAGTTTGAGATCAGCTTGGCCAACATGGTGAAATCCCATCTCTACTAAAAATACAAAAATTGGCTTCGGGTGGTGGCACACGCTTGTAATTCCAGCTACTAGGGAGGCTGAGGCACGAGAATTGCTTGAACCCAGGAGATAAAGGTTGTACTGATTGAGTGTACATACACATGCACATACTCCCTCTTTCCACCAACATATACACTTAGGGAAATGCCTGACACACAAAAACCACATAAGTATTTCATAATATAATTTTCCTGGAAAAACTGAATCACTAATGAACATTGCTGGTTGATTAATTTATCACTTGATAGATCAGACATCTCTTTAATATGACTATTTTAGATTTCTGTAAGAAACCTCAATATCTGATAGATTTATTATATTTCTTCTAAGAAACTATTAAAAATTGATTCTAAAACTACTTGGAAGTCTTAGGATATTAGATCAAGGAGTCACCTTAGGTGTTATTCAGAGTAATCTTTCAGTTTTCAACGGAGAAAACTGAATCACAGAAACAATGTTCCCAAAGTGACAGGACTCTTGGTAAAGAAATATAGTAAACTTCAGAGCTATGTGATCTCCATCTAGGAATTTTTCTCTTGGACCAGGTAACTCACTCTAATTATTTCCTACCTTAGGAGTTTCCATCATTTTAGATTTCATGAACTAATATATGTTTACAAATGTTTTGATACTCTGTATTTTTGTCATCTAAGAATAAATACAAAATAAAACAAAGATTCACAAGTAAGTTAAGGAAATACTAGAAAAGTAAGAAGGACATAAAGCCAGAATAAACAGTGTTCTGTCTAAACTTGATATTTCTTTAAATGGAACAGAAAGAAGTACAAAGCATGAAGGAAAGCATTGATAAATTGATCCTCAAAGTAAGAATCTTTGCCTTTTGAAACACAATTTAGAAAATGAGAGGCAAGTGAAATAAGCCAGGCACAGAAGGAAAGCAAATCACACACTGACAGAAAACATATATGATAAAGAACATATACCAAATACTTTAAAAGCTCTTGTAACTCAATAGTGAAATCACAAATAACCTAACAGAAAAATGGGGAAATAATTTAAACAGACACTTAACCATCCAAGATATACAGATGGCAAAGAAGCACATGAAGAGGTGTTCGATATCAGTAGTCATCCGAAAAAATGTAAAGTACAATCACAATGTACACTGCTAGAATGGCTAAAACTAAAAACAAGCAAACAAACAAGATAGCACTACCCAGTGCTGGCAAAACTTTAGCGCAACTGAAACTCTGAGACACTTAAAATGATACAGCCACTTTGAAAAATGTTTCAAACTGTCTTGCGTATTTACTATATGAACAAGCAATTCCATTCCTGATATTTATATAAAAGAAATAAAAATATATATTACCACAGAGACTTGCATTTCAATGTTTATAGTAGCTTTATTTATAGTAGCCCAAAACTGTAAAGAATTCACCTGTCTATCAACTGTTGAATCTGTTATAAAAAAAAAAAGTAGTATACACATATAGTTGAATATTACTCAGCAATAAAAAGTAAAACACTTCTCCTGTACCCAACGAAAAGAGTTATGGTAAGTGAAAAACAATCAGACATAAATGACTACCTACTATATACTGCTCAAGAAATTTAATTTTAATGTGTTTCATATGGTTTTCTGTATGTTTCTTGTTCTTTGGTTGCTTTGAGCATCTCGAATCTGTTTGTTTATGGTTTTTATCAAATTCTAATTTTTTAAAGAAAATTTTACTTAATAGGCTTTTTAAAAAGCAGTTTTAGATTAATAGAAAAATTGGGCAGAAAGTACATTGAATTTCCATATACTCCCTCAACCACTCCCCAGATTCCTCTCTTATTAACATTTTTCATTAGTGTGGTACATTTGTTACAATTGATGAGCCAATATTGATCAATTGCTATTAACTAATAATAGAATAAACCAATAAACCATAGGGTTCATTATTTGTGTTGTACGTTCTATGGGTTTTGACAAATGTGTAATGAATATATCCACTGCTACAGTGTTATAGAGAAGAGTTTCCCTCTGACTCTACCTATTCAACCATCCCTCACTTCACTCAGTCTACGCCCCTCCCCTGCAAGTCCCCGGCAACCACCAATTATTTGAATGTCTCCATAGTCTTCTCTTTGTTAATTTTTAAATTGAGTTCTTTGTTTTCTTTGTTGAGTTTTAAATCCAGAAAAGTTTCAGCCATTATTACTTCCAATATTTTTTCTGTGCCCCACTTCTACTTCAGGGACTCAACTTACCCCTGTACTAGGCTGCTTAAAACTATCCCTCAGCTCATGGATACTTTGTTCGTTACTTTTCTTTCCTGGATTTCATTTTAAATGAAGACATGTCTTTATGTGGTTGAATTCACTAACCTTTTCTTCTGTAGTGTCTAATTTTCTATTAATTGCATCCAGTGCAAATTTTATCACAGACATCGTATTTTTTACCTTTAGATTTTTAATTTGGTATTTGATTATCTCTTCCATGTCTCTAAGTAACCTGATTAATTTTTCTCTATTTTCTTTAACACGTATTCATTGTCTACTAATTTTATCATTTGTGCCATTTCTGGATTGGTTTCTGTCAACTGATTTTTCTTCTCACATGTCATATTTTCCTTCTTATTTGCATGCCCAGTAACTTTTTATTGGTTGTCAAAAGTTGTGAATATAACATTGTTAGGGACTGGATAATTTCCTATTCGCTAAATGTTTTTAAAGTTTGTTTTAAAAAATGGGTAATTTGTTCTTGGGTTTGTCCTAAATGCATTCCAAAGCTGGTTTCAGACTATGTTAACATATTTAATGGCCTATGGTGAAATAGTAAAAATAATGTGATATATTTGTATTGGATTATATACACAATTATTGGTGTACATATGTGTATAACACATACCTATAAAATTAAATTACATTGTATTGTTTTATATTCTGGCTTTTATATTTACCATATTATTAATAATTTTATATAATTTTTCTAAACTAATGTTTAAAACTTTTTATAGTATGTTTTCCCTAAACATAAACCATCACTAACTAAACCAACTAACTTTATATTGTTGGATATTTAGATTCTAAGTGTCTCAAGCTAAACCTCTGTCTTTGTTATCGATGTTATGTAGTGCAGTGACCTTCTTTTCCCTGAACTCCTTTGAATAGGATTTGTCTCTCTGATAAACAAGAAAATTCCAGTTAATTTTCCCCAAAGTTTACATAGAGGAGTAAAGTGAATGCAATATATAAAATACCGTGTACAGTGCCTGCTACATAAGTGTTGCTCAATACATAATACTTATTTTTAAAGATGGAAAAACCATTACAAAAACAGTCTCAAATAAAAATACATATTTTTATCCAAATCAAGAATAAATAATCGAAGCCTTGCTTAGAAAATGATATCAGATGGAGAGCAAGTGTTGGATGATGAGTGAAGAAGGTTTAAAAAGACTTTTTGTCTTAAAGGATCACACTCTAGGACTTTATGCTCATTAGAAATAACTCAGCTTTGTACACTATCAGTTTGCAAAGACTGAGTGATTGGAAACTGACAGCAGCATTGTGTTCTAGGACCTGCCAATTTATGGCATGCCTTTGATGAAAGCAGACTCCTAAGCCTTCAGTGTTTTGCCAAGTGGAATATACTTTGTCTCATCACCAATGATGAGCATGTGACTCAAGGTGGCAATGCTGTCCTGGCTTCCCAGTAATTTCTTTAAATTAAATAAATGACCCCTTTGGAGGCAATTAGTTCAAATAAAACTTTAGTTGTAATTTTTGAGAGAAACAGAAAGAGATTCAGGCAAGTGTGTGTTTTTCCTGTGAAATTGAATCTTGGCGAGTATATGGCTTGCGTTTGTTACAGCTCTCCTCTTCCTACACAGAAGCTAAGAATGAAGACAGATCAGATAAGGGTCAGCTGCAGACAATATAAACCACTATAACTAGTTTAAGCAGAAAGAGAGTTCCATCGAAGCTTACCAAATGTGAGGTAGGTTAGAAAATCACTGGAAATCTGAAGGAGCTAGGTGTAGGCAGGACTCCCCAGAAAAAATTTCTAGCATTCAGAATCACATGATCTCTGCTGTAATTGTGAGAACTTCCATTACCAATGTGCGAAAAGTACTAAATTAAGAATCTGCTGACACAGACCTGGGCTGCATCTACTGTGATCAGGAAAGCTTCCACCTCCACCATAGAAAATCACTGACTCAGGAAGTGTCTACTGATGGACCACATTGCCTCAGCCATAATACAAGCCAGAAAAATGAATGCCTAACATACCAACCTTATCCACCCCTCAACAATTTCAAATCTGTGTCTCATGAAAATGCCATGGTTTGGCACAACTCATAGCCAGAAGGAAGACTAGAAATGCAGTTTGGAGTTTTACATATTTTGAAATGTGGAAGACATACTAAAAAAAATGCACAAATGTTGAACAGGTAAATCTGTAGTATCTTCCACAATTTCACAATGTGGCTAAGAGATAGAAGCCAGGTTCTGAACCTTTGATCAGGCAATGCAGTACTTGACAGTACCTCCAGACTGTTTCTTTTTTAACATTTGAGTCAATTAATACAGAACCTTATTGGTAAGGTATATTTTCTGCCACTTATCAGAAACCCACGTGATGCAAACTTCAAGGTTCCTTCCAACTCTAATGTTCTATAATTTATTTTACTTTGCTCAAGAAATTTACCAGCAATGATTTTGGTGGAAGGGAAATGCAGTATTAAATAGGAATTACCAAGATCAAAATTACAAATGTCGTAGAGTTTATCTCTCTTCTTCCCTGTATCCTACCATTATTCCTCATCCTCATCATGGTTTACCATTCCTAGTGAGGACAACATGTCCTCAATCAGCTATAGGATATTTAGTTTGGCAAATTTAGAAAAGGTTTAAGCATGTGTAGTGCTCTGTTAAGAGAACTCTAGGCCTATCTAACAGATGGACGTTCAATGGAATGAGTCAGAAGGGGTCAGCACAGGGGTGGCTGAGGAACTCCTCTTCCTTGGGTGAGGAGATGGAGATAAGACATTTTGGGTAGCAGTCATTGCCCAGCTGGTGGGTTGTATTACATAGAAATGGAAATGTCTTTAATTTATCTTGTATAAATATACTTAATTTATCTTGTCCTTAATTTATCTTGTATTATAAATAAATAAGATCGACAATCATTAGTCACTTTCCCATTCTACTCTTTGGATATACCCAAATGTGATATAACCGGCACCTTTCTTAAGTTCTGAGAATACAAAGATAAGTAATACAGAGTCATTGTCAAAGGACTACAAGAAACTAGTTCCCTCATCTAGGAAGAGAACCACATGGTTTTGGAAAGCATATTGAGGAAAATCTCTTCAAACTTCACATTTCCACTGGGGATGAATCTTATTTCAGGAAATAGAAATCTATGCTTTTGGTTAGATTTCCTCATTAAATACTCTCCAAACACATAATATTTTCC
>NW_012101776.1:2171582-2174345 GCF_000951045.1 Mandrillus leucophaeus
TCAAATCTGTGTCTCATGAAAATGCCATGGTTTGGCACAACTCATAGCCAGAAGGAAGACTAGAAATGCAGTTTGGAGTTTTACATATTTTGAAATGTGGAAGACATACTAAAAAAAATGCACAAATGTTGAACAGGTAAATCTGTAGTATCTTCCACAATTTCACAATGTGGCTAAGAGATAGAAGCCAGGTTCTGAACCTTTGATCAGGCAATGCAGTACTTGACAGTACCTCCAGACTGTTTCTTTTTTAACATTTGAGTCAATTAATACAGAACCTTATTGGTAAGGTATATTTTCTGCCACTTATCAGAAACCCACGTGATGCAAACTTCAAGGTTCCTTCCAACTCTAATGTTCTATAATTTATTTTACTTTGCTCAAGAAATTTACCAGCAATGATTTTGGTGGAAGGGAAATGCAGTATTAAATAGGAATTACCAAGATCAAAATTACAAATGTCGTAGAGTTTATCTCTCTTCTTCCCTGTATCCTACCATTATTCCTCATCCTCATCATGGTTTACCATTCCTAGTGAGGACAACATGTCCTCAATCAGCTATAGGATATTTAGTTTGGCAAATTTAGAAAAGGTTTAAGCATGTGTAGTGCTCTGTTAAGAGAACTCTAGGCCTATCTAACAGATGGACGTTCAATGGAATGAGTCAGAAGGGGTCAGCACAGGGGTGGCTGAGGAACTCCTCTTCCTTGGGTGAGGAGATGGAGATAAGACATTTTGGGTAGCAGTCATTGCCCAGCTGGTGGGTTGTATTACATAGAAATGGAAATGTCTTTAATTTATCTTGTATAAATATACTTAATTTATCTTGTCCTTAATTTATCTTGTATTATAAATAAATAAGATCGACAATCATTAGTCACTTTCCCATTCTACTCTTTGGATATACCCAAATGTGATATAACCGGCACCTTTCTTAAGTTCTGAGAATACAAAGATAAGTAATACAGAGTCATTGTCAAAGGACTACAAGAAACTAGTTCCCTCATCTAGGAAGAGAACCACATGGTTTTGGAAAGCATATTGAGGAAAATCTCTTCAAACTTCACATTTCCACTGGGGATGAATCTTATTTCAGGAAATAGAAATCTATGCTTTTGGTTAGATTTCCTCATTAAATACTCTCCAAACACATAATATTTTCCTTTGATAGCATTTAATACAGTTGTGCACAATTATTTGTGCAATTACTTTGTTAACATCCATGTCCCATGATTTACAGCAAGTTGTACAGGGCCAAAGATGGTATCCAGCTTGTTAATTTCTGTATCCTCAGGACTAAGACAGAATCTGGCAAATAGGAATCACATTATAAGTATTTTTTTTAATATAAGTGAATAAAACTATTGTCCTGATTTCAAAATCAGAGCAAAAGTTGAAAGCAATTACCTTTAAAACTTCCTCTATCTTCCCCACCTCTACCTTCTAAGCAAAATCTTCCCCAAATCCCAAATTTAAAATTAAACAAAATAGTGTATTTCCCTCATGAATAATTGAAGCTAAAAGATAGAAAAGTATCTGCAAAGCACTATGCTTGTTGTCGTGCCCGTGTTCCATAACTATCATTTATATGCATTTGCTAGTATCTGTTACCAGGATATTGGCTTTCAATATATGATTCAATTTAACCATTATTACTATATTCTAAGATAGGTATCACTATTTTACCTATGAGAAAAGTAAGGTCCAGAGAGTTTAACTAACCTAATGGAAATTGACAGAGCTAAGATATGAGCCCAGGTCTTTTTAATTCCAAAGCTGGAGTCATTCCCAGGTTGGCTGGGCATGTTATTTCCCAGAATGAATTAGGCTCAAGATTCTTCTCCCACTGATTTAACTACAGAAAAGCTGGATAAGTTCTATTTCATCTCTGGCCCTAACAGTTTTTCAAATGTGATTTCTAGCAGCACAATAATTGTCCCCAAATTCTATTACAATCAAACAGTTTGGACATATCAAGAAGTTTATTCCAATGGGATTTTCTGTGCCCTTGCCTGCCTAGCAACTCTCCCTGGAAGACAAGATAGATGGTGCACACACTAGTTATGGGTCCCACACCTCCAGTTCTGGAAGAGGTGTTTTATTTTAACTCTAAATCTTTAAAAGCTCCTTTGTAAAGTCATAGCAAACACTCTTGGGCTTGTTTTGTTTGCAGAGTGGAATGGTGGTCTGCACTTTTAAAGTTATGATCTCTCTGAGTCTCCCCATTCCTGCATTCCACAGCACAGTAAGAACTGAACATTTTTAGTTTTAATTTTCCAATGCCAATGACAGTCTAGACAACTCAGACGAAATATGCCTTTGAATTAATAGGTAGTTCCACAGGAGGTGGAGGCATACTATGTTTTGATGCAGACATGCTCTTTAAAAGCAAGATGCAGCAATCCTGTTTGTTAAATGCCTGGTGAGAAGGTAGAATAAAATTGTAACTTTTAGGGCATTATAATTAAAAGTGAAGGCCATGGTGAAAGGACTTTATTTTTCTAGCATAAGCTTTGCTCTGCTTTCTAACTTCTGAGGCTCATGGGGTTGAATTCCCAGAGCTCTGTCAATAATGTGGTTCACTAGCAAATTCGATGTATTTTCTCAGCTGTAACAGAGCATGTTAGCATAACATTTGCTCATAGCTCCTAAGAGATCAGAAGGCGTCTAGAGGTTTATATTAGTGTTTTGAAGATTGTTATTATTTAAACTTTTGTAAGAAAGTAGAGAATACTCAGTGAGAACTATTTGAAGCCTGAGTA
>NW_012101776.1:2174395-2182631 GCF_000951045.1 Mandrillus leucophaeus
TTGTAAAGTCATAGCAAACACTCTTGGGCTTGTTTTGTTTTCAGAGTGGAATGGTGGTCTGCACTTTTAAAGTTATGATCTCTCTGAGTCTCCCCATTCCTGCATTTCACAGCACAGTAAGAACTGAACATTTTTAGTTTTAATTTTCCAATGCCAATGACAGTCTAGACAACTCAGACGAAATATGCCTTTGAATTAATAGGTAGTTCCACAGGAGGTGGAGGCATACTATGTTTTGATGCAGACATGCTCTTTAAAAGCAAGATGCAGCAATCCTGTTTGTTAAATGCCTGGTGAGAAGGTAGAATAAAATTGTAACTTTTAGGGCATTATAATTAAAAGTGAAGGCCATGGTGAAAGGACTTTATTTTTCTAGCATAAGCTTTGCTCTGCTTTCTAACTTCTGAGGCTCATGGGGTTGAATTCCCAGAGCTCTGTCAATAATGTGGTTCACTAGCAAATTCGATGTATTTTCTCAGCTGTAACAGAGCATGTTAGCATAACATTTGCTCATAGCTCCTAAGAGATCAGAAGGCGTCTAGAGGTTTATATTAGTGTTTTGAAGATTGTTATTATTTAAACTTTTGTAAGAAAGTAGAGAATACTCAGTGAGAACTATTTGAAGCCTGAGTAGGATTCCATACAATTATTTCACCCAGTGTACAGCTGTAAAAGGTATTCCTTTACAGAGAAGCCATGGAGATTTGCATGGAAGAACAGTTATAGTTTCATCCAATCTGGTCTCAAGTTTATAGTCTTATGTGAACTAATATATACATGGAGAAAGACCATCTATGATATTATTAACAATGGATCTATCTAGAAATTTACTATTGTGGTTAAGGTATCTTGACTTATAAAAGTTGTTTGTACTGTATCAAAGACGGTGGTACTTAATAGTAAATGACATATGAGACAGCTACAAGTGCAACTTACCCTATCCATTCTACAACAGCCATCCAACTCCCTAGACCAAGGATATCTAAGGATGCCACAATCTGAGAGGCATCAAAGTCTATGTGAAAATTTCATCGTCAAAAGAGCTCTAAGCTCTTTTGGATTCAAATAAACCAAAATCTCAACGCCAGCTGATGTAAACAACAAAAGCATGTGTTGGGGCAGGTAAGTGAAAGGCGCAGAGATAATACGTTAGGAAAGTGTTTTTGTTTTTTCAGGAGAGTAGATTAGATGTTTCTAAGTGCATCAGCCACTTGGAAATAGCAAGATAGTGCATAAAGATGAACTCTGTTAGCTTTACTTCAAGAAGGAAAATGGGAATCCACAGAAACATGAAGGACACTCCAAATCCTGGCAAGGAGAATGCCAGCAAACAACCCTCGATGGCATCAGGATGATAAAAGTGAGTGAATCTCCTATACGTGAGAGAAGCAGAGAGCCTCCCTCTGTGACTCACATTTCCACTGGGGATCAAAGAAAGCCAGGCCAAGGGAGAGCACTCTCTTTTTTTTCTCCCAAGCCCCAGAGCAACTTGGGGAGAGACTTGGAGATGCTGTGAAGGAAAGACAATGGGAAAAGCTGAAGGCATTGCTTCTCTCAGATCTGGCAATTTTCCCAGATCTGGACATAGAGCAGGGCATCATTTTTAACCCAAGTGCAAAGTCAGCCATTCTTAACCACCTAGCGGTGTGGCCATGCAGACATTTTAGTCTTGGGCCAGAGATTGGAGCACCTTCTCTGGAGTAGGGTGGGGGCCTAGACAGCCAGAAGTGTGGAAAATGTCTCAGCAGTAGATGCTAGAATTGTGTTCTCCCCTGTTGCCAGTCTGGAATGAGAAGAGAGCTGCTACAGCTTCTGTATCTTCTGGACAGAGAGACTTACAGCCAGGGCCAGTTTGGTGACTTCACACATGTCTGTGTGTGCCATGGCTGGGTGCCCCACTTTTCTCCCCCGTGATCAAGGTGCAGCAGGGCCCTTTCTGATCCACCCTTTCACTCCCAGGTGAAAATCCAGGCATTTAGAGCACTCACTTACCTCGACTAGCAGCCTGAGCAGCCCCACCCTTCCTAGACATAGATTGTGGTGCAGTGAGGCCCTTTCCATTCCATGGCCAAGCAAATCTTCAGGCATTTGGAGCACCAGCTTGCTTGGATCAGCAGCCTGAGCTGCCCCATCATTCCTGTGCAGAGACCCTTGTGCAGGGATAAGGGGCCCTCTCTGCTATATTCTTATGCAGATCCCCAGGCAGTCAGAGTACCTGCTTGCCTGGTTCAGCAGCCTGAGTCACCCCACCTCTTCTGTGAAGAGATCTTGATGCAAGGTGATGTGGAGGATGGGGGGCGGGTCTCCACTCCATGTCCAAGCAGATCTCCAGATATTTGGAGTACCTGCTCACCTAGATCAGCATCCTGGCCCGCCCAACCCTTCCTGTGTATTGATCCTAGTGCAGGGAGGCCCTTTCTCCTTCATACCCAGGGAGATCTCTAAGAATTCAGAGTACTCCCTCATCTGGTTCAGTAGCCTAAACCATTCCACTCTTTCTGGACATAGATTATGGTGCAGTGAGCCCTTCTCTTCTCCATGCCCAGGCAGATCTCCAGGCATTCAGAGGACCAGCTTGCCCAGATCAGCAGCCTGAGCCACTCCACATTTCCTATGCAAAGATCCTGGTATGTGGAGGAGAGGGACCTCTCTGCTATATCCCCAGGTAGATCTCCGGCACTCAGAATACCTGCTTGACTGACTCCACAACCTGAATTGCCCAATCTTCTTGTGAAGAGATCTTGGTGCAGGAGTGGGGGTGACTCCCTGCTCCATGCTCAGGCAGATATCCAGGCATCGAACTCATCCACTGTCCTGGACTGATTTAGACCAACCCCTTACCCAGATAGAAAACTTGGGGCTGAGAAAGTTTTCTGGCTCCATGCCTAGAGACACCTCTGGGCGATTGGTGGCCACACAATGAATTCTCCCTTGGCACTTGTGCCAGCCATTGGGGGACTTGTAGGCAAACCTGCTTTGTCTGGCCCAATCCATTGTGGCCCCTGCTACCCTGGGGTTGAGCAGGAACTCAGGCCACTGTGCATTCCATGAATCAGCTTATTGCAAGAGGCAGCAGAGAGTTTCTGCCAGTAAACAAGGATTAAATATGTACCCAGCTGTGCTGGCCAGCTCTTCCCTATAAATTTCCTCTATCAACTTGTAGATTGAACTGTATAGCACAATGTAAAATCTACTGAAAGAAGTGCACAGGGCTATAGAAGCAAAGTCAAAAGACCCTATCAAGCACTCTATACAGTCACATTCCTAGGGAGGGAAGAAAGGAAAGAAAAAAAAAAACAATACTATTATAGGAAAAGAAAGAAAAAAAATTCCTACTTGCACAAAAGTAATTTTAGAAATTAGAAATGCCAGCCTTTCCAGATGAGAAGAAATAGGGGCAAGAATTCTGGCACCATGGTAAATCTGAATGTAGTGACACCACCAAAGAATTACACTAGCTCTCTAGCAATGGTTCCTAATGAAAATGGAAGCTTAGTCAAAACAAATAGGAATTAAAAACACAAATTGCTTAATGAGATCCAACATGATGTCGAAAAGTTTTAACACAGAGAAACTTCTAAAGCAATCCAAAAAATTAGGAGAGATAAACACCTTCAAAAGAAATCAATCAGCATCTGGAAGGAAAAGCTCACTTGAGGAATTTCAAAATACAATAGAAACCTTTATCTATAGATTGAACTAAAGAGAAGAAAGAATTTCTCACTTGAAGACAGTTCCTTTGAGCTAACCCACTCAATCAAAAACAAAGAAAAGATAATTTTATAAAATAAACAAGTCTTTGAGAAACATCAGATGATGTAACGTGACCAAACCTACAAATTATTGGCATTCGTAAGAGAGAAAGAAAATAAGTAAATAATCAGGAAAACATATTTGAGGAAATAATTCAAGGCAATTTGCTAGAGAAGTAGACATCCAGATACAAGAAATCCAGAGAACATCTATGAGATACTATACAAAATAAATATCACCAAGGCATATGCTCACCAGACTATTCGAGGTGGACAATAAAGAAAAAGTCTTAAAGGCAGCTAGAAAAACATGTGAGATCACGTATAAACAGAACCTCATAAGGCTAACAGTGAAATCAGCAGAAACCTTATAAGCCTGGAGATATTGGGGCCTATTTTCAGCATTCTTAAAGAAAAAATTCCAACCAAGAATATCATGTCCTGCCAAACTAAGCTTCAGAAGCAAAAGAGAAATAAAATATTTTCCAGACAAGCTAGTACTAAGGGAATTTATTACTACTAGAGCAGCCTTGCAAGAGATCTTTAAGGGAGTTTTAAACATGGAAATGAAAGAACAGTAACTCTTGCCACAAAAATGCACTTATGTACATAGCCCACAGACTCTATAAAGCAACCACATGATGAAAGGTACAAAGCAACCAGTTTACAACTTTATGAAAGGATCAAAGCTTGACATATCAATATTTACCTGGAATGTAAGTAGTCTAATGTCCAACTTAAAAGTCAGAGAGTGGCAAATCAGATTAAAAAAAATACAGATACACCTATGTGCTGTCTTCAAGAGACTCATCTCACATGTAATGATACCCATAGCTTCAAAGTAAAAGTTTGGGAAAAAAACTCTACCACAGAAATGGAAAACAAAAAAAGAGTAGAGGTTACTATTTTTATATCAGATAAAACAGACTATAAACCAACTACAGTAAACAGGGACAAAGAATGACATTATGTAATGATAAAGTGTTAAATTCAACCAGAAGGCTTAACTTTCCTAAATATATATGCCTCAACATTGGAATACCCCAGTTTATAAAACAAGTACTTCTACATACATGAAAAGTTGTAGACAACCACACAATAACAGTGGTGTATCTCAGAATCTCACTGAGCATTAGACATATCGCTGAGTGAAAAACAAAGATATTCTGGACTTAAACCTGACACTCAACCAATTGTTCCTAATAAACATTTACAGACTACTACACCCATGAATTACAGACTATGCATTCTTCTAATGTGTACACATAATATAGTCCAAGATTGACCACATATGCAGCCATAAAGCAAGTCTCAATAAATTTAAAAAAAAAAAAAACTGAATTGTACCAACCATACTGTCAGAACACAGTGGAGTAAAAAATAGAAATTAATACCAGGAACAGCTCTCAAAACCACATAATTATATAGAAAAAAACAACTTTCTCCCACATGACTTTTAAGTAAACAGTAAAATTAATGCAAAAATCAAACAATTCTTTGAAATAAAATTAAAACAAAGATATAACATTTCAAAATCTCTGAGATAAAAATCGTCAAGTTTATAGCACTAACCAAAATAAGTGCTAAAGCAAAAGAGCAAGTTTGTAACACAAAAGCAAGAGGCAAGTTTGTAGTGCTAAATGCTTATCTCAAAAAGTTGGAAAGATCTCAAATTAATGACCTAACATCACACTTAGAGGAACTAGAAAAACAAGAACAAACTAACCCCAAAGGTAGCAGAATAAATTAAATAATTAAAATCAGAGCAGAACTAAATGAAATTGAGACAAAAAATTCATACAAAGAAATAAAACCAAAAGTTTGATTTTTGAAAGAATATACAATATCAATGAATTCTAGCTAGATTAGCAAAGAAAAAGATGATTCGATATGTACAATAAAAAACAACAAAGGTGGCATTATAATCAATCACATAGAAATAACAAAATTTCCTCTGAGATTATCATGAACACCTCTATGCACACAAACTAGAAAATCTAGAGAAAATGAATATGTTATCAGAAAGACATGATCTCCCAAGATTGAATCAGGAAGAAATTGAAATTATGAACAGACCAATATAAGTTCTGAAATTGAATCAGTAATAATAAACCTACCAACCAAAAAAGTTCTAGACCAGATGGATTCACAGCCGTGTTCTACCAGATGTATGAAAAAGAACTAGTACCAGTTATACTGAAACTACTTCAAAAAATCAAGGGGATGGGACTCATTCCTACCTCATTCTGTGTAGCCAGCATCATCCTAATACCAAAACCTAACAAAGACACACAAAAAAAGAAAACTAAAAGTCAATATCCTCTATGAACAAAGACATAAAAATCTTCGACAAAATACCAGCAAACTGAATCCAATAGCATATCAAAAAGTTAATTCACCACGATCAAGTTGGCTTCATCCTTGATTGTAAGGTTGGTTCAACAAAACACGAATCAATAAATGTGACTCACCACATAAACAGAATTAAAAACAAAAATCATACGATCATCTCAATGGACATAAAGAAAGCTTTCAATAAAACCCAACATCCTTTCATGATGAAAACCCTCAGGAAACTAAACATCAAAGGAATATATCTTAAGATAATAAGAGCCATCTATGACAAACCCAGAACCACATCTTACTGAATGGGAACAACTGAAAGCATTTCTCTTGATAACTGGAACAAGACAAGGTTGCTCACTCTTATGACTCCTATTCAACATAGTCCTCGGAGTTCTATGAGCAATCAGGCAAGAGAAGAATATAAATACCAGAGCAATGAGGCAAGAGAAAAAAATAAAAGACATGCAAATAGGAATGGAATAAGCCTCTTAAGACTGTATTTTCAATTCTAATCTCTCTCTGGACAGTCTCATTTATGCAATTTCCTCCTCAATATCTTTACTTAGCTGCTTTGCAGGTACTATAGACTCAAAGTAACCTGCCTGACCTGCTCTACCAACTTAAGATATAGATAACACCACATTTTTTATGATTTCCACTAATTGGTTGAATTCTCACATGCCTCTCTTTACAAATATACATTACCCAAAGAACCCAAGGGTTCACTCAACCAAAAGTTTGTATAGCTCATATAATTCCCATGTTGGTTCCCTGAACTGCGGAGTGGGAGCTGTTGTGGTGGAATAGGCCAAGTAGAAGCCATTAGAACTGCCTCCCCCTAGGAAATTAGTAAATCAAAAGCAATATGGCATTCCTAGAGAAACTGCAGACATTAGTGCCACCATCAAAGACTTGGAAGATGCAGGGATGGTGATTCCCATCACATCTCCTTTCAACTCCCTTTTGTGACTTGTAGAGAAGACAGATACATCTTGAAGAATAACGGTGGATTATTGTAAGCTTAACCAAGTAGTGACTCAAATTGGAGCTACTGTACTAGGTATTATGAATAAACAAGCTAGTATCCATTTAAACACATTGCATGGATTATGTCAATTTATTCCGACCATAGTCTCATGAGATAAATGGTATTAAAGTCCTCACATTGTAAATGTGGGCACTGAGGTTTGACAAGGTTAAGCAATGAGTTACAAATTGCATAAGTACAGAAGCCAAGATTGAATCTGACTTTTAAAGTCTGTGATTTTAATACCTACTCTACACTGCCTCTTTTCTGTCCCTAAATATAGTAGAATATTTTAAAATATTTAAATTTATCTGACCTATTTTCTGTTAGAAAATGGGTATAGTCATACAGTAGATAGCATTATTATCCAAAAATCAAATATTGTGGGTTTCTAAACATTAAGAGCCATATCTTGTTTTTTTTCTGTGTACTCCACAATGCAGAAAAGTGCAGTGTGTAGTCCTGTTCACCAAACATTATTAATGAACATGCAATGCATAGATTACAAACATCAAAGTGCAGAACTTGATACAACAAATACTAAACCTCAAACTATCGTTGTCCTCACTTAAAGGGTAAAGACCTGTGTTGTCAATTGAAATGAGGTTTTGCCTACACCCAGACTGACAATTTTGAAAGCCCATCCTTATTTTTTCTACATTGAAGAAACTACAAATGTGATTCTTTCCAAAAAGCAGGAGAAAGCTTTTTCATGCTTTTATAACAATTCCCTTCAATAATTACCCAAATTTAAAATACCATCAGATTTAAATGGGTGAGGAACTTTCATACCCTTTCACACAAATATAGATTCGAAAGAGCCAATTCAGGTTACTTTTTCCTAGGCCCTAACAAGCATTTGCTCAAGAGGGTTTGAATTTCTCAAGGGATCAGGAAAAGAGAAAGAAAGGAAGTAAAAAGAAAAATGATTTCTGCTCTTGGGCAGAAATTCAAACAGAAACCCCCCCTTCTCTCACATTGATCTCTTTTTCTGGATGCTTCTTGATTTCATAAAATGCACTGTAAGGGTCCCTTCTGGTTTTGATATACTTTTTTCATTCACAAGGAAAGGAGGAAAAATGAATAAACAGGGCCTGAGACAAACTTTGAG
>NW_012101776.1:2183631-2188078 GCF_000951045.1 Mandrillus leucophaeus
GAATAAGCCTCTTAAGACTGTATTTTCAATTCTAATCTCTCTCTGGACAGTCTCATTTATGCAATTTCCTCCTCAATATCTTTACTTAGCTGCTTTGCAGGTACTATAGACTCAAAGTAACCTGCCTGACCTGCTCTACCAACTTAAGATATAGATAACACCACATTTTTTATGATTTCCACTAATTGGTTGAATTCTCACATGCCTCTCTTTACAAATATACATTACCCAAAGAACCCAAGGGTTCACTCAACCAAAAGTTTGTATAGCTCATATAATTCCCATGTTGGTTCCCTGAACTGCGGGGTGGGAGCTGTTGTGGTGGAATAGGCCAAGTAGAAGCCATTAGAACTGTCTCCCCCTAGGAAATTAGTAAATCAAAAGCAATATGGCATTCCTAGAGAAATTGCAGACATTAGTGCCACCATCAAAGACTTGGAAGATGCAGGGATGGTGATTCCCATCACATCTCCTTTCAACTCCCTTTTGTGACTTGTAGAGAAGAGAGATACATCTTGAAGAATAACGGTGGATTATTGTAAGCTTAACCAAGTAGTGACTCAAATTGGAGCTACTGTACTAGGTATTATGAATAAACAAGCTAGTATCCATTTAAACACATTGCATGGATTATGTCAATTTATTCCGACCATAGTCTCATGAGATAAATGGTATTAAAGTCCTCACATTGTAAATGTGGGCACTGAGGTTTGACAAGGTTAAGCAATGAGTTACAAATTGCATAAGTACAGAAGCCAAGATTGAATCTGACTTTTAAAGTCTGTGATTTTAATACCTACTCTACACTGCCTCTTTTCTGTCCCTAAATATAGTAGAATATTTTAAAATATTTAAATTTATCTGACCTATTTTCTGTTAGAAAATGGGTATAGTCATACAGTAGATAGCATTATTATCCAAAAATCAAATATTGTGGGTTTCTAAACATTAAGAGCCATATCTTGTTTTTTTTCTGTGTACTCCACAATGCAGAAAAGTGCAGTGTGTAGTCCTGTTCACCAAACATTATTAATGAACATGCAATGCATAGATTACAAACATCAAAGTGCAGAACTTGATACAACAAATACTAAACCTCAAACTATCGTTGTCCTCACTTAAAGGGTAAAGACCTGTGTTGTCAATTGAAATGAGGTTTTGCCTACACCCAGACTGACAATTTTGAAAGCCCATCCTTATTTTTTCTACATTGAAGAAACTACAAATGTGATTCTTTCCAAAAAGCAGGAGAAAGCTTTTTCATGCTTTTATAACAATTCCCTTCAATAATTACCCAAATTTAAAATACCATCAGATTTAAATGGGTGAGGAACTTTCATACCCTTTCACACAAATATAGATTCGAAAGAGCCAATTCAGGTTACTTTTTCCTAGGCCCTAACAAGCATTTGCTCAAGAGGGTTTGAATTTCTCAAGGGATCAGGAAAAGAGAAAGAAAGGAAGTAAAAAGAAAAATGATTTCTGCTCTTGGGCAGAAATTCAAACAGAAACCCCCCCTTCTCTCACATTGATCTCTTTTTCTGGATGCTTCTTGATTTCATAAAATGCACTGTAAGGGTCCCTTCTGGTTTTGATATACTTTTTTCATTCACAAGGAAAGGAGGAAAAATGAATAAACAGGGCCTGAGACAAACTTTGAGCCATGTATAAGGAAGAACTAAAATAAAGACTGCAAATAATAATAATAGGCCTCGTCAGCTTCATTATTTGCCACTATTTTCCTCCTCCAGTGTCTACACCCTTCTGCCTGCAATCCACAAGACTCCACTCCCTTACTCATTTTTTGTCCGTCAGTCGACAATGCCTTTCTCCTCTTTATCCACTCAGCCTTCTTGGTCCAAATAAAATTTCACATTCCCTGCTAAGCTGTTTCTATGCCTACCTCTCCCTCAAGGCAGAATCAATCACTCCTAGCTCTGTGATTCTATGGTGAGCTTGTTCATGCTGTTGTAGCACTTCCACATGTTTTCTAATCGGTTACTTACATTTCTGTTTCTTTGGTGTTCCAAACTCTTGCTTTTCCTCAGTCAAAATATTTGTCAGCTCACACTGAGCTGGTACCTTTATAAGGGTTTTGCATTTTGACCCCAACTCTCCTTGGGGAAGGAGCGCTATCTAGAGCGGTAGTTATCAACCAGAGTCATTTTGCCACCCCCAGAGGAAATTTGATAACATCTGGAGACATTTTTGTTTCTTTGTTTAATTTTATTTTCAATTGACAAATAATAATTGTGTATATTTATGGGGTACAATGTGGTGTTTCAATACGTGTACACATTGTGGAGTGACCAAATCAGACATTTTGATTATCATGACAGGTGATCCTATTGGCATCTGCTAAGTAGAGACCAGGGATATTGTTAAATGTTCTACAATGCACAGGTCAGCCTCCACAATGAAGAATTATCTAGTCCTAAATATCAGCAGTACCAAGATTGAGAAATTTCAATCTGGAGTAAAGACTTGTTCAGAACTTGTTCAAAGAAATATAACTCAAGCTAAGGCCCAAGAACATGTAACTGCTCCAGTAATATTCCAGAGCAGATGACACCGTACATGGACAATTAAGAGTTTTACACAACACTGGTCAAGATTCCTGTATAAGGTTAAATCTCATTTGATTAGTCAACAGGCTTCCTCAGGTTGTCCCTAGGAAAGTTGGGATGGGATCTATAGAAACTAATTTAAACCTCAGAAACTTCATTCCCAGGTTCTTTTCACTGATTCATGGAAGTGGTCAGCTCTTGGCATTCATTTCTTTATTTCTTCATGATAATTTCATTCATTAACATTTTACTTCTCCATGACTTTTGGTGAGTTCCATCGTTGGCTTCCCTAAATTTGGATCTTTCAGAGAATGGTTTAGGGACTTAGTTCTTCTCCTCGACATGGAATCACTGGGAAAACTAACTCACTCCCTTTCAGAGCTCTGCATTCCAAAAAAAAAAAAAAAAAACCAACAACAAAAAAAACGTGTTCTTTTGTTGAAGAAGAAAATTCTCAAATTTTGATATACCTTTCCATGGGGCATAAGCAAAGAGATCATTAAATATTAAATAATTAAATATTGGGTCCTCAGGTGCACTAGCCACATTTCAAATGCATATTAGTCACATGTGGCTAGCAGCTAGTATAGTAGACAGCACAGATATAAACAGTTCCATCACTGAAGAAAGTTCTATTCAACAGTGCTGCATGGGCACTTTCATACGTTTTCATAGATTTCTTCAACATTTATCACAATGGTCAATTTCCACTTATTTCTGATCTCCCCCACTAGACTCCAAGCTCCTTAGGAGCATGAACTGTAATATTGTTCTTTCACTATTCCTGGCAGATAATTGGTACTTAATAATCATATATTGACAAAATGAATGGTCAATAATCAAAACAAGGTTTTTAAAAGAGCTTTGATTGGGATAGAATTCATACACTGTATAGTTCACTCATTTAAAGTGTGCACATAAATAGCTCTTAATACAGTCTCAGAGTTGCAAAACCAATTTTATCTAATTTTAGAACACTTCTGTCACCCCAAAAGAAAACCTTGGACCCATTAGCAGTCACTCCTAATTGTTTTAACTAATCCCCACTACAGCCCCACATACCTCACCCCAGGCAACCACCAATCTACTTTCCGTATCTACAGATTTGCCTATTCTTGCCCTTACATAAAATAAAATAATACAATTTGTGGTATTTCATGACTTAATTCTTTTATTTAGCATAATATTTTCAAGGATCATCCCTCTTATGGCATGTATCAGAGCGTCATTCCTTCCTATTGTCAAATAATATTCCATTATAAGACTATACTACATTTTATTCATTCATTCCTCAGTTGATGGACATTTGAATTGTACTTTTTGGCTATTGTGAAAAATGCTGCTGTGAACATTCGTGTACAAGATTTGTGTGCACATGTATTTTCATTTTGTGGGGTTATGTATTTAGGTGTAGCATTGCTGGAACATATATTAATTCTAGGTTTAACATTTTGATAAACTGACAAACCATTTTCAAGTGAGATGAACCACATTTTATGTATACATGGGTTCTAATTTCTCTGCATCCTTGCTAATGCAGGGATCCTTGTTATTGCTTGTCATTTTGATTCTAGTCACCTTACTGGGGGTGAAGACTTCCTTGTGAAGACTGTTGATGTGAGCCATCTTTTCATATGCTATTGGTCATTTGTGTATCTTCATTAGAGAAATATCTATTTAAAATTGTTGCCCATTATTTTATTTAGGTTGTCTTTTTGTTGTTGAGTTATAAGATCCTTGTAGATAACTATACAAGTTATAAGATACTTGTATCTTGATGTATTCCAGATACAAGTCTGTTATCACATATGTGATTTGCAATTTTTCCCATTCTATGGATTGTTGTAATATTCTCTTAATGTATTCTTTTACACTCAAAA
>NW_012101776.1:2188128-2193304 GCF_000951045.1 Mandrillus leucophaeus
TTAGTCACATGTGGCTAGCAGCTAGTATAGTAGACAGCACAGATATAAACAGTTCCATCACTGAAGAAAGTTCTATTCAACAGTGCTGCATGGGCACTTTCATACGTTTTCATAGATTTCTTCAACATTTATCACAATGGTCAATTTCCACTTATTTCTGATCTCCCCCACTAGACTCCAAGCTCCTTAGGGGCATGAACTGTAATATTGTTCTTTCACTATTCCTGGCAGATAATTGGTACTTAATAATCATATATTGACAAAATGAATGGTCAATAATCAAAACAAGGTTTTTAAAAGAGCTTTGATTGGGATAGAATTCATACACTGTATAGTTCACTCATTTAAAGTGTGCACATAAATAGCTCTTAATACAGTCTCAGAGTTGCAAAACCAATTTTATCTAATTTTAGAACACTTCTGTCACCCCAAAAGAAAACCTTGGACCCATTAGCAGTCACTCCTAATTGTTTTAACTAATCCCCACTACAGCCCCACATACCTCACCCCAGGCAACCACCAATCTACTTTCCGTATCTACAGATTTGCCTATTCTTGCCCTTACATAAAATAAAATAATACAATTTGTGGTATTTCATGACTTAATTCTTTTATTTAGCATAATATTTTCAAGGATCATCCCTCTTATGGCATGTATCAGAGCGTCATTCCTTCCTATTGTCAAATAATATTCCATTATAAGACTATACTACATTTTATTCATTCATTCCTCAGTTGATGGACATTTGAATTGTACTTTTTGGCTATTGTGAAAAATGCTGCTGTGAACATTCGTGTACAAGATTTGTGTGCACATGTATTTTCATTTTGTGGGGTTATGTATTTAGGTGTAGCATTGCTGGAACATATATTAATTCTAGGTTTAACATTTTGATAAACTGACAAACCATTTTCAAATGAGATGAACCACATTTTATGTATACATGGGTTCTAATTTCTCTGCATCCTTGCTAATGCAGGGATCCTTGTTATTGCTTGTCATTTTGATTCTAGTCACCTTACTGGGGGTGAAGACTTCCTTGTGAAGACTGTTGATGTGAGCCATCTTTTCATATGCTATTGGTCATTTGTGTATCTTCATTAGAGAAATATCTATTCAAAATTGTTGCCCATTATTTTATTTAGGTTGTCTTTTTGTTGTTGAGTTATAAGATCCTTGTAGATAACTATACAAGTTATAAGATACTTGTATCTTGATGTATTCCAGATACAAGTCTGTTATCACATATGTGATTTGCAATTTTTCCCATTCTATGGATTGTTGTAATATTCTCTTAATGTATTCTTTTACACTCAAAAGTTTTTAATTTTAATTCAGTCCAACTTATCTATTTTCTTATTGCTTATATTTTAGGTTTTAAATGTAAGGAGCCATTATCTAGCTCCAAGTTCATGAAGATTTACTTCTATGTTTTCTTCTTAGAGTTTTATAAGACCTTACATTAAGTTCTAAAATCCATTTTGAATTAATTTTTTTACATTGTGTAAAGTAGCGGTCCAATTCGTTCTTTTGGATATGTCTATCCAGTTGCTTCAATACTATTTGTTGAGCAGACTATTCATTTTATGTTATATTGTCTTGGCACTCCTGTCAAAAAATCACTTGACATTAAATTAAGGGTTTATCTGTGCATTCTCAAATCTATTCCATGGATCTTTATGTCTAGCCTTATGTCAGTATCACATTGTCTGGATAACTGTAGATTTGTGGTTAAGTTTTGAAATGGGAATTTTGAGTCTTCCTACTTTTTTTTTTCAAGATTGTTTTGGTTATTCTGGGTCCCTTGAATTTTCATATAAATTTTGTTAATTGCTACGCACACATACATACACACACACACACATACACACAATCAGCTGTGATGATTAACAGGACTTGCATTGAATGTGTAAATCAAGTTAAAGAGTATTGCCATTTTTACAATATTAAATGTTCTGGGCCATGGATATGGAATGTTTCTCCAGTTATTAGATCTTTTCTTTTTTTAGTGATGTTTTGTAGTTTTCTGTGTACAAGTCTTGCATTCCTTTTGTTAATTTAATCCTAAGTACTTTATTCTCTTTTGTTAATGCTCATCATAAATATTTTACTCTGTTTGATGTTACGGAGTTGTTTTCAAATATCATTTTTGGATTATTAATTGCTAGTGTTTAGAAATGCAATATATTTTATATACTAATCTCATTATAATCTTGATAAAGTAACTGTTTAACTTATAACAGATTACTTTTAATTTTTAGGATTTTTCTCTATACAAGATCATGTCATGTGCAAGTAGAGGTTGTTTTACTTCTTACTTTCTGACATAGATGACTTTTATTTCTTTTTCAGACTATTTGCACTGGCTAGAACTTTTAGTACAATGTTGAATACAAGTGATGAAAGTAGACATGTCTGTCTTGTTCTGAATCTTAGGGGAAAAGCATCCAGTCTTTCACTATTAAGTGTAATGTTAACTGTAGGTTTTTAATAAATGCCCTTTATGAGACTGAGGAAGTTCCTTTTATTACTATTTTGTTAACTGTATTTATCATGAAAAGATGTGGAATTTTGTGAAAAGGTTTTTTGTTTTTTTTTTTTTTCTGTTTCAATTGAGACAATAGTGTATTTTTTTTTTTTTCTTGTCCTTAATTCTGTAGATGTGGTATATTACATTGATTTTCAGGTGCTAAACTAAGCTTGCATTCTGGGATAAGTCCTATTTGGTCATAATGTATGACCATTTTTATATGTTGCTGGATTCGATTTGCTAGTTTTGTTGAGAATTTTAGCATTTATATTAATAATTAACATGGATGTGTAGTTTTCTTTTCTTGTAATGTCTTGTCTGATTTTGATACCTGGATAATACTTTTCTCATAGAATGAATTAGGAAGTGCTCTCTCTTCTATTTTTGAAGCATTAATGAAGGATTGGTAGTAATTTTTCTTTACATGTTTGGTGAAAATCACCAGTGAAGCCCTTTGACCTTGGGATTTTCTGCATAAAAAGTTTTATCATTACTAATTTAATGTCTTTACTTGTTATAAGTGTTATCAGATTGCCTTATTTTTTGAGTCCATTTTGGTAATTTGTGTCTTTCTATATATGTATACATGTCACATAACTTATCTAATTAGTTTGTATACAATGGTTTATAATATTTTCTTATACTCAAAGAAAAGCTCTGTGAGGTCAGCAGTAATATCCCTTTTTTATTTCTGATTTTAGTAGTTTGAGTTTTCTTTGTTTATCATGATCAATCTAACTGCAGGCTTTCAACTCTGTTCATCTTTTCTAAGAACCAGTTTCTGGTTTCATTGTTTCTCTATCACTATTCTCTTCTCTATCTAATTAATTTCCACTCTGTTCATTTTTTTTTTTTCCATCTTCTGGTCAGAGATTTATTTTACTAGTTTCCTAAGGTGGAAGATTAGGTTATTAATTTGAGCTGTCTCTCCTTTTTCTTATAGGTGTTTACAGCTATAAATTTCCCTTGAAACACTACGTTTTCGGCATGCTGTAAGTTTTGGCACGCCACATATACCTCAAAATACTTTCTAGTTTCTTTTGTAAATTCCTCTTGGGCCCATTGCTTATTTAGTAGTGTGTTGTTTTATTTCCACATACTTTTCAGTGTCCCAGATTTCCTTCTGATATTGATTTTTAATTTCATTTACTGTGGTCAGAGAGAACATTTTATTTTATTTCAACTCTTGAAATTTATTGAGGCTTGTTTTATAATCTAGAATATAGTCTATGTTAGAAAATGTTTTGTTTGTGCTTGGAGAAAATCTATATTCTACTGCTATTGAATGAAGTGATCTAGAATTCCCTGTTAAGTCTAGTTTGTTTACAGTGTTGTTCAAGTCTTCCATATCCTTGTTAATCTGTCTGTTTGTTCTATCCATTATTGAAGTCAGATATTGAAATCTCTAACTAGTATTGTTTAATTGTATATTTCTTTTTTAAATTTCTATTAATTTTTGCTTTGAGTTTTAGGGACTTTGTTGTTAGTACATGCATGTTTACACTTGTCATATCTTTCTGGTAAATATATTACTTTATTCTTATAAAATATTCCTCTTACCACATTTTTTTCTTTTACTATTTTTACATTTGAAAAAATATTTTGTCTGATATTAATGTAGCCTTTTCAGGCTTTCTGTGGTTGCTATTGTGTATTACAGCATCTTAATGATTTCGCTTTCAATCTTTTGTGTGTTTAAATTTAAGCATATTTCCTACAGACAAGATTTAATTGCCTCTTGCTATGAAGAGAATAAAATACCTAAGACTACAACTTACAAGAGATATGAAGGACCTCTTCAAGGAAAACTACAAACCACTGCTCAAGGAAATAAGAGAAAGCATAAACAAATGGCAAGACATTCCATGCTCATGGATAGGAAGAATCAATATCGTGAAAATGGCCATACTGCCCAAAGCAATTCATAGATTCAATGATATCCCCATCAAGTTACCATCGACTTTCTTCACAGAATTAGTAAAAACTACTTTACATTTCATATGGAACCAAAAAAGAGTCCGTATAGCCAAGACAATCCTAAGCAAAAAGAAAAAAGCTGGAGGCATCATGCTACGTGACTTCAAACTATACTACAAGGCTACAGTAACCAAAATAACATGGTACTGGTTTATTTATGGCTGCATAAATAAACCAGTTAAATAAATAAATCAATAAAATAAATAAATCAGACATTTATGCGGCCAAAAACAGATATGTAGATCAATGGAACAGAACAGAGGCCTCAGACATAACACCACACATCTACAGTCATGTGATCTTTAACAAATCTGACAAAAACAAGCAATGGGGAAAAGATTCCCTATTAAATAAATGGTGTTGGGAAAACTGGCTAGCCATATGTAGAAAACTGAAACTGGACCCCTTCCTGACAACTTACACAAAAATTAACTCAAGATGGATTAAAGACTTAAATTTAAGACCTAAAACCATAAAAACCCTACAAGAAAACCTAGGCAATACCATTCAGGACCTAGGAATGGGCAAAGACTTCATGACTAAAACACCAAAAGCAATGGCAACAAAAGCCAAAATAGACAAATGGGATCTAATTAAACTAAAGAGCTTCTGCACAGCAAAAGAAACTATCGTCATAGTGAAAAGGCAACCTACAGAATGGGAGAAAA
>NW_012101776.1:2193869-2289355 GCF_000951045.1 Mandrillus leucophaeus
CTGGCCAAAAACAACTCCCCTCCTGCCTGGGCTTTGCTACTTATTTGAGTTTCAGTGTTCTTAACTATACAGGTTGGGGGAGGGTGATAGAATTGACTTCACAGTGTCATTGTGAGACCTATTTTACATGAATATATAGAAAACTACTTATGTATATTACATATTCAGTATGGATTCTCTCCCTTACCTACCTTATCTCTCACAAGAAAATCTGCCTGTGAGGCCTCTGTACTGTGCCTTGTCAATCATTCATGCCTCAGAATAAGTAAATGCAACATTCATGTCAATTAGACTGTCCTGCAATATCAAGGGTAATACTGTGGTCAAGGACGTGGAGAAATTTCCCACCAGGTATTGGTTGAAGTCTCATGGATTAATGGAAATTAATAAGGCAGAAAGGAGGAAGAACAATCTATATTTTATAGAGAAAGAGGTAGATACTTGGAACTAAGGAGAAAAAAGTGTGGAAAAAAAATATTAAGGCATGCCTAGGACCTGAGTGAATGAACAGAAAATGGAAATGAGAAAAATTAAGATAGATTCCTCTCATCATGGTTTTTATTTATGACCTCTTACCCCAGGACTTGCTTACTCTAAATATATTCAACTCTCTAAGTGACTCTCCATTACCTAGGTCAATCAAAAAGGGGAAAAAGCATACACTTTTTTTTTTTTTTTGAGACAGTTTCACTCTTTTTGCCCAGGCTGGAGTGCAGTGGCGTGATCTCAGCTCACTGCAACCTCTGCCTCCTAGGTTCAAGCCATTCTCCTGCCTCAGCCTCCTGAGTAGCTGGGATTACAAGTGCCCACCACCACGCCCGGCTAATTTTTTGTATTTTTAGTAGAGGTGGGGTTTCATCGTGTTAGCCAGGCTGGTCTCGAACTCCTGACCTCAGGTGATCCACTCGCCTTGGCCTTCCAAAGTGCAGGGATTACAGGCGTGAGCCACCGCGCCCGGCCAGTATATGATTTTAAGACAGAAATCCATCTTACTAAATTTTCTAAAGCCAGCTCTATTCTGAGAAGCATGATTAAATACTGGTTGGGAATTCTTTCAGGGCCTTTATGGGGCAGCCAAGTTGTCAAAATTCTGAAGATACTGCATCATTCTTAGACTGTGACCTTCAAGAAAATTAATTGTCACTCCCATTTATCCTTACTTGAAGACCTTCCAAGCCTGCAGGTTTTGTGGAGTTTTTGGATGCATCTATCTAAATTTTTAAGCTGCTAAATCATACTTGAAGAATTTCAATGTGAAATGAGATTTACACCAGTCTGTCTAACAGGCCTGACATCCAGCTCAAATATTATTCCAACCTGGGTGCTCTCACATCCACCAAGCTGAAAATTAAGTACTAGTGATTCAAACTGAGCATTTTCAAGGCAAAATTTTCCTCAACTCCCATTCTCTCTCTCTATGTCTTCCATGATTAAATAATAAGCATCATGCTGAGAGAGAACATTTAAAATTCTAGGTAATGGTGTGCATAATGCAAAAAAAAAAGGGAGAATCATCAGATGTGTCATATCATTCATTTTTATATTTCTACAATGCTCTTCTCTATACTGCTGTTCTCTTCAAAGCTGAAGTGACAATCCCTTAAAAAATAAATTCATGAGGCACATGCTAACGTGCCAGGTACTTTGTTCAGTTTTGATAGTAACCCAGGATAAAAGCAGATATGATTCCTACTCTCAAAGTAGTATAACTAACAACTTAAGGTAACAATGGAAGACATTTGTCAGGGCAATATAGGAGTTATTATCAAAAGAAAGTAACAACAATCAATGCTCTAAATAGCCTGGGAAATGAGTGGCTGTAACATTCCTGGTCATGAAGAAGGGCTCTTTGTAAAGAAGGTGAACTTTTTCTCAGGCAGCAAAAGGTAAGTCTCTATTTCTGTGTGACTATTATACTTATTATTTAATAGGCTTCAATTGATAAGAATGGTATTACACATATTATTGGGTTTCTTTGTTAGGTATTTTAGCCTTTTTGCTACCAGAAAGTCTTGACCCATTGTTAAGCTAGTTATATAACATCAGATAAGTCATTGAAACTCAGCTTATTTATGTATATAATGGCAACAATAACATAACCTTTTAAGGTAATTATGTGATCTAACTTAAATAAGGTAGCATCAGAAAAACTCTGCACAATGCCTGGCATATGGTAAATGCTCAGCTATCTCCAGGTTAACTATGTGGCTTTGATTTTGCACTTACAGTCTTCATCACCACGTTTTTCTTTAGAGGGCAAAAAATGAGAATGATAATTTTAATCAGTCATTCCCTACACAAGATCCCTCCATTCTGTTAGGCAAGGATAACTGTGATAGACTTTACTATTGTTCCCCTCAGGGTCTGAGCATGACTCAGTTTGGCCAATGAAATGTAAGCAAAAGTGGTAAGTGGCATTTCCATATGGAAACATCTGGTTGTTGATACTTAAACCTCTAGCTCATCCCACTCAGTTGAAGTGATTGTGAAAGTGTGGCTTGATATGGGGTTGAAATGCTGAGCCACAGCATGAAAAACAGCCCCCCTGGAGAGGGGCCCAAACCTGTAGCAGACATTGCACAAATAAGAATTACGACACTGAGATTACCATAATTAACCCTCAAATATATTACATTAGCTTCTCTTTGGTATTCAGTTTTCAGAAGCAGTTAACAAGATTTATCTAATATTATTAATAAAGGGCTTCATGCTCAAGCTAAATTAAGGGAAAATATCTGGGTGGTATCTGGAAACTCTAATACATTATTCTCCCAAGCATGAGAATAAATGCATAAAAACTCACACAGTGAACACTGATCATCTGAATTCTGTAATGAAATGCAAACTCCCTCTCTGATTGCAAAATTTAGATTGTAGTACCCCATTCTTGCCAAGGATGCCATCTGGCTTGGTGAATTAATTTTTGGGTGAGAAACTCATGGAATTTCCAAGATAAACTTCTTGGAAACGTTTGGCAACCAGGAAGTATCCTTGGCCAAAACTCAGGGCTCTGAGAAACTGCTCTAACAAACAATGTAACTTTCAATGTCAGTGCAATGGAGTGGCTCTGCGGCTTGGTCAAACCACTTTTCACTTCTCTGGGCTTTAGTTTCCCAGAAGAAAGTGTTGGATTAATGATATTCAAGGTCTCTTCTAACATCTTATTAATTTATAATAATGTAGTTTCAAATGAGAAAATAAAATGCAATCCCCATAAACTAGAATTGTTACTCTGAAGAAGCTAAAACTCACGACAAAATCTCAAAATATTTCTCAATGTAATACTAACCAATAGCAAAGAAGTACTATGAATTAGCATTATTGTATAAGAAGTAAAAGTGTAAAAATACCCTCTTACATGTGACCATCTTGAAAACAAGTTCTGCTCCTTTCTCATCTTTGTAGGTCCATGAAAAATGGTATCTGGCATACGTAGTGGGCACCCAGAAATTACTCGTTGAATTGATAGATGTATTGATAAATTCATGGATGATTAAATGGAATGGATGAATACTGAAGATTTTTCTTGGCATTCTTTACCTTACGTATGTATAAGTGAGTGTGTAAAATTGCTCTTTGTGAGAAAAAACCTTTATGGTATAAATTTAAAATGCTTAAATAAGTAGCATACAAAGTGGACAGAAGTAGAAGTCAAAAGACCATAGTTGTAGAGCTGATGCATCATTCATTAGTGGTATGACTTTGAAGGAACCACTTCACCATGAACCTCAATGTTCTCATCAATAAAACGTCTATGAAAAATGTCTCATATCTCTTAAGTAAGAGTTGCTATGAAAGTAAGATGGTATGAGACATAAAGAGGCTTTGAAAAATGAAAATACATGTAGGATAATTGGTAACTAGGCAATGAAGAGCAGTTTATATTTATGATAGTGAAGGTTCTCAGAATGAACGATTCCAAGAACTTTCATTGGGCTGAAAATTTTTTATTCCCACAGTACCTTGAAACTTGCTTTTTACTGAGTCCTAGATTTCCTGTCCTTTCTTAGAAAAAATGTTCTTTAAATATCTCTGTCCTCAAAGTTGACACTTGTTTTATCTTTTATACCAACAATTTTTTTCTACCCTGAAATTCTTTGATCAGACTTGTCTTCCCTTTCCAAGCTCTAGATGTCCAGGTCCAATACATAGGCTTTTGCTCTATATAAACCCTCTCTCTAAATGAAGTCTTCCAGACCTATTACTGCAATAAGCTTATTACTCCTAACTTTAGGTCCATCCTCTACCTTTCCTTGAAATCTAGACTCTAATTTCCGTCTGCTTGCTCAACATTTCCAGTTGTATCTTTGAGAGATATCTCAAACTCAGCAAACTCTCAAATGCCACTCTATGCCTTTTCTCATCTCTGCGAAAAGACTCCAGGCACCTATCTATGGCCCAAAACATTGGAATAAACATTGATCCTTCTTCTCTCTTATTGCACATCCAATCCAACCAAAAGATTTTGTCTACTTGCTCAGCTCCTCTTTCTTTTCTCCCTGACTGTTGCAAGAGCCACCTAACTGGCCTTCCTGCTTGCACTTTCACTCCACCATGAAACTATTTTGGACATAATTAATCGCATAATATTTTAAATATATGAGTCAGATCAGAGACTGGACCTGCTGAACATCCTCCAATCACTCGCCGTCAGACTTAGAACAACACCTAAAGCCCCTTTGCTCAGTGCACTCCAACTCAGTGGCTTCCGAGTCAATTTCTAACATGCCAAGGCTGATGTCTGTCGCTGAGAGTTTCGCATACCATTCTTCCACTCTCACAGTTTACTTCTTCACTTCTTTCCAGAGATTCTCAAAAGTCATCACTTTGGAGAAGCCTTCTATGACCTCCATCTTCGGAATTCCTCTCCTTGTTATCTGTATCTTCTCACCCTGCTTTATTCTTCTTCATTGTACTATCACTATCAGTTTTTACTTTCATTTCTAGTTTGTTTTTTCTTGGTTAACCTAATAATATACAGACATTGTTTTTATATAAAGAAAAAATGATAAACTTTAAGAAATCAGAACAATTGAGATGTGGGTTATTCACTCTGAGGCTCATTCACAAAGCACTGAAACTTAGGAAGTGAACAAGAAGAATAAGACAACCAGGCTCATAATTCCCTCTTATTGAATTAGAAAAACTAACACATTGGGTTGAAGACCTGAGAATTTCAGAATTAGAAGAAACTCTATTTAATTTTTTTTCAATTTAAATTTCTTAGTTGACAAAATAGAGATTTTATATATTTATCACATATAACATGTTGTTTTGAAATATGTATATATTGTGCAATGGCTAAATAGAGCAAATTAACGTATGTTGTACCTCACATACAATTTTTTTTTTTTTTTTTGCCTGATGAGAATACTTAAAACCTACTCTCTTAGCATCTTTTAAAAACCAGTTAATTTGTTTGTATGAAAAGAGAGAGAGAGAATTTTCACATTTTACAGAGGGAAAACCTCGGGGTGAAAAACGAAAGAAGGGATCTTATTTAGTGACATTCAGTCAGTGAGATACAGTGTGTGGAGAGTGGGAAGGGTGTCTCTTGATGCTCTGTAACATTTCTTTACTCTACACAGCTGAGTATCCATTACAATCAGTGTTTCTAATAATAATTAAAGATCACTGCAGTTCTAGAAGGAAGAGAAAAGAGAGGTGTCAATATAAACCTACTTTTCAGTTCGGGTTAAATTAGGCTTTATGGATAATTCTGAATAACAATGTTTTAAAATATTCTAAAATACTATCTAAATTCCGAGGCTGCTGGTATTTTACAGTTTTGTTAAACTCTATAGAATGAATGATGTAGTCTAAAATGGTAAGAGTTAAAACAAATCTAGACTTGATTTTATTTATGGTTTCCTTTCTGTCTGAAATTCTTATTCAGTGAAATTTGCAATGGCATTAATAAAGAAAAGCCATTAGTTGTGTCAAACTTTAAGCAACATTTTGAGTTTAAATTTTAAGAAAACTCTAATCTTCTGATAGATGGCCATTGTATCCACTAAATACTATATAAAGCAATGTTATTGAAAATTAACAGCTTTTAGTTTCCCTGCTATGGGCACTAATGCTCATATTTCTTACATTCATATTATTCTACTAATTCCATTAGACCTTTTATGCATAGCATGGGCCTGCTCTGCTATCATTTACATTTTTAATTTCTCATTGAGTTACTTCATATATTTCAATTGCTTATAATTGCAACTGTGATAATTTATAAAATACTAGTCAATCATATGGTCTTTAGTCAGCACACTTCTGTTCCTTTTATTAGAACTTGCAGTAGAGTGTCCGACTCCATTTTGATGTTTGACTGCTGACAGCTTGCCTTCTGCCCCACATCTGGGCAAGATGTCAAGAAATCCAATTCTCCCTCCTTTAGTACCAGTCTGAAAATCACATAAGCTCCAGCCTGTGGTGCACAGGAACCCCCTCTCCTACCACATTTAACTATTATAAACACCCTAAGCCAGCCTCTTTTCCAGCTTTCTCAAGCTATTTTTGGACGAGGTTTGGGAGCCTGCCTTGCTATCCTCAGAAAGCCTCAATATGTAAGGAATAAACTTTTTATGCTGTATTAGCCTGTTCTCACACTGCTAATAAAAACATACCTGAGACTGGGTAATTTATAAAGGAAATAGGTCTAATTGACTCCCAGTTCCATATGGCCAGGAAGGCCTCACAATCATGGCAGAAGGTAAAGGAGGAACAAAATCACTTCTTACATGGTGGCAGGCAGAGACCGTGTGTGTAGGGGAACTTCCCTTTCTAAAATCATCAGATCTCATGAGACTTATTCACTGTTATGAGAAGAGCATGGGAAAGATCCACCCCCACGATTCAATTACCTCTTACTAGGTCCCTCGCTTAACATGTGGGAATTATGGGAGCTACAATACAAGATGAGATTTGGGTGGGAACACAGCCAAACCATATTATATATCCACTAGGTGTGTATGTGGTATCCTCATTCTCAACATCTGAACCAAACTTTGGGTTCAAATTTTGGGGTCCATCCTTATGCAGAGGGAATAAAAGAACTCTTCATTTTTGTATTTTACACATTATTTAACAATTACATCGAGAATTTACCTACCTAGAAGAAAAGATCTCAATTGGTCTGAATCACTTTACCGAAGGGAAAAAAAAAAACTGTATTGTGTTTAGACAAGTTAGATAGAGCAACCTTTTCATCTTATTTGCTTTAATGAGCAAGGAACTAAGCTAGACCAGGTGATATAAGTTTCCTTTTACCTGAATATGAGGAGGGGTTAAATAATTTATAACAATAAGTATGATTGGCACATGTTTTTACAGCTAAAATGAGCAAATTCTAATATAACTATCCACCCCAACATACACATTCTATAGAATAAGAAACGGTACTTATTTAAGGAGGTTATATTTCTGGTAGATTAAAATTACCTTTGTATTTAATATTGAGTGAAAATAGAGACAAATAAGATCTTTTCTGTACTTTCTAAAGTTCTTGACATAATAGAGTTATTTCCTCCCACATTTTTATAGGTTATCTTGTCAAACTATGATTTATATTTCTCAAATAATGTACCCAAATTATCTATTTTGATTATTTATTCACTGATTAATTTATTTCCATCCCCATGTCCGAATTGAGTTGGCAGTAGTTCTCAGACATGACTGGCACAGATTCATTGTTGGTCTGTGTCTGGTCTGTCTTTCTTTCTTTCTTTCTTTCTTTCTTTCTTTCTTTCTTTCTTTCTTTCTTTCTTTCTTTCTTTCTTTTTCCTTCCTTCCTTCCTTCCTTCCTTTCTTTCTTTCCTTCCTTCCTTCCTTCTTTCCTTCCTTCCTTCCTTCTTTCCTTCCTTTCTTCCTTCCTTCCTTCTTTTTCCCTTTATCCTTCTTTTTCCTTCTTTCTTTCTTTTTCCTTCTTCCTTTGTTCTTTCTTTTTTTTCACTCTTTCTTTTATATGTTATTGTTTCTCTCCACATTAGAGTTTCCAGATAAAATATGGAATGGCCACTTAAATTTGAATTTTAGATTAATAACATATTTTGTAAAAATATGACCACATATTTAGTATAGGTATATGCCATGCAATATTTTGCACTCAAACAAACAAACGAAACAACTACTGCTGCTTTTCCTTGTAAATCCTCTTGGGCTGGTCAAGGTTGAAATGGTGGCCCTCTCAAATGGTAGTCTTTTTAATCCAATATTATTTGATTATAATTAACTATTATTTGTTGTTCATCTAAATTTAAATTTAACATCATGCCTTTCTCCTTATCCCCTGAACTTAATTCACACTTACATAAGCTCCTAGTCTTGTATATTTAGTATATAAATATTTTCATTTATGTTTAATTATATATATTCATAAAGTATTATATATGCATGTATATATTTAAAATTTAAGTAATTATTTGACTTCAAATCACATTCTGCTTTCTCTTTTAGCATGACTATTTTTATATTCTATCCAGTAGGCTAATACATAGTATTCTACCTAGGCATGGACTACAATTCACTCATACTTTCCCCTAAGGCTAATACCTATGATGTTTTGGTTTTTTGCAAAAAGCAATGCTGAAATTATATTCTTGTACATGTACTCTTCTGTCCCTGTATTTAAATTTCTATGACATACACACAAGAGTGAAATCACTGACTTGGATATGTATTTGTTCTTCATTTAAAAATAAACTTCCAGATGGTTCTCTTAACAGTTACTTCAGTTTACACTCTCAACAAAAGCACATGAGATTTTCTTTCTCTTGGTCTTCTTCAGCAATTAATATTATTAAATTTTCCTTTTTTGTCAAAGTATAACATTTTAAACTATACTTTTAATTTTTACTTCTCTGATTACTAATGAGATTAAGCATTATAATATCGTACTTTTCTAGTACATCACATTTTTGTGCTTCTCTTTGTGTGTTGGGTAATTTTGGACTCTTTCCTGCACACTTTGAATGTTATGTTTGGGGCCTTTGCAATCAAAGACCCCTTTTTCCCCAAAGGAGTGTTATAGTCATGTGTTTGTTGCTTGGTTAAATACACTGTCCTACAAAATGCATTAGCTCAGATCTCTGTGCAATTGATGACATTTAGATTTTTTACTTAGCTAAGGTATTTACTCTCCATCCTGTTTATGTGTAGTTCAGTAATCAGACGGAGACTAGACAAAGTTTACACATACAACCTGAGTGGGGTCCACTTTCTCTGCCCCTCTTCCCTCACACATTGTTCTCTCACTATTGGGCATTTATGGTCATGACCCCAGCTTTTTTCTTTCTTGTGCAAGAAAGATGACATGTTTTCTCCCGGCGCTTCAGCCACCTACAAAATGTCATGACCAGGGCCCACTCTCAAGCTAAATCTACAAAGGTGGGGAACTCCCCCATTCCCATCTCTTCTTCTGAGTTTCAGTTTATCTCCAAAGTCTGAGTTTGGTAGTTGCCTTTTAAGTTTTGTTCAGAGTTTATAGTTGTTTTCTGTAGGTGGATTGATCTACCATGAAGTTACTCTGTCACATGGAAGCAGAACTCCTCACTCACGAAGTTTTATACTGCATTATTTATATATTTCACTTTTACAATTTTCATTTGGTCTATTGCAATTTTTTTCTGGTCACTGGAAAAATATTCTCTTGTTCCTTGTATATTTTGTAATATAATCTGTTTCATTTACTTTGTATGTGGTAATTCAAATATCTGATGTCTTTGAGGGTTTCACTCTTGTTTGCAGTTTCTACTGCTTTCTCTCTTCTTGTTTTCATGTGTTTTTTTGTAAATGTTTTTTCATTGTAAGCTCATAATTGGCTCAATGTAGTCTATGAGAATCTGAAGGGTCATAAATTGAGCCTGCTTTTCTCAAGATAAGAGTTTTTATTTGCTTCTGCCGTATGTTTGGTCTTTCAAACATGCCACAAACATGGAACAGCTTTCTTTTTTTTTTTATTTTGTTTTAACCTAGTGATAACCTAATGAGAGGACAGTCAGTGCAGACGTTATGGGTGGCCGGACCTGTGTGGGCACACAGAGCCTTGAACTCAGACAGGCATCACACTTGGTGTGATGCTCTGCTGTGGCCATTTACAAATTCTTAATAACAATTTTTAAACAAAGGCTCTCACAGTTTCATTTCACACTGACCCCACCACAGCTGATCTTGAGGAGCGTATACCTGAGTTCACTGAACGAATATTCCTATAGCCATAAATTCTATGGAAATACTATTTTATTGTTATTGTTGAAAGTATTTCCATGGTATAGTGAATAAATGAACTCTCTGTTGCTTCCATTTATAGGCAGCTAGACGTTCTTCTGTCTACACTTATACAGAAGTTGTATTTCTTTGAATGCCAAAGTTTTATTAAGATACTCCACTTCTGCTCCCCAACTGTAGCAGACAATGCTAGTGATGACACAGATGCCCTCCAATCCATTTCAAGCTAAATATCTTCAGAGAGCCTCCCTTAAGCTACTAGAGCCATTGTACTGGATCTGCACAGAAACTAGAAGTTCCTAGGAGTTTCTCCCTTCAACCTCCCCATATATACCGTTAGCCAATTACTATTAGGTGCAGGTGTGTGAAAACCCAGGATTTTTTTAGGACTGAATAAATAACATTACTATATAATATTATAGTAATCTATCATTATAATAATTACCTGCCAATATTTTAGTAATAGAATATATAATTTATGATAACATATATAATATTACCTCATAATGATAATAAACTATAATAACTAAATAACAACATTACATTCTGCCTGTGAGATCAGGTGATAATTACTTTAACAAGATTTCCCCTGAAGGTATAGCTTTGGTTGGCTTCTTATATGGTTTGGCTGTGTCCCTACTCAATTCTCAACTTGAATTGTATCTCCCAGAATTCCCCCATGTTGTAGGAGGGACCCAGGGGGAGGTAATTGAATCATGGGGGCTGGTCTTTCCCGTGCTATTCTCGTGATAGTGAATAAGCCTCACAAGACCCCGTGGGTTTATCAGGGTTACCTCTTTTGCTTCTTCTTCATTTTTCTCTTGCTGCCGCCAGGTAAGAAGTACCTTTCACTTCCCGCTGTGATTCTGAGGCCTCCCCAGCCATGTGGAACTGTAAGTCCACTTAAAGTCCATTTTTCTTCCCAGTCTTGGATATGTCTTTATCAGCAGCATGAAAACAGACTAATAGAGCAACTTTCCTTTCTTTCCTACTTCCTCCTCTTTTTATTGGTTTTATGGGTTTCCTGTGGTATTACTTCCTTAACTGCCTGCACAAGAATTTTTATTTTTGGATCTGCTTCTAAAGAACCTATTGACTTGGCATCGTCTTAAAACCTTATTTGTATTCTTTCACATAGGACTAATACCTCAAATTCTGAGTTCCTGATAGTGGCTTAGGTCCTAGGGTATTATTTCTATAGTTTCAGACCTCTCTTTCTCCACAGAGGATTTCCCATACATTTGTTAATGAGTTCAGCAATGTATTTAAAATAAATGTGTTGTAAATTATTCAGAATGTGGATGTTTAAGGCAGCTGAGCTATTTTTAGAACACCTGGAAGGCCATACTCCTGGAAGTATAAAATGTTTTGCTTTTTTCTTGTTTGTGTTGAATGCTTAGCTCATGTTTCCGTCTATTTTTTTCTAATCAGTGGATTAAAAGCTATATATACTTCTCCAAGAATTGTTTTATTCACACATATTTTGTTATTCCTTGCTTTCATTGTCATTTAGCTCAAAGTATTTTGTCATTTACTGTACATTTTTTTTTAACACAGGCGTTTTCCAGAAGTACATTTTTTAGCTTAAATTCATAAGTAATTTAACAACCTATTCTTTTGGAGTTTCATTTCTAACTTTATATTTTTGTGTGTCCAAGAGAGACTGTATGGTACAACGTTAATTCTTTTTTTTAACGGTACTATATTGATATCTGTTTAAAGATACGTTTGTAGCCTAGTACATGATACATTTTTGTGACTATTTTACTTGTTACAGAAAGTTCTCTATGTATCTCTGAATGACAGTCATTTATCACTACATACAAATCTATATCTTGCTTATTTTTGTCTGCTTGTTCTATCAATTTCTGAGAGTGATGTGTTAAAATCTCCAATTATAAGATTAATTGCTACATTAATCTGTCACTTTCTGCTTTAATATATTTTGAACTTATATATATTTACATGCATATATTTGGCTGGTTGTTCTATCTTCCAGATCTATTACTGCTTTTCATAGTAAGTAGCATTTCTCTCTGTCACTGATTATGCTTTTGCCGTAAAATCTATCTTGTGCTCTACTAAATTGCTACTCTGTATTTCTTCTGGTGTACATTTGCCTTACATTTTTATATTAACTTTGTTTTTAACTCTTGTGTATCCATTTAGAATAATTCTTACATCTGCTGGTTTTGTCATTGTGATGTAATACAATCTGACAAAATACAAAAGTATTGCTGTATTTTGACCAATGAGTTGAAATAGTTTTTATTTTAATTTAATTTAATTTTATTCTAAGTTCCAGGATACATGTGCAGGACATGCAGGTTTGTTACAAAGGTAACTGAGTGCCATGGTGGTTTGCAACACCAATCAACCCGTCACCTAGGTATTAAGCCCTGCATGCATTAGCTATTTTTCCTAACACTCCCTCCTTCTGCCTCCAATGCAGGCCCCAGTGTGTGCTGTTCCTGTCCTCCTCCTTGTGTCCATGTGTTCTCATTATTCAGCTCTCACTTATATATGAGAATATGCGGTATTTGGTTTTCTGTTCCTGTGTTGTTTGTTGAGGATAATGACTTCCAGCTCCATCCATGTCCTTGCAAATGATGTGATCTCGTTCCTTTATATGGCTGCATGGTATTCCATGGTATATATGTACCACATTTTCTTTATCCAGTCTACCACTGATGGGCATTTGGGTTGATTCCATGTCTTTACTACTGTCAATAGTGCTGCAGTGAACATACGCATACATGTATCTTTATATTAGAAGGATTTGTATTCCTTTGGGTATGTACCCAGTAATGGGATTGCTGAGTGAAATGGTATTTCTGGTTCTGGGTCTTTGAGGAATCACCACACTGTCTTTCACAATGGTTAAACTAATTTACACTCCCATCAACAGTATAAAAGCATTCTTATGAAATTGTTTTTATTTATTAAAAATGATTTTATATTAAATGCACAGTACATAATATATATGTGTGTGAGTAAATATTATCCTTTATTTTTATCAATTAATTTTGTTTTATGATTACTAAGCTCTTTTTAATTTTTGGTCTTCCTTCTTCTTTCTACCTTCCATTACAGAGATTGAATCTTGATTTAGTAATATCCACACTTAAATTTACTTTACGCTCTCGATACCTAAAAGTTTAGTAATATATATATTTCCCCCAAAGCAAGACAAGAATCTTAGCATTCTTATTTCCCACCATTGCTCTCAAATTTCTACATTATTAAAATGTATGTTTATATATTACTCCTTATTTAGGATATAATATAGCTTACAAAAAAGTTTGCTTATTATATTTCATGTACTTTATCATTAACTCTCAGATTTATCCTACCAGGGTATACCCAGCAAGAGATTTTTAAAAGAGGCTTTAGTTGAATAAAATGTCTGAGACACTTTGCATGCACAGGAATATTATCATTGTATCCTCATTTTTAGATGATTAGTTAGTTGAATATAAAATTCTAAATCCAAAATTATTTTTTTCAACACTTTGAAGATACTAATCCACTGATGATTGCTAAAGCTTTGATGTTGAAAAATCAGGTATCATTCAAGAAATTAATTTATCTGGGCTTTCAAATTCTGTATTTGTCAAAGGAAAAGTCTTTAGTAGAGTGTGTTTTTGCATTAGTTAAAAATGAACCTGGCTATGACAGGCAAAAAAAAAAGCTTTATTAAATTGGTTAATAAATACACAGGAATGTATTTGTCCTATGTGAAAAGAAGTCACGAGGCAGACAACTCGGAATTAGCTCAACAAAACCATCAGGAACCCAAAGTTCTCTAATTGCTAGTTTTAAAGGAAAGTTTCAATTTCCCCATCTTTAAAATAAAGGGATTTTACTAGGTGACTACTAAGATCTCTTCTAGCCACAACATTCTGTTATTCTGCAAACAATAATATCACACAATACAATCAGAGGTGCTCACAATAATGACCTTGAGTTTTTAAGAAATTAATATATCATGCAGCTTGATTGAGACTTTAATAAAACTGAAGGGCTTTTTTTTTTGCCTGACAAAGGCTGACAGATCATCCAGGCTAGTATACATAGTAGATGAAGTCTTTTGAAGGTTTATGTATTTCAAGATCTAATTTTCATGTTCATTTTAAATAAAACTGTTAATATACCTAAGGGTAATCTGGCTCTTAGATATTGGCTTCTGTCACTGCATTCATGTGAGACTGACATATAAATACTACAATAATAATGTATTCAACTGTAGCAAAAATAAATAATCTAGTGAAATACTTGCCCGAAACTTCTGCTCACTGCATTCTCTTACTATAGATAATTTAACAAAGATAGTCATTTTTTTAAGGATGTAGCTTGATGAGCATGATAACAGAGCGAGGATATCAAGGTATGCATCCATTTATGTGTGCATTCATTCAAACGTACTGATTTAGAGCATACCATGTGGTAAAAACTTCGGAGAAATTTAAATACCATGGTAAGGCTTTTATAATTTTAAGAAAAAATTACATACAGTATAATGAACAAACATTAATCATTTAACTCAATGAATATTTAAAGTTTGTTCCTGTGTACCTTCCATATCAGCATACAGTATTTCCAACAACTCAGAAAGTTTTCTGAAGAGATATCAGAAACAGTAGACTTTCAAGACTGGGTTATAGGCATGCTCTTATCTTCCCACAACTACTCGACCTTGTTGTGACTTCTATAATCGTAGTTATGTTGACCTGTTCTTGAACTTCATCTTCATGAAATTATGTACTCTATTTTTTGTGTCTGTCTTCTTTTGACCAAGCACATATTTTAAACACTCATTCAATACTGTTATGTATACCAGTAGTTTATTCCTTTTAATTTCTGAATAATATTCTATTGTATTGCATGAATATACCACAAAAATTTGCTTATTCTTCTCTTCAGACACATTTAATCTGTTTCCATTTTCTTAGATAAGTAATAAAGCTGCTATAAGTCATCTTATATACTTATTTTTATGGAGATATATATATATATATATTCATTTCTCTTTGATGTATACCTAGGAGTGTAATTTCTTGGTCACAGGGTAGGTACATCTTGAATTTCGTTAGCAGTGTCTAAAAAGTTTTCCAAAGTGGTTTTGCTATTATAAATTCCCACAAACAATGTATAAGAATTCCAGTTGCTCTATTTCATCTTCGAAACTGATGTTTCTCCACCGAAGGTTTAAGTCTGCAGGTTTAGGGAATTCAAACTCTGTACATTCCAAAAAGTCAACCAGTTCGTGATCTGCTCCTGAGAGATAACCTTTGAATCCTTGAAATATCCTGCATGATAACAGTGAATTTGTAAATGCGGGGCCTTCGACTAGGCCAAATAGTTTATGCTAACCGTGTGATTTATGGTGGGGAACTTGAGCCATGTTGTCAGTTTGACATTCGGAGGGGCTGAGTGCTAAATAAACTAAGGTTGGCCACATGGCAGTTCATGCCTATGTAACTGAAGTCTAATAGAATCTCTAGACAACAAACAGCTTGGGTGAGCTTCCCTGGTTGATAATATTCCACATTTTTCTGAAAGAATTGACATTGTTTACACAGCTTCACTAGGAACGCACAACTGGAAATTTGCCTCTGGTCTTGCTGATTTTAACCTGTATCTCTTCACTGTAACAAACCATAACCATGAATATAGCAGGTTTTCTGAGTTGTGTGAGTCCTTCTAGAAAATCATTAAACCTGAGTGGTATTGGGGACACCTAGCACAACGCTGTCGGACTTTAAAAATTTAGTCATCTCGTAGTGTTGGGGAGGTTGCGTATTTCTCTAAAAACTAATCATGTTGCGTATCTTTCTATGTGCTTATTGGCCATTGTGATGTTTTCTTTTATGAGGTTTCTGTTTAAATTATTCACCATTTATTTTTTAAAACTGGGTGTTTGTCTAATTCCTTTTGATTGATGGAGGTTCTTTATACTGCAGATGAGTTATTTGTAAAATATATGTATTTCAAGTATCTTTCCCAAGGTTGTGTCTTGTATTTTTGCATACTTAATAGTGCATTTTGATGAGAAGATTTTAATTTCATTAAGTCCAATTTATCAAAGCAATAAATAAATTTTTAAATTTTTTTCAAGAAACTTAACATTCACATTTAGATATGTATCCTAATTTAATGTTTACATATAGTGCAAGAAAGAGGTTAAATTTAACTTTTCAATATGGCTAGCCAATTGCTTCAAAACCACATATTAGAAAGACCTCCCCTTCTCCCATTGAATTCCTTTGGCACGTTGTTGAAAATCAATTAAACATATATGTGATTGTCTACTTTGGGGCTCTTCTTTTTTGCATGTGTATTTATTTTTATGCCAATACCAGGCAGTCTTAATTAGGGTAACATAATAGTGAGTCCTAAAATCTGATAGCTTAGGTACCCCAACCTCTTTTTTAGACTTTGATATTGTCAAGTAGCCTAAGTTTTCCAACTATGTTCTTCCTTATCAAGATTGTTTAGGTTATAGGCATGATCATATCTATTTTAAAAGCAGCTTGTCCATAACTTTTTAAGTTTCCTGTCATTTGACTTTAATATCACAATTCTTGTAGGATTGTATTCAATCTATGGGTCAATAAAGAATAGTCATCTGATATAATTTGGATGTTTGTCCCTTCCAAATCTCATGTTGAAATGTGATTCTCAATGATAGAAATGGAGCCTGGTGGGAGGTGCTTTGGTCATGAGGGCAGAACCCTCATGAATGGCTTGGTGCTGTCCTCACAGTAATAAGTCAATTCTACTCTATGAGTCCATGCAAGATCTGGTTGTTTAAAAGAGCCTGGCACCTTCTCCCTCTCTCTCTAGCTCCCTCTCTCACTATGTGACACACTGGCTCCTTTTGCCTTCTGCCATGATTGTAAGCTTCTTGAAGCCCTCACGAAAAGCAGAAGCTGGCACGATGATTCAGCCTGCAGAACCATGAGCCAAATAAACCACTTTTCTTTATAAATTACCCAACCTCATGTACTTCTTTATAGCAATGCAAAATTGACTAATACATCATCTTAAACATATTTTGTCTTTCAATCCATAAACATAATGTATTTCTAATTAATTAAATATTATTTCAGTATTTGAGGGGCTACTTTTTAGTACAAACATCTTTCATTTAATTTATTAATTATTAAATATTAATAATTTTATTATTAATAATTTTTATTAATTTTTAAATAATATTTACAAATATTTACTAAATATTTGATATGATATTTGATATGATGCTATTTTACATACTTTATTATGTTTTCCAAATGTCTGTTGCTAGTATATAGAAGTGAGATAGATTTTGTATACAGATTTTGTAACCAATTATTTTGACATGGTTTGTAAATTCCTTTGCATACTGTATGTATACACTCACATCATCTTTGATTGAAAACAAATATACATATTTTTCCAATATTTATGCATTTTGTTTCTTTTCCTAGTCTCATTCTACTCGTTAGAACCTCCAAGTTAATACTGAATTGAAACTGTGAGAGTGGACATCATTGCCTTGTGTATTAGTCTTCTCAGGCTGCCGCAACCAATACCATAAACTGGGGAATTTAAACAGAAATTTATTTCTTATAGTTCTGGAGACTGGGAAGTCCCAATCCAGGTGCCAGCAAATTCAGCTCCCCAGTGAGAGCTCTATTCCAGGCTTATGATGGCCACTTTCTCACTATGTCTTCACATGTCAGAGAGAGAGCTCTGATATCTCCTCCTCTTGTGACATAAGAGTCCCACCATGAGTGCTCTACCAGCTTGACCTTATCTAAACTTAATAGTCTTGTAAGATCTCATCTGAGCATCTCATCACATTGAGGGCTTTCAGCATATGAATTTATGTTGGGGAGGATGGAGGAACACAATTCAATCCATACCACTTTGCTTCAAATCTTAGAGGGAAGACATTTAGTCTTCTACCATTAAATATGATAATATCTATAAGACCATATAAACTCTTAATCAGTCTGAAAAAGTTTCCTTTTATTTATAGACTGTTGAATTTGTTTTGTTTTTATCATGAAATAATGCATATATATGTATTTTTTCTCTCTCTCTAACTAAATTTTACAATTTACCTTTTTTCTCCTTTCCAAGGGTTTTGGCCAAGACTATAAACACAAAGATATAAGATAAGAGCAGTAATGTATACTAATGTATGTTAAGGACCTAGAATAGTGCCTAAATTACAGTAGACATCTAATATGAATATTTATTAAGTGAATGAATGAACTATGGCAAATGAAACAGATGTTATACAAGTACAGTGTTTCCCAATAAGAATTATAGAAAATAGTAGACACCCTAGGCACATGCCTGAGTAACTCCTCCTTTCCTTCTAAATTGGAAAAATATAAGCTAAAACAATAGGGCCTTCCTGGTTTAGTTACAGGCTTAAGTGCACAAAGCAGAGGCAGTTAACTACATGGAATCAAGACCCAAAGAACATAGTCCTTGAGAGAGAGGAGGAGGGAAAAAAGAAATAAAGAAACACAAAGGCATAGAGACAGACAGAAACAGAGACAGACAGAGAAAAATTGAGTCAGAGAAATCTGTTTCTGAGACCCCACTTATAACATTGATAAGTCAAAATTACCATTCATTCTTTTTAGGAGAAGAGCAAGTAAAATGGTGAACAAGAAGACAGAGTGTATTTTTGCAATTCCTGTATGAAGGCAGGAGTATTTGCAGAGGGGAGAATGTGGAAGAAATAGAGAATAGTTATCTCTTACCAAGTAATGGCTTTTCTTGTGTTTTTTCTTTTCTAATAAAATAGTGTTAGCTGCCCTTTTTGTTTCTGTCTGTCAAATATTTTCCTGTCATTTTCAAGTTATTTTTTATTTATAATTTTAAGTATTTTGTAAACCACTTGTGATGTGATTTTGTGTTTTAAACTTTATCCAAGCCTTTTTCATTTACTAAAATAACCCATTTACTCGTTTTATCATATAGAAGTCTACCTGTTAACTGATGCTTTCAGTGATAGAAGAGTGGTTATTATAACTTAGGGTACAAATGATTTTTAACAATGTAGTAATGGCTAAATTACAAAGCAAAGACTCACTACTACAGAGCTCAGTTGAAAAACAAAATCACTCTACCATTGGTTCTTTCACATATTGAAAATATCATCAATCAAAAAAATAAACATCCTATCAGACGGAACCAGAGACACTCAAGAAGAATAAACTGCAAGGAAAATTTGACCAACAAATTATAGCAACAGCAAGAGTTTAATACTTGGGATCTTTTTTTTTTTCTATTGAGAATATGTTGTGACCTTTCTGGGCTTCTGAAAATGATGTTATAATAGGTTTAGCTAAGAATAATAAGAGTTAACATTGAGTGGCTGTTTTGTAAGAATCACTGTGCTAAGAGTTTTACGTTTATTAACTTTTGTAATCCTCACAAAGATACTAAAGGGTCCTATAAGGCTCCTTACTATTAGATAATATGCACCCAGTATTGCCATAACCCTCAGAGAAACAGCAAAACCCTTTTGGGTTTTTCTGTAACATATTAGTAACCACTTTGCTATGTACCCTGTGTGTATATTTTGAAAATAAAAGAAAATATACTCTGATATATGTATTAAAATGGCAATACTGGTGAATATTATCTAATAGTAAAGAGCAACTCTTTAATTATTGAGACCACAAGTCACCAAATAATGTCACCTGGCAGTGGTCAGAGACAGATGATGGGGTCTAAGAGTGGCGCTGGCTCGTAGGAAGAAAGACCTTGGTGACTGTTGAGGAAACTAAGGCTACAGAGAGGCCGTGGTGGCAAGAGCATATGCAGTGCCTACTGGCTGCTCCTGGAAAGCCCAGCACTGGCAGGGGCATCTGTCCAGGCGGCAGGACAGGTGGTATTCACAGCAGTATTGTCAGCATGAACCAAGGTTAAAGCAATAGAGTATGTATTCGCATCTAAATGAATACTTGGCTATGCCTTATAAGCAATGTGTCCAGCACCTTCTGGCTGCAACAAAACACCAGGCATCAAGCCACCTTCTGGTTGCAATAAAGCACTAGACACCCAGTACCTAATGATAATGAGTTAAATGGGAATGTTGGAACATTTTGATGTGGTTCCTATGTCAAGCCATGACTCATCAGGGGTAAAATCGCAATAAACACTTTTCAAACTTAACAGGTGATTTGTGAATAAAATGATGTGATAAGGAGTTTTCTCTGTAACCACATTACTTCGTAACCACTTTGTTATGTACCCTGTGTATATATTTAGAAACGAAAAGAAAATATATTTTAATATATGTATTTATTTAAGTAATAATTTATATTACTATACCAGTGGCTGAGTATGTTGAATATTGCATCTGAGACCTATTTTCATTCCCTATTTTTCAGATGAAGAAACTAGACACAGAATAGTTAAGCAGCTTGTCCAACGTTATAAATATCAGCTCTGAGTAAATATCAGAGCTGAGATTCAAAAAGAGACCAGTTCTGGAGTTTATGAGCTTAAACACCATGTTTTACTGCCTGTCAAATTATTGCTCTGATAAATGATTTTTCCACCACTTTTTATTTAACACAACATTTTAAGATTATTGCCAGATGCTAAATTACCTTTTTTAGGAGAATTAGTGCACATTTGAAGTTCTGTTTTGTTGTAAAAATTGATAAGAAACTGCATTTATGTTCTTTTATAACTAAAATTGTTTTGGATTTTTTTTTTGCCCTATATTCAATCTAAAAGAAAAGCAGTAACAGATACCTAACACATTCTCAAATTAACTACAAGATTATACTTGGTAACATGAAACCTTAACTTTGTTTTTCTTTTTAGATTCTAAATTTATTCTATGCCATATCCACTACAACACATTTTGAGGTTAAGATATCCAAACTCTAGAAAAAATATTTTATCCAAAACAGGTCAGGTACTATATATTTCAGTTCAATTAGTTTCTATATCAACTGCTGTGAACGATATTTCTACTATTACTCTTTCATGCTTTCTTGTTTTTCTGCCTTACTGTTCTTTTTTGTCATTTTCTATAAGTACGAAGTTTAATTTGCTTATATCTTCCCAGCGTTGTGGAAAGTTCATATGTCTTGTTTTTGTAACTATACATAGAGAAATTGCCAAGTTTTTCAAAAGCACCTTTTAAGCTCTTTTTCTAATTATCAGTGGCAAAGAAAGGCTACAATTTGTTTGTAAAATATAAACTATTAAAGAGTCAGTACATTTTTTTCCCTTTCACCATTATGCCATCCCTTATTATTCATACTTCAGAATGTTTGTAAAAGTAATCTGAAATTGTAAATTGGCATTATTAATGTCATAGTCTTATGTATTATTATATTAAGTACCTTGTGCTTACAAATAATATAAACAATAAGATCTCCAATGTGCCCATCCCCCAAGTTTATGAAATAAAGCTTAATGAAGACAAATTAAGGTTTTTCTATGACCACTAACATTAACTTCTATCCTGAATTTAGTATTTATCTTTCTGTGCATTTAAAAAAAGTTACTACATATTTAAATATCTCTACATTTTAAAAATGTTACTACATATATACCTTACTATATATGTATATTTATATAATATATAATTTGTAACCATGTATACAGTTTAGAACTATATATTACATTGTTTTGCCTGCTTAGGCTTTATGAATAGTACACATTCCATGAGCTATTCCGCAACTGGCTTATTTCATTCAATAGTATATTTTTGTGATTACTATATTGATATGTACAGCTTCATTAAATAATTTAAATGTGGTATTAAATAGATTGTAGCCAAACTGATTATTCTCCTGTAAGTGGACACTTTGAGTTCTTTCCAACTTCCTACTGCAGGCAAAATGGCTGTGAAGATTCTTATGCATGTATTTTTGTGAAAGGTTCTCCAGGATCAAAACCTCAGAGTGGAATTAGTAAGCCGTAGATCTGACTTTACATAGACTTTGGCTTTACTAGATATTGCCAAGTCCTTCCCAAATCAACTGCAGCAATTTACACTCCCACAGGCAATTAGAGTTTCCAACTCCATTCACATCCTTGCTAATGTGATTTTGTCAGAATTTTTTATCTATACCAGTCTGTTGCATGTAAAGTGTATCTCATTATGGGTCCTATTTTTACTTCCTTCGTTACTAGGGAGGTGGAGCATCTTTTCATTTGTTTACTGGCCATTAAGGTTTTCTTTTACCTGTACCTATTCTTTTTTTTTTTTTTTCTTTTTGATTGCCTTTTTCTTATGGATTAGTAGAAGTTATTCTCCTCTTTATTATGGACAGAAAGTGTCTTATCAGTTTTATGTGTTACTAAAATCTTCTCCCAGTCTACTGCTTGTCATTTTTATAATGTCATTTTCTGCAAAGAGGCAGAAAATTTTAAAATAGTGCATCCAATTTTTCTTTCATGATTTGGGCTTGGGGACATCTTATTTAAAATATTTGTTCCTTCCCAAGGTCATAATATTATCTTCAAAGGTTTTTGAAGTTTTACTTTACACATTAAGACTTTAATCCAGTTGTAATATATTTTTGTGTATTATATGAGGTGGAATTATTATTATTACCTTTATATGTGGATAACAAATTATTCAAGCAAAATTATTAAATAGTCTACTCTTTTCCCATTGGCTTTAATGCTTCCTCTGTCATGCATCACATTTTCATGCCTTTGTATGGCTTTTTCTGGGTTCTTTACTATATTTCATTGCTATAGGCATATGGCTAAATTCTTGTAACCATATTTCACTTGATTATTATTACATGTCATAATACATTTTGATATTTGATAATGAGGCTTATCATAAGACTTACTATATAAGTTATTACATAACTTTGTAATTCAATAAATTAGAGGTATTCTTTGGCCAGGATTTTTACCAGACACTTTAAATCTGAATACCAAGTGGAAAAGTTTGTATCAGAAGAATTTCCTTCAATTAAGTTTTTGATTATTATGAGAAACAAATTCACCCATCCAAACCAAAGAATGAACTCAGAGCCCAGAGGACGGCAAAAAAGTGAGACTTTTAATGATGGTCTTGCAAGATTGGGGATCTGATGGGCAGGCACACGCAGCACAGTTACAACAAGCAATTTATTCCCTAGTGAGCAGGTCCTTCCCCTGGTTCCTCTTAGGCTGAGTACTATGGGGTAACAGTCTTCCTGGATGTCACCTATCAATAGTTGGGTAGGGGCTGTAGGTGCTTTCTTTAGGGTTGTCTGGCTGCATTTTGTTGCAGCCCACAATGCATTGCAATCCTAGTCAGCTCAGGGGTTTTTCAAGTATTTGACTTATGGCCTAAGTAGCTAGGCAGGCTGATAAGAACAGACAAAGCGAGATATTTTGGAGGCTTTCATCTTGGACGGAACTTCTTTGGTTCAGGTGAGGGCAACTAAGGGGTGGGGGTGGGGGCCTAAAAAGCAGGCATTGAACATCCAAGCAGGGGGCTACTATATCCTACTTTTTATGTAGCTTGCTGACCTAAACCAATTCAAGGCACTTTGTCTTGGAAATGGACCACTGTATACATTATTTCCTTCAATTCTGTCCTCTTTTTCTTTTTACTCCTTTTGCTCCCATTTCCACATTTATTTTTGTGTCCTTTGGTCCTCAAATCATTTCAAGAACTGTTGACTTTCTTGATTATAAGAAAGTAGATCTGATTTGATTTCTAATAATAGTTGATATGTTATGGGCATTTGTTGATGGCTGTTTCGATTAATTTTGGGGTTAACCCTCTAACACAGGCGATAATGCAACACCCTACAGCTGTTAGGATTTCAGCCACTATGATAAGGGAGATTAAAATAGAGGCTACCATTCCTTTCCATTTCCCAAACCAACTCTCTAGCCAATCAGTAAATGGGGCATCAATTCTGACATTTTCCACCAATTCATTGGCTAAAGTTGTTCACCCTTGGGATGCCTTTGTGATGTTTCCATCTGGGGCAATATTGTTAGGAATGAAGGTGCAACACTTTCCACCCAGCATGATGCATATGCTCCATTTTTCTGCTAAGATTATGTTTAGTGCCAAGTTTGTTCTCCCAGGCCATTTGGCTGGTGGCATCTAACTGACTAACCACTCCTTTGAGAGCTTTTTGAGTATACTTGATGAATCTTTGTTGATTACAAAAGATGTAATTAATTTAATTCACATTTTTATTAATAGTCAACCACCAGAAGAGTGCTGGTTTAAACCCAGTAGCTATTCAGTTTCAGGCCTTAAATTTATTAGGTATTCCTTTAGGGACTTCTATTGAGTCAATATAAATGTTGGGATTAAAATAATTTGTTAGATCTCTCTGACATCGGTGGCCATGTGGATTCTTGGGGATTTTATGGAATGCCAGGGTGAATCAAATGGCCGATTGAAGTAAGGTACAAGTCCCGGTCGAATTGAACAGTAACAAGTCACGGAGGTTCCTCTTTCCACGATACCACCAGACATTAGCTCAGGGTATATGGAGAGCCGAGTACTTGCCTTTGTTTGACTCACCAGTAGTGTTTCAGATATGGGTACAAGTTGAGAGTTCTCCCATGGGCTTATTGAACTCTGCCCCCTGACAAGAGAGAAAAGAGAAGTGGTTCATATTCCCTATAGAGAATGAGGGGATTGCTCTAGGGTCTGATCTCTGCAAGGTGGGAAAGAGCAATGATAGACTTTGCAAGCCTCATTTCCCCATGCATCCCTGTCCTGGTATAGGGCCAACCTGCAACTCATTCCATTGGGATTGGTATCCCATCCTAGGGGAAATGGAACCGCCTGTGCCTGAGGCTGCGCAGCAGAGCATGCGTAACAGTTGCTCTTATTAAGAGCTAGTACTGAAAATTTGACCCGTTCAACCCAGGTATTTACATCCCCCAATCCAGTCTCAATTTCTAAAATCTGCCTCAAGTCAATTACCTTAATTATTTTTACTCTCTTAGGGTCATTGTCTGGTGGGTTAAAGGACGAAATGGGACCGGGAGTTATAGTAACCTGGGGTGGGCTCAGGGTGGAGTTGGTGACTAGCCTAAAAGCCAACTCTCCCACAGGATCCCGTCCTGAGACATTTATTCCTAATCCATGCCTCCAAGGTTCCTGGTCTAGAGTAGCTGGGTTGTTTATGGTAATTGATATAGGATTGCATTCTAAATTTCTACAGTTAGGTGGCATGGGGCCCTTATACAAATGCATTTTATTCTTTAAGGGTTTGTTTTTGGAAGAACGGCTCACCCAGCCTCCAAATTGAGTGGTCCACAAGACCTCATTCCAGCTAGAATGGGGCTTTCCCCAGTGACAACCTGTTTCAGGATAGATATTTGTTTGCTTGTGACAGCTGTCTTTGGTTCCCTAAATTCCTTAAATGTAAGACTTGGCAGGCATTGAACTTTATGGTCTGGGGGGTGGGGGTTCTAGTTATGTTGACTATTACTTTGACTGGATGTTATTCTTCTACCGGCTCCATCCAATCATTGTGAACCCTCTCACCCCTGGTAGTAGGATTAATCCTAACTACATCCACCCCCAATGACAGAGCCTGCTCATAGCTTCCTTCTAGGTTTTCCTTAGAGTTCGCTTTAAGGGTTTCTTAAGTGATCCATACACTTCCCATTCACACATTTCTCTTCCTTCTAGGGATTCTTTTACCAGTCACCTGACCTGAGTGTAATGTGTCCACCCCCATTCAGCTGTTCCTACAGCTGTCTCAGAGATCAGGAGCACTTGATAGGGACCTTCCCAGCTTGGGCGAAGCTTGTCTTCTTTCCAAGTCTTAATTAGCACCTAGTCGCCATGCTGGAAGAGGTAAACCATGAACTCAAGAGGCAGGGTTTGAGTGAGAAGTCCTTTCAACCTAAGGGATGACAGGGTGGAGGATACGGCCAGTATATAATTTCTAACAAAGTGGTCTTTGGTTTCCATAGTAGGAAAGTCAGTAGTCCTACCTAAATCCGGGAGTCCATATAATAGCTCATGAGACAGTCCCACGTCTTTCCTTGGGGCTGTCCTAATCCTAAGCAGTGCTATTGGGAGACATTTGGTCCAAGGCATTTCAGTTTCTAAGATTAGTTTAGTAATACACTTTTTGAGAGTCTGATTCATTCTTTCTACTTTTCCAGAGGAGGAGGGATACCAAGGGTTGTGGTAATCTCATCTAACGTGTTAACCTTCCATAATTCCCCTTAGCACCCTTGAGGTAAAGTGGCTCCCGTTGTCTGAATCAATATTTTCTACCAGGCCAAATCTGGGTATAATTTGTTCTAAGATTATTTTGATCACATTCCCGGGGGTGGCAGTTGGGAGGGAGAAGGTCTCCACCCAGCGGAGAGGTGGTTTACCACTGCCAGTAGTCTCCCTATTTGGGGCATTTCTGTAAAATCTACCTGAATGCTTTGAAATGGCTTTAACCTAGGAGGTTTTCCTCTGGTAGTCTGTTTTTTTAACTACCTTTTTGTTTATTTTCTGGCAGCTCGCATAACCCCCACACACTTGTTTAGCAAGGGTATAAATCTCTATACACCCATAATTCTTAAGCATTGTATTACACATCAGCTGGGGACCCCAATGACTTTCCCTATGCAGTATGGACATTAGTTTTCTCATTATGGGTTCATTTATCATTTCTCTCCCATCAGGGAGCACCCACCTCCCATCCTCAGTTTGAGTGTCCCCTATCTTGCCCAGCTCTTCCTCCTCCTCTTTAGAAAACTGGGGTTTTAATGCCACCTCAGGGATACCTAGGATTGGTCCAAACAGTTTAATTTTTTCCTCCAGGGAGACTTGCTTAGCAGCGTTATTTGCAAGCCTGTTTTCTACAGCTTCTATACTGTTTCCTTTCTGATGGCCATTTACATGAACTATGGCTACCTCTGCGGGAAGCAGGAGGTTTTCCAAAACTTGTTTGACTAGTTTCCCATGTACCAATTCTTTCCGCCTGCTATTTATTAGGACCTGCTCTGTCCATATTTTTCCGAAGGTGTCTTCTACTCCATAGGCATATTTGGAATCAGTATATATAATGCCTTATTGGCCTTCTAGGAGCTTTAGGGCCTAGTTAAGAGCATATAATTCACAGGTTTGGGCTGGCCAGTTATTGGGCAATCTACCTTTTTCGTATAAGGATTGTTTGTTTCCATCAGTGACAGCAAAGCCATTATGTCTTTTACTGTTTATCACTTGGAATGACCCCTCCACAAACAGCCTTATCCCATCACATAGTGGAGTTCCTCTAAGGTCTGGTCTAACTTTGGTTTGATAGTCTATGATATCTAAATAGTTATGGTCTGATGCCTCCTCATTCTCCTCTCCTCTCCATAAGAAACTGACTGGATTCAAGCAAGTATCTGTTGTTAAGACCAAATTATCTTTTTCTAGTATTACGGTTTCATCTTTTAAAATCCGAGAATCAGTCAGCCCTCTCCCAGCTCTTTGATTTAATATATTCCTGACCCAATGCGGGGTGCTTACCACCAAGGCCCTGCCAAAGGTCAGCTTCTGCCTCTCCTCTACCAGCAGGGCCGTGGCAGCTACTGCTTACTTCAGCTTTTGTCTCTGTCTCCCGTCTTTCATGGACTCTCTCTCTCTCTCGCTTCCTCTTGTGCTTTTACTTCCTCTTACATTATCTTTCTTTTCAGTCTCACCTTCTGTGCCTCTCTTTGATCTCTGTCTTTCCCAGTCTCTCTCTCGCTCATTTTCTTCTTCTATCTCTCTCTCTGTCATCCCATTGTCCTTCTCCCTCATCCTCATTTCTTCCTCTTTCTCTCTCTCTCTGGCCCTCTACTTTTGCTGTTTCCTCTCCTTTCTCTTTCCGATTTCCTTTCTTACTTTTTTCTTTTCCTCCCTTTCCCAGTTTCTCTTTTCTTTTTTTCTTTTTTTTTTTGACAAAAACCTTTGAGCTTCCTCAGTAGTCCTTTAATCCATTTTTACTTCATCCATGAATCTTTTACAGTTTCTTAGTAATATCAGGACAGCTTTTAGTCACAAAATTAACCTTTAAAAGACTTTGCCCTGCTGGGTTCTCTGGATCTAACCTTGAATATTTTCTCATTTGATCCCTGAGCCTCTGCAGAAACAGAGAAGGAGACTCCTTTTGTTGTTGCTGTTGTCGTCGTTGTTGTTGTATCTCAAATGCTTTGGAGACATTTTGTGTCCCAGGAGTGGACTTTTTAATCTGTTTAATTATTAGTTCCCTTAGGTCCTGCATTTGGGTCTGATCTCTGGGGTTATTGTTATCCCATCTGGGATTTGCATTTGGGAATTTCTGCTCAGCTGACAGGACTCCTTGCCTGGGAGGATGCTGTCTCTCCCAAATGTTCATGGCTGCCCTTCTAATCATTCCCCTGTCTTCCTCAGTAAACAGAATATTTATGATTGACAGCATCTCAGCCCAAGTGTAAAAGCTGAGTCCTAAAAAATTGATCTAGCTGCTCTGCTAAACCTAAGGGATCTTCCAAGAGTGGCATCATTTCCTTTTTAAAATTCCTAACCTCAGTACTTGTTAGAGTTGCACTTACAAATCCAACTCTTCCCTGTCCCATAGGGACTTCTCTAAGAGGGTACATGTTAGACATCTGCTGTTTAGAGGAGATAGAGAAATTCTCAATGTCCTTCTTACTTTGTTCTAATTCTTTCCTCAAGTTTGGATAAGAATTTAAGAGAGCATTGGGTTTACCTCCTTCATGACCCCCCGATTCCTCTTCCTCTGGTCTTCCTGTTACCCTCCAATCTCCATGTCTACTTGGTGAGATGTATGGGGGTGGGGTCAAGCGTGTTAGGGGATCCCAGGGCTTTTCATTGAGTGAGAGCTCTTTACTATGCTCTTTTTTTTTCCTTTCTCTTCTTTAAGGGGGAACATGGGAATTAATTCACCGATCCAACGAAGGCCATAACCCATCTCCCCTTGTGAAGATGGGGTTTTATCATTCACAGAGAGAATTAAAGCTTGGCACACTCAGTCCTCATCTGAGCCAAACTTAGGCCAAAAGACCAAGGACTGATGAATGGGCTCTTTGGGCCAGATAAAACAGCAATACTTTATCATCTTTTGTTTTTCCTTGTTGCTGGTTCGAGGGTTATCTCTCCAAACCTGTAGCATTCTCCCCAGTGGACTATTTGGGGGAATTTCAGAGAGAGTTTCTTTAGTTCCCTCTTTCCTTTGTTCCCTAGGCCTAGAATTCTTATTTCTCATTTTTAGTTAGTCTCTGTGTCTGAGTGTTTCCCTGTATACTCACTGCCATGCCACTGGAGGTTTCTTGCACACTCAAGAATCACTTCATCCATCTCCAGCCATTTCCCTTACGGGAGTAGGGAACCATGGATTGGGACTCCGCACTTGTTTTGTATCTTAGATACGTCTCAGTCACACACACTCGACCCCTGAAAATGCCCAACCACGAAGGCAGTGCTTACAGTCCAATTTTCCTACCTTGGCTCATGCACAAGGTTACCTGGTTGCTGCAGTGCCTGCTTTTCTCCCTGTGTCACTTTCATTGTCTCCTGAATAACAGTCTCAGGTTTGTCTATGGCTTCTGTGGGGAGCTGGGACACCAGGACAGAGTGGGCCACCTAAATCAAGTGGGACGAGTCTCCCCTTTCAGCCAGAGTCCCACTGCATGCAGGCACAGAGCTCCCCATACCAGCCACCAAGTTGTGAGAAATAAACTCACCCATCCAAACCCAAAGAATAGACTCAGAGGCCAGGCGTGGTGGCTGACACCTGTAATCCCAGCACTTTGGGAGGCCAAGGCAGGCAGATCGCGAGGTCAGAGGCTTGAGACCAGCCTGACCAACATGGTGAAACCCATCTCTACTAAAAATACAAAAATTAACTGGGCGTAGTGGCACGTGACTGTAATCCCAGCTACTCAGGAGGCTGAGGCAGAAGAATTGCTTGAACTCAGGAGGGAGAGGTTGCAGTGAGCCAAGATTGCACCACTGAACTCCAACCTGGGTGACAGGGTGAGTCTCTGTCTAAAAACAAACAAACAAACAAAAACAGGACTCAGAGAATAGCAAAAGTGAGACGTTTAATGATGGTCTTGCAAGATCGGGTGTCTGATGGGCAGGCACATGCAACACGGTTACAACAAGCAATTTATCCTCTAGTGCACAGGACCCTCCCCAGATTCCTCATAGGCTGAGTACTGTGGGATCACAGTCTTCCCAGACATCACGTATCAGTTGTTGGCTAGGGGCTTTATGTGTTTTCTTTAGGGTTGTCTTGCTGCATTTTGTTGCAGCCCACAATGCATTACAATCCTACTCAGCTCAGGGGCTCTTCAAGTATTTGACTTATGACTTAAGTAATTGGGTAGGCTGATAAGCCCAGACAAAGTGAGATATTTTGCAGGCTAGTAAACTTTTATCTTAGACTAAATTTCTTTGGTTCAGGTAAGGGCAACTAAGCAGGAGGGGAGGGGAGTTGACAAGCAGGCGTCAGCTATCCAAGCAAGCAAGGACCTAGTATATCCTATTTTTTCTGTAGCTTGCTGACCTAAACCAATTCAAGGCACTTTGCCTTGGAAAAGGACCACCATATACATTATTTCCTCCAATTAATAATGATTCGGAATATCTATCAAGCTCAATCTCCAAAGTCTAATGTACTTTGTTTTCATCTGTTTGTCTTTTTCACACACATTTCTGGAAAGCAAATAATTTTATCCTTCACATTTCTGATCTGATATATTGACTTTCATTTTCTCCATGATAGATTTTTAACCTCATCTCATTTGTATTTCCTGTGTCCTTCTTTACCCCTTCTACCTCCACTTTGCAATGTCTTCTCTTATAGTTTCCAATCAGCCTATTCTCTCCTAAAGCAAATAAAAGAAAAAAATTACCAATTTATAAATTCTGGGAATAAATTGAAGGAGACAAGCATGGTTTTTAATTTGAGGATTAAAATTCAACCTGAGATTTAGGTGGGGACAAATATCCATACTATATCACTGTCTATCATCTATCAATCAATCAATCTATCTATCTATCTTTCTATCTATCTATTGACATCTATCTATTGATGCACACATCATATACATAATTAAAAATAAAAAAGTAAAGTAAAATTAAACATAAGAATAGGCTGAACTCTTTTATAAAAACAAAAAACATGTTCACAATGCCTAATTGGATAAATCAAACCTATACTGAGCATAGTTCAGTATCACAACAAAATCAAGTAGAATGAAAAATTATTAAAGTTGTACGAGGACTAAACAACAAAATCAATAAAGTAGAATTGCGTAGTTATACATGAAGAGATACAGTTATACCTTAAAGAAATTGCAAGTTTGGTTTCAGACCACCAAATAAAGCAAGTATCACAATAAAGTATGTAACTTTTTGGTTTTCCAATGTGCATAAAAGTTATGTGCATACTATATTATAGTTTATTAAGTGTGCAATAGCATCATGGCTTAAAAAGTACATACCTTAATTAAAAATACTTTATTTCTAAAAAAAGAGAGAGAGACAGAGAAACCTGCCAAGGCTTTCATTCTCAGCCATTAGTGAGTCATGATCATTTTGCTGGTGGAGTATCTTGTCTCAATGTTCATGGCTGCTGACTGATCAGGGTAGTGGTTACTGAGGGTCAGAGTGGCTGTGGCAATTACTTTACATAAAACAATGATGAAGTTTGCCGCATTGATTAAATCTTCCTTTAATGAAAGATTTTTCTGTAGTATGCAGTGCTTTTGACAGCATTTCATCTAGAGTAGAACTTTGAAAATTGTAGTCAGTCTTCTCAAACTCTGCAGTTGCTTGATCAACTAAGTAGATGTAATATTCTAAATCCTTTGTCATTTCAACAACGTTTCCAGCATCTTCACCAAGAGTAGATTCCATCTCAAGAAACTGCTTTCTTTGCAACAACTCCTCATCCACCCAAGTTTTATCATGAGATTGCAGGAATTGAATCACATCTTCAGCCTCCACTCCTAATTCTAGTTCTCTTGCTATTTTCACTACATCTGCAGTGACTTCCTCCACTGATACCCTCAACCCCTCAAAGGCGTATATGAAGGTTGGAATCAACTTCTTCCAGCCTCCTGATAACGTTGCTTTTTGACCTCCTCTCATGAATTACAAATGTTTTTATTGGCATCTAGAATGGTGAATTCTTTCCAGAAGGCTTTCGATATACTTTGCCCAGATCCATCAGAGAAATCAATGTCTATGGCAGCTATAGCTTTATGAATTGTATTTCTAAAATAATAAGATTTTGAAAGTTGAAATTATTCTTGGATCCATGGACTACAGAATGGATGTTGCATTAGCAGAATTGAGAACATTGATTTCCTTGTACATCCCCATTAGAACTCTTGGTTAACCAAGTTCATTGTCAATGAGCAGAAATATTTTGAAAGGAATCTTTTGAGCAGCAGTTCTCAACAGTGGGTTTAAAATACGGTTAGTAAACCATGCTGTTAACAGATGTGATCTCACCCAGACTTTGTTGTTCCATTTAGGGCATATGCAGAGTAAATTCAGTGTAATCCTAGAAATTTTGAAATGGCCAATGATCATTGGCTTCAATTTAAAGTCACCAACTAAAGTAGCCCTATCCTTTGAAGCTGGGCTTCAGAGAGGGTCAGCCTATTCTTTGAGAAAGGCAGCATGTCCTTTGAAACTTTGAAGCCAAGCCTGAACTTTTCTCTAGTTATGAAACTCCTAGGAACCATCTTCTCCCAATGTCAAGTGGTTTCATCTACACTGAAAATTTGTTGTTGGAGTAGCCATTTTCATCAATTATCTTAACTAGATGTTCTGGAAAACTTGCTGCAGCTTCTACCTAAGCACTTACTGCTTCACTTTGCACTTTCATGTTATGGAGATGGCTTCTTTTCTTAAACCTCATGAACTGACCTCTGCTAGCTTAAAACTTTTGTAGCTTCCTCACCTGTCTTAGCCTTCACAGAATTTAAAAGAGTTAGGACATTGCTCTGGATTAGACTTTGACTTAAAAAAAAAAAAAAATGTTGTGTCTGGTTTGATCTTCTGTCCTGGCCCCTAAAACTTTCTCCGTATCAGCAATAAGGCTGTTTCGCTTCTTATCATCATGTGTTTTCCTTGCCTATGGGAGGAGCAATTTTGATTTTCTTCAAGACTTTTGTCTGCATTCACAATTTGGTTAACTTTTTGGTGCAGGAGGCCTCGTTTTCAAGTTTTTCTTTCGTTATGCCTTTCTCACTAAGCTTAATCCTTTCTATCTTTCAATTTAAACTGAGAGACATGCAACTCTTCCATTTGCTTGAACAGTTAGAGGTCATTGTGAGGTTATTAATTAGCCTAATTTCATTACTACTGTCTCAGGGAATACAGAGGCTAGAGGAGGGAGAGAGAGATGAGGGAATGGCAGGTCAGTGGAACAGGAAGAACACACACATTTATCGGTTAAATTCCCTGTTTCATTTGGATGTGGTTTATGGCTACCAAAAGCAATTATAATAGTAACATCGGAGATCACCGATCACAAATTAACATAATAACGAAAAAGTCTGAAATACTGTGAGAGTTTCAAAATGTGACACAAAGCTACAAATTGAGCACATGCTGTTGGAAAAATGGCACCAAATGTGGTCGATGCAGGGTTGCTGCAAACCTTCAATTTGTAAAGAAAAAAAAAAATCTGTAGCACAATATTTACAATTGTACAATTGTATCTGAAGCACAGTAAAATCAAGTGCAATAAAAATGAGTTATGCCTATATCTATATCTATATATAAAATCAACCCTACTAATCAAGAATATCTATTTTTAAATGCATATGAATCAGCCATGAAAATTGGCATTCCTTGATCTACCAAAAAAACTCAATAAATTCCAGGCACTAGAAACAATACAAATACTATTTTCTGACATTATGCAATAAAATCAAAAGTTAGTTAAAATAAAAAGGTATTTTATATGAAAAAAATTTAGAACTCAAATTTTTTAAAAAAATTTAAAACTTTTAAAAGGGATATCTAGGCCGGGCACAGTGGCTCACACCTGTAACCCTAGCACTTTGAGGGGCCAAGGCAGGCAGATCACTTGAGTCCAGGAGTTCAAGACCAGCATTGGCAACATGGCAAAACCCCATCTACACAAAATACAAAACTTAGCCAGGCATAGTGGCAGTCACCTGTAGTCCCTGCTACTCAGGAGGCTGAGGTGGGAAGATCACCTGGGCCCACAAGGTCGAGGCTGCAGTGAGCTGTGATTGTGCCACTGCACTCCAGCTTGGGTAACAGAGTGAGACTCTGTCAAAAAAAAAGAGGGGTTGTCTATTAAATAACTCAGGACAAAGTTTATTTAAAAAAAAAAAATTGGGCACTTTCTCAAAATTAATGATAATGGAAACAGTATATCCAGATGTGTGGAATATGACTAAAAGATCTCTAAAGTGAAAATGTCTATTAAATACCTTTATTAAAAAATAGAAATAAAAGTAAATTAATCAAACTTACCACAGAGAAGGCTAAGTATGCAAAATAACAAATATTAATAGATCTAAATATTTTTTCTGTAAAGATAATAGCTAATTTAATAAACTAGAAAACAAAAAAAAACTAGAATAAACAAATATATTCAAAAAGAATTTTTTTTTAAATCTACAAAATTAAAAAAAAAATACTACCTAACCTGTTTCAACAGAAAAGGAGAAAGTCAAATACACATTTTGGAAATGACAGGTAAAAATAGCCATAAAAAACAGAAACTGAATACATCAAAAAACTACTTTACCTAGTTTTATATAATTTTTTTTTTGTTGTTTCAGTAGCTTTAGAAGTACAAATGGTGTTTGGTTACATGGATGAATTGTACAGTGGTAAAGTCTGAGATTTTAGTGCACCCATGACCTGAGTAGTGTACATGGTATCCAATAGGTACTTTTTCATCCTCATCCCCGCTACCCTTCCCCACTTCTGAGTCTCCAGTGTCCATTACACCACTCTGTATGTTTTTGTGTACCCAAAGCTTAGCTCTCACTTATGAGTAAGAACATGTGGTATTTGGTTTTCCATTCCTAAATTACTTCTTTTAGAATACTGGTCTCCAGTTCTATCCAAGTTGCTGCAAAAGACATTATATCATCCCTTTTTACGGCTAAGTAGTATTCCATGGTGTATGTATACCACGTTTTCTTTATCAGCTCATTGGTTGATAGGCACTTAGGTTGATTCCATATCTTTGCAATTGTGAATTGTGCTGTAATAAATGTACACATGCAGGTGCCCTTTTTCTAGAGTGACGTCTCTTCTTTTAGCTAGATACTCAGCAGTAGAATTGCTAGATTGAATGGTAGATCTACTTTTAGTTCTTTGAGAATCCCCATGCTGTTTTCCATAGAGGCTGTACTAATTTACATTCCTACCAGCAGTGTCTAAGCACTCCCTTTTCACCACATCCATGCCAATATTTACTGTTTTTTGACTTTTTAGTAATGGCCATTCTGGCTGGGGTAAGGTACCAGCTCTTTGTGGTTTTAACTGTCTTAGCAAATAAATTTAAAAGCCTAAGTCAAAAGGATAATTTTTTTGAAAAATGTGACTTACTAAAATTGACCCCAGTAGAGACAAGACTAACTAAGCTAATTACTGCACCTCAGGGGGGAAAAAAATCAGAAAGTACAGTAGCTAATAACGCCTCCACAAAAATAAATGAATAAGCACCAGGTCCATAATTTTTAGAGACAGATCATTCTGAAGCTCTGTGAACTATTTCAAAGTATAGAAAAAGGATTTGTTGATGAGACAGGTATAACTTTCATCCCAAAATCTAAAAATGATAATGTTAAACAAAGAAAACTAAAGACCACTCCTACACATGAATGAGTATAGAAATTTCAAATAAAATACTAACAATGAGAATTCAATCAAATTTTTTAGAACTTTTGATCATGTGAATGCAAGGGAGTGTCAACATTTAGAAATCAGTAAATATAGCTGGACATGGTCGCTCACACCTGTAATCCCAGCACTTTGGGAGGCCTAAGTGAGCAGATCACGAGGTCAGGAGTTCAAGACCAGCCTGGCCAACATGGTGAAATCCCATTCTACTAAAAATACAAAAATTAGCCACGCGTAGTGGCAGGTGCCTGTAGTCCCAGCTACTTGGGAGGCTGAGGCAGGAGAATTGCTTGAAACTGGAAGGCAGAGGTTGTATTGAGCCGAGATTATGCCACTGAACTCCATCCTGGGTGAAAGAGTGAAATGATCAGAAAGAAAGAAAGAGAGAAAGAGAGAAAGAAAGAAAAAAATTGGTAAATGTAACACATCATATTTGTAGAGCTATGCAGAAAAATTATGTAACATATCCGTTGATGTTACTAGGTTGGTGCAAAAGTAATTGCAGTTTTTGCCATTAAAAGTAATGGCAAAACCTAATATATATATTTAGCACCAATCTAATATATGGAAAATATATTTTATAAAATTCAACACCTATTTATAATAAAACATTAAATACAATATAAACTGATGAATAAATCTTTAACATAATAATATTTACCTTAGTCCCCAAACCAGCATCTTAATAGGAAACATTATAGGGTGCATAATTTTTCCTCTGAAATTAGAGAAAAGATAAGGATACTTACGCTCTCCCCTATTACTTAACATGACAGTGAAGGCATCATTAGCCAAATAAATGTGACAAAAGGAAGCAATTGGGAGAATAAGTTTTGGAAAGTAATATGTAAATCAATCACTATTTACTAATGACATAGCTATAAATTAGGAAAATTCTCCTTGTCTCCTTTCCAGCCTCTGCTGCTCCTGTCCAGTGCCGCCAGCACACCCAAGCTCCACTTTAGGTTTTAAAGCAGACTCTCTGGATTTGGCTTAGCAGTGACAAGATAAAAGGAGCAAGAGCCCCAACTTGGCTGTGAAGCCCTAACTGCCTGCCAGAACTTAAATTTGTTCTCCTAAATTATAGGAGATCAGGCATTTCCCTGATTGTATAATCTGGCAATTAACCCTTACAAGTATAAATTTTCCAGTCAATGTAAAGGAAGGAATGGTGAGTGGTAGGATTTCTGGATCTTCACCCAGAAAACTTAGTCCCAAGTACATCACAATTAGCTCTCAGAGCTAATTGTATAGCTGCTGTAACAAACTGCCACAAACTCAATGGCCTAAAACAACATACATTTATCATCTTACAGTTCTGGTGGACAGAATCCTATAAAGAGAAGCCTGGGCTAAAATCAAGGTGTAGGCAAGGCCATATTCCTTCTGGAGGCTCTGAGAGCAAATCCCTTTCTTTGCCTTTCACTGCCCAGATTCCATGACTTGTGGTTTCTTCCTCTATCTTCAAAGTCAGCAAAGGTGGGCGGGTCATTCTCACAAGGCCATCTCTCTGGTTCTTTCTCCCTTCTGCCTTCCATTTCTGCTTATAAGAACCCCTGTGGTTACACTGTGTCTACCTGGATCATCTAGGCTAGTCTCCACATCTCACGGTCAGCTGCTTAGCAACTGTAATTCCATCTGCAACCTTAATTTGCCTTTCCATGTAACCTGACACTCACAAATTTCAGGGATTGAGATGTGGACATCTTTGGGTGACCATTATTCTACTTACAGCAAGCTTTTAGAGGAGAGAGCCATAATTTTACAAATCAGGAATCTGAGATCAATGAAAGTAAAATGATCCACCTAAAATCACACAGTTAGCTCTAATCTTGGTTGAATATAGATTAGAATCAAATATTCCTATCTTTTAAACCAGAATAATATTCCCATAGAAGACTCAATACACATTAGATACTACAGCCCTCCTGCAATACAAAAATATACTACTCCATTTATAGTATATAGAACATTTTAAAAGTTTAACACACAAGCAGATATTTGACATACACTTAGTTTTTAAATTGAAAATGTAATGCCTCATTAGTGTTTTCAGTATACTAGGTGACAGTGAAGATGACAGCAACACAAATTACGGAATTGGGATTGTAATGAATATTCCTGCTAGCAAAACTTGAAAACCCGAGCCCTGATATAGAAAGGAAGTTGTTCTTTTATTAAACATACATTGAATTTGTGCATCTAAAGGGACTTTCTATCACAGCACTGATATTCAATGTTTGATCTTTAGGCTCAAACTTAAGTTATTATACACTGCACTTACACATACACACACTTGCTTTTTCTACGTGAATAAATGTCTAGCCTTCTTTTTCTTGGAAAGGTCAGCGTTTTTCACTTTGGGAATGTCATTAGAGACACCTCTTCCTTTTGCAGTGAGGTGGCAGGGAATATTAGTTCTTGGAACCATGGAAATTAAAGAGCAAGGGGGACCAGGGAGGTCATACATTCATATTCATCTTCATGACACTCAAGGACTGCCTTTTACAGACCTCTTCAGTGAATTGTTCCCTTCTATTTTGACTGCAGAAAAGAAAGGGTGCTGTAAACCTCATTTAGAAGGTTATTTCACGTTTCTACGTGTTAGGTGCTCTTTTCTCTCGATGTCTTCCTTCTTTTATTATAACCCCATGCTCTTGGTGATTACCTTTCACTCTCATTCATGCATTGCCTCATGAGATTGTCTGCGTAATTTTCATCCATGAAGAGAACCAATTAGCTCTGTGTTCTATAAAGAGGTCTTTGGCCTCTTTGAAGAAAGACAAGGCTGGCAGAGAAAGGGAATTAGACTGACTCCATGGCTGAGTTTGGGGCCTGAGATTAAGAATCAATGATATTGTTCTCTCAAGAACAAACTGTTCTTTCCTGCTCTGGTGTTGACTGAGGTTGGATACCTACACATCTCCAAAAATTTCAGGCTCTCTGAGCTCTGGACATTATCCAGGGGAAAAAACAGTTGTGAATACTAAGGAGTGAAAAAGACTCTATGGGCAACCAGGAAAAAATTCAACATAATTCTACTGCAGATCATGAGGTACTTTTCTAAGCTCTGAAAGGACACCTTTAAGTTTAGAAGAAACAAAGGAAAGAACACATTAGTTCCAACATGAGTAAGAGGAAGAGATGAGCAGGTGAGACGCTTTGTGAAGGAGCAAAGTTCTTTAAGGGTAGCCACTGGTTTTTCATCATAATACCAGCACCACAGAGGGTTGCAGAGCCTTGAGTTTTGTAAGCCTAGGAAGTCTGATTCCCTCGCCCATCTCCATCTGTGGAGAAAGTAGGTTTAATACAAGGAAAAAGGATTTTGTAGTTATTTAAACCTTGGCTCGAAAATCACTCTAACACTCACAAGCTGGGGGATCTCAAAAGAAATTTAACCCTCCTTAGTCTCAGTTCTCTCATTAAAAACAGCAGCAGGCAGAGGTGTCCCACTTCCAGCTTTTTCTGATGAGAAAATATGCAGGCACTTGGAATCGCCACACATGAAATCATGCAAGTCTTAGGATTTCAATTTTAAAAAATAGCAATTCTATTTCTTGCTCTCTTTCTGCTTCCTTTGATTCTCCCCCACTTCATAACAGGTCATTATTAAAGGTAATAGAGTTAACGGAAGCATAGTTAAGACGATAATATCCTGTAGACTACTGTGGAACCTTCCTAACTCTTGCTACTGCCTCTGTTCATTCAGTTTCCATCAAGATCGTCCACTGCTACTTCCCACACTTAACTTTATATTCCACATTACCATATCAAACTTGATAAAAATGTTTCTCAGCTCAAAATAAAAGCTCTTCAGCATGAAATTCAAATCCATCGACAATCTGGTCCCTGTCTACTTCTCCAGCTCAGAGATAACAAGGTTATTTATTTTTTCATTCATTCAACAAATATTTATAGGCTACCTAGTATGAGCAAGGTACTATAGCAGGTGTTAGGCAATTAAATTTGAAGATGTTGACAGAAAAAGAGAGATGAAATGTAATTTTATAGATTTAAATTTCCATTATGCTCAGCTTATTTTCTAAAATGAGTATGTATCACTGATATAACTATTTTTAAAAGCCATATCAGGTCTATAACATCTCTGTTTTATTAATGAGATCATCAAGACTCTGAACAATTAAGTAAATTTTCCAAAATAAAACAGCATTAAAAAGCCAAGTAGAATTTGAATTATATAATTTTAAATTCTGCCATTTTTGTTTGTGTGGTCCTTTGGCCTTTAACTTACTTTAAAAATGCTTCTTATCTGTATCTGCTCTCATGAGTTTTAACAAAGACTTTCATGTTTTCAGAAATAATTTCTTTTAAGTGACAATGAATCAAACATTTAAAGATGCTTTTTCCTACCTTCTGTATCCCAGTAAAGGAATTTCCTACCTTAGCCAGAAACCATAGAATGACAGAATTGAGCAATGCAATTCTTGCATCTTTACAACTATTTTCTGGCCTAGAGTTATTTTATCCTTGGGAGATTCAGAAGCATTATTTATATATGACATTTTGAGGTTGGTAACCCTCTTCAGAAATTTTCTTTCCTTCCAATGCAAAGGAAATGAAACTCTCTTTGCATACATTTTTCACCTCAAAAACTCTCAGGCATGTAATCAATTTTGACCCATTTGGGGACCGCTACATACAGTGGAAAAAAATATGGCCTCAATGATCTTGGTAACAATTGCCGTAATTTTCGACCAAAACCAATGAAGGTTTTAGGGATTTGAATCTCTTGTCAGAATGTTATAACTTATTATGTTGGCCAGGCTGGACAGTGACCAAATTGTTACAGAGTTTGTTTTGTTTTGATTTGTGTTCTTTGCCTCCTCGGGTTTTAGGGTAGGGTAAGAATGTCATTCTCTTGCCAAGCAAAGATGCAAATGACAAATCATAGGATAGCACTGTGACCTAAGATATTTTAAGGAGACTGCCTTTCTCTTCTAGTAGTCTTTCTTCTAGTAGTCTTTCTATTTGGGGATATATTTTCATAATTCTCTCTCTAGGGGACAACATCTGACTAACACCCAAGGCTGCTAAATCTTCTGAGCTCAAGTTCATCTTCTGCCTTCCTCTGGTGTTGGTTTTCCTTGGATGTTTAGCTGTTCCATGTTGTGTGTTCAGTTTTTGGGTTGGTGCTTCCTGTCAGACTACCTGATACATCTCCGCAGTGTCAGCTTGAATGTAACCACAGAAGGTGCTGCTGAGGCTGTCCTCACTGGGAAGGCGAGGCATCTGGGGATGGCGGCCCACCATTTTCTCCCAAGGGACCAGCCATCTAGGATACAGTCTTTTATATCCAATCCAAGCTCCCACAACCTCTGCATCCACCTAGAAATGCACATTGAAGTGAGGATACATGAATATACAGTCAAGTGCTGAGCTATTCCTAGTGGCAAAACCAACGAATCACTTTGCTGGTTGTCACAGAGTTGTTTTCTGCTCTGAATATAGGCCATTCCCAGGGTGCAAGCATTTTTCTGCCAACTTCAATTTTGTTTTCACACCTTTTAGGGTAGTTTTAGGCTGTGGTTGCAGTCTTCAACTCTGTGTCTTTCATGGATTTCACACAGTTCCTGGTCCATAGAATGACTCTTTTGTGTGCATCATGTACATGGATTTATTTATTTATTTACATGCCATTTTTATCATTTTGTATTTGGAGGAAGAGTGGGATGCTAGAGCCTATTTCAGTCTACCATCCTCAACAAATGAATTGAACATATGCTCTCAGCTGTGGTGGGTTGAATATGGATTGAATGGGGTTTTTTTTCCTCCAAAACCTATGTTGAAATTTAATCCCCAATGCAACAATGTTGGGAAGTGGGGTCTAGTGGGAGGTGTGTTGATCATGAGGGCTCTGGCCCATTAATGGATTAATGCCATTTTAAAGGGCTTGAGGGAGGGAGTTTGCTCTCTCTTGCTCTCTTGGCCTTCCACCCTTCACCATGGAATGACAAAGCAAGAGGGCCCTTGCCAGATGCTGGCTTCTTCATTTTCAACTTCCCAGCCTCCAGAACTATAAGATATAGATTTCTGTTCTTCATAAATTACCCAGTCTGCAGTACTTTGTTATTGCAGCACAAAATAGACCAAGGCAATAGTGTCCCCTAAAAGCTCACGTTCACCCAGAGCCTCATGATATCACTTTATTTGGAAACAGAGTTCTTTACCGATGGAATTAAGGACCTCAAGATGAAATTGCCCTGGGGTTAGGGTGGGCATTAAATCCAATGACTGGCATCCTTGTAAGAGGAGAGGACCCAGAAAGACTTAGATACACAACGTGGAGGCTGCTGTGTGAAGTGAAGGCAGCACATTGAAGTGATGTATATACTAGCCAAATAATGACAAGAATTGCTAACAACCACCGGAAACTGATGTATGGTAGGCAAACCCCAAAATTAGCTTAGTCCAGGAGCGTCCTTGGCTTTATTCAGGAAAGAATTCAAGAGCAAGACAGTGGTAGAAGAAAGCAGGTTTACTGAAACAGCAGCACATAACAGAATGGCTGCTCCTTGCATAACTGGGATAACCCCTTGGCAGTGCGCCTACCATAGCAGTGTACAGCGAAGTGGCTGCTCCATAGGCAGAGCAGCCTGGAGTAGTAGTAGTAGCAGCAGCAGCAGCAGCAGCAGCAGTGCCAAGCAGCAGCAGAAGCAGTATACATCAACAGTAGCTGTCTGGAACAGCCATTGGGGCAGGAGCAGTGGCCGCAGCTGAAGCCACAGCTGCAGAGGCAGCCCCGGCATGGATTGCTGGCTAGCTATATTTATACCCACTCTTAATTATATGCTAATTAAGGGGTGGGTTATTCATAATTTTCTAGAAAATAAGTGGGGAGTTCCTGGAGCTATATAAGGTCACTTCCTAGTTGTTGCCATGGCATGTTGCCATGGCATTTGTAAACTGTCATGGCACTGGTAGGAGTGTCTTTAATTATGAACAGTGTGGGCACCAGAAGTCACTTCTGCCACCATCTGCTGATTTTGGCAGGTTTCTTTACAGAATCCTGTTTTTGATCAGCAAGGTCATTATCAGTGCTCAGAAAACAAGTTCTACTGATATCTCCACTTCAAAACTAGAAAAGAAGTGTGAAAAAGACTTCCTCACAGCCTGCAGAAGGAACCAACCATGTTAGTATCTTTATTTCAGACTTCTTGCCTCTTAAACTGTAAGAGAATACATTTCTGTTGTTTTAAGCCACCCAGCTTTCAGTACTTTGGTACTTTTGGTACTTTGTTACAGCTGAGTAATTATACCCTAGGAAACTAATACAACAGCTCTCCTCATTCACGTAAATTTCATAAAGATACAATAAATTATAATTTTTATAAGGCAAGGGTAAAATGATCTCTATTTATATATCTTTTCCATTATTCTTTTCATGGTATGGCTAGAAACCCAGAAAAGTCTGAATCCTGCTTCATGATTTATTCCTACTTTTTCCATTCTTTCTTCCACCTCCAATCCCCATCCTGTAACCCACCCCAACCAAAGCCAGTTTCCTAGAGAGCTACATATAAGAACAGAGGTTACATGAAAAACAAAGTATTACTTTATTTAATGGAATAGCACCATTTAACCTTTAAATCAGAGCAGTGGTAAAAATTACATTGGAGAATATAGATCAAGCCTGAGGCGTAAATGGGATCCCCTAGGTCCCTCTGAATTTAAGTCCTAAGATGAAAAGAGGAGAGACATAGCTCTGCATCTAGCTCAGGGCTATTGACCTTGCTAATGCCTGCTTCCTATATGAAAGGGAGAAGCAGAAAGTGCAAGAGAGTGCCATCCGCACCTGTGCATTCTATCCTTTTAATGTCACCAGACTCCAGTCACCAGACTCACTAATAACTATTAGCCAGTCCAAACTCAAGACTCTGATTGAATTAGCAGATTCTCTTATCTTGGAGGGGGGTTTGGATTAAGCAAGAAGAGGTAGAATCTTCCTGTTAGGGCAAAGAGTACAACAGTATTTTCTTCCCTCTCCTCTCCAAATTGATCCCAGTACTTTGCATACAGCTAAGCAGTCAATAAATGTCTATTGAAATAAGACATTCAGTTTAAATAATACATATTAAATACACTACAGCCATCAATTTATTAGATCCAGTTCTGACTTGCTTTTTTTCAGACCGAAGGGAAACCTCAACGTACGTTTGCTTTTAAATCTATTCATTTATTTCAAGCCTATATAAAGTAACTATTTAATGGCAGTTTTTCTGGTAGGCACTTAAGATCAGAACTAATGAAATAGTTCATGAAGCTCAGAATCCAATGAGGATATGTATAGAAAAATAAGCAAAGAAGTATGATGCTCATGATAAATGTCATTGCACAGACGTCCAGAAAAGCCCAGGGAAGATACAGCTAACACTGAATATCAGGAGCTAGAAGATTAGGAAAGGTGATACTGAAATGAGTCTTGTTTGTTTGTTTGTTTGTTTTTGAGACGAAGTCTCACTCTGTCACCAGGCTAGAGTGTTGTGGCACAATCTCGGCTCACTGCAACCTCCGACTCCCTGGTTCAAGCGATTCTCCTGCCTCAGCCTCCTAAGTAGCTGGGATTAAAGGCATGCACCACCACACCCAGCTAATACTTTTTTGTATTTTTAGTAGAGACGGGGTTTCACCATGTTGGCCAGGATGGTTTTGATTTCCTGACCTCGTGATCCACCCGCTTTGACCTCCCAAAGTGCTGGGATTACAGGCATGAGCCACCGTGCACGGCCGAGATGAGTCTTCAGTGATGAGTACAAAGAAGTACAATCAGAAGAAGGTTGGCAGAAGGTAAAATATTTAAAGCAGAGAAGAAGGTTTACATAAAATTCTGTGAAGATGACAGAGGATTGCGTAGAGATAGGAGCCACACACACACACACACACACACACACACACACAAGCAATTTAGACTGTCAGTATCATGGGGTGTTGATAGGTGGAGAAAATCAGTGAAGTTAGAAAGGCAATTGGAGGTTATGCCCTGGTGGGTCAGAAGGGACCGAACTGCATGTTTAAAACTAGAGATTGTGATATTCATGATGATGATGGCATCTTCAAGCAAAGGCGAAATAAAGTCATGTTCAGCATACTCTAATAGAAGAGATTCATGTAAAGACTGCAGTGTCACTTACCTAGGAAGCTAATTTATCATAAAATTTTTATTATAAATATACAGGAATGATTCAGATATTTTATACATAAAATTTATAATAAAACAAATTTGTATTAACTACTGTTCCAAGCACTTAACATATTCTCCCTCATAATACAAAATCCTCCAAGGTGAGAACAATTATCACCCTGTTTCACAGATGGGAAAACTGAGGTAGGGAGAGGATATCTTACTCAAAGTGGCAGGTCCAGTCAAGCCAGGATTCAAACTCAGGCTGTTAAATTAGGAGCATGTTCTCTCACATCAGCGCATTACAGTGTGATGATGGACCACCAAAAATATACAGAATGTGGGTGCCCCGTGGGTTTCCCTCTCAGTTAGTCCTGAAACCCACAATACAAAATCAGGGGCAGCTCTACCAGGACCTAAATAAAAGCCTCACTTGAAATAAGTTGTATTCCTCTGGCATCTATTTTTTTTTTTTCATTTTTTTAATGTAGCCTAATTCAAATATTATTCCCTTGTCATATGATTTGTTCCTTACAGGCATTTGTGTCATGGACATAACCTTATTTTTTCTGCTACTAACCAATGGGTACTTGGCTTTTCCAATAAGTTTGTGCTGCTTATGAATTGCGATCTCATCGTTTCCTGGAGTCAAGCCTGAGTTTTCACAGCTCTTATAAACAAACCACTCTGAGTATATGACTCACACGTGAACAGCATCTGGCTGAATCTGACTAGGGGATATCATTTGTGGCATTATTGGTATATTAGCCTACTAAGGCTGCCATAACGAAATGCCATAGTCAGATGGCTTAAACAACGTAAATTTATTTTCACACTGTTCTAGAAACTAGAAGTCCAAGATCAAAATGTCGGTGAATTTAGTTCCTGCCAAGGCTTCTCTCTTTGGCTTGCAGATGGCTGTGGCCTCACCTTGTGTTTTCTCTGTGCTTGTGCACCCCTCATGTCTCTTTATGTGTCCACATTTTCTCTTTTTATAGCGACATCAGCGAAATTTCATTAGGGTCCATCTTAAAGGCCTCATTTTGACTGAATTATCTCTTTAAAGGCCTTATCTCCAAATAAAGTCACGTTCTAAATTACTGGAAGTTAAGGCTTCAACGTATGAATTTGCAGGCCAGGACACAACTCATCCCACAGCACTCAGTCTAAAAACATCAACATTACATAATTTGTAGGGCACATACCAGCTCTTACGTGTTTACATGAGCATCTAACTATGTGTCTTTCAAAAGATTCTGCAGATGCAATGCCCTCATATGCAATATCTTCCCTTATAAATGACCAAGGCAATAACAGAGAAATTGAGGCTGAAAGTCTTGTGAAAGTTTGCTTGGATACAAATTTCAGCTCCACTACTTGCTGGGTATCAGCCTTAGGCAAGTCACTAATGTGACTAGGCCTCAGTGACCGCATCTGGGGATAATAACAGTGCATAGCTCATAAGGATTTTTGAGGATCAAATCTGATAATGCCTGCAAAATACTTAATATAGTCCCTTGCATATCATAAGCGCTTCACAGACATTAGATATCACCATTATTATTATTATAAATGGCTAAAATCTATACACACACACCCACACACATACATATATATATATGTAGTTCATCAGTATGAACTTATAGAGATGAAAAAGCAACATAAAATTTTACAATAATGGAGGTTCCCAAATTTCCAAGTAAGCAGGAGAAGTGTTTATCATGATTTGGTTTGAAAAATTACACATGAAGTAGTTGCCTCCCTAATAGGGGCAAATCTCATAGGTTGGTTCACTTACCATCTATTCACAACAATGCTCTCCTCAATCACAAGGGTTGAAGGAGCCAAATACTTGATTTTCTGGGTCAGCTTATGAGAAAGAAATAAAGTCTTCTGGAAAGAGTTCCCCTTCCTAAATAAAAAGACAAAGTCCACTTGGTACCAATATTTGTTCTTTTAATGTCATTCTCCAAAGAAAGGGACCAGGGAACCTTAAAGAAATGGCTCATTCTAGAGAACATACAAGGTGAGGAGGGAGCACATTGCCAGAAAGAAAGGAAGGGCTCAAAACAAAAACAATGGGTGTATATCAAAGGGACCCAGGAGTCAACTGAAAAAGTTCCCAACAGCCAAAACTGAAACCACATCAACAACAAAATAAATAAAGTAGTATTGGGTAATAATCCAAAGCATAAAATAAATTTTCATGAATACACACACACACACACACAAACACACCTGTGTGTGCGTGCGCACACACACGGCATATATACTTATATTAGAGACAGGATCTTTCTGTGTTGCCCACGCTAGAATGAAGTGGCACGATTATAACTCACTGTAACCTCAAACTCCTCGGCTCAAGTGATCCTCCTGCCTCAGCCTCCTGAGTAGCTAAGACTATAAGCCTGCACCAAACACCTGACTAATTTTTTTAAAAAATTTTTTTTGTAGAGACAGGTGTTCTGTGTTGCCCAGGTTGGTCTCAAACTCCTGATCTCAAGCAATCCTCTTGCCTCAGCCTCCCAAAGAGACTGGATTAGAGGCACCATGCCCACCCTATAGAGATATTAATAAAGGATTGCCCATATAAATAAACTGAAGAAACACACCTCTTGTGCAGAATTTCAGTTAACACTGCATGTGCCTTCAGAGATGGCCTTATATTCCATAAGTATCTGTGGATTATTATTTATGACAATAACAATGGTGCAGGACTGAGACTGGCCCCTGTTTGAGCTTGAGATTTCTCAGATTGTATCTGCTCTGCTCTGACCATATCACAGTTTCAGGGACTTTTCCTTCCATACATTCTCCACCTCTTAATAACCAGGACCCACCTTCTCTTTTGTTGGTGAAGGACGAAGGCAGTGAGGGTGGTTGTTCCACAGGGTAAACAAGGCAAGGACAAAGCAAAGGCCTAAGGCAGACATGGGAACCGCTCCTGCCCAACAGTTCACAGGCGATGTCTGGCTGTGCTATGGACACTAGTGATGACATCATCAGTGCAGTCCCTCAAGATGCAACAAGAACAGCACTCACTCATGAGAAGCCGAGCTCTCTTTGGCTGCTTACTCTACTTCTCCAAGACAGTCTGCTCAGTTCTGGTCCCTCAGTTGGGGCCACACATTCCCCTCAACCTTTGCACATTCTACTCCCTCCTTCCCCTCAACAAAGCCTGGGGAAATTATCTGGTCTCATTATAGAAGCCTTTCTCTTGTCTTCACATATTCCAGTTTTATTCTTTATGCCTTAGATTTTTATTTATTGGCAACTAAGTTTTAAGATCTTGAATCTCAAAACCGTCTTAATGCTGCCATATCCTTTATTGGAGGCACTTAATGAACAGTTTAAAGAGAACCAAATGATGACAGAATTGGGAAAAAAAAAAAGTTAACATTTTGAAAATATTCTACTTCATTCTCTCTCCTTTTTCTCCTCCTCTCCCTCCAGTCCTGAAGCATCCGTGTATTCCAGTCATTATATGCAACGTAGAATTTCCCCAGTGTTTTACAACATGTATGGATAAGATGAAGAGGCAAATGAGAGAGTATGGTCAGCTTGTAGATAAGCCTTCAAGGATGGGGAGCTAGGCACACAGGACTTGGGAAAGGGCATTCTTGGAAGAAAAGGCAGCCTGGAACTAAGCAGGCAGCAGAGGAGGGCCCATTTGTAGCAAGAATAGCTTGGCCAGTTTGTTTGAAGCACAGGCTTATAATGCCAGGAAAGCTAATTTGTACTTTGTACCCTTGTTAGGACATGCTGGAGTCATGAGAGGAGGGGAGGGGTATGGTAGGAACAGGGCCGAGTAAGACATACTGCTGATCATCTGACAGGCAGATGGACAAGAATAGAAAATAGAAACAAAGTCTGGTCCAACAACTTTTATAACTATCAGCTGAGAGATAACAAGGGCCCAATCTGGAAAACAGCAATGAAGAGGATGAATAGTACAATCAACACAGGACCGCAAAACAGTCAGAGCTCATCCAGCACCCGCCACTCTATGCCAGACATAAGACCTCAGGTTTCACCAGGATTAATTCATTCAATCCTTACTGCAGGTCAATGAAAGTTACCTTATTATTACCCATATTTTACAGAAAAGGAGACTGAGAGTGGGGTTGGATGGCAGTCCCTGGGGTAATCCTGGGTTATGTATTTTTTTCCTAATGTAGTTATTGAGGTAGCTCCCCTCTATGAGCACCACCACCACCTCTTTTCCTCTTGTGTGAAAGTACCACTCTCCCATCAGGAAGCATTGTCTATTCATCCTGTGGACTCCAGGCTGTCCTTTGGTCAATATAATTTTGTGGAAGTGATACTGTGCCAGTTCCAAGCATCACTTTTGGAGGACTTGTGATTTTCACCTGTGCCTCTTATAGAGAACGCTTGTTGGTACGCATATCCTTCCTCAGAACCCAGTGCCACACTGTGGTTAATCCAAGCCACATAAAAAGGTCACACATAGGTGCTTAGTCCCAGTTGATAGCCAACACCAAATTCCTGCCGTATGAGAGGGTCATTATAGAGATATAATCCAGGTGAGTCTTCAGATGATACTGTGTCCGGAATTGGTGGGTTCTTGGTCTCGCTGACTTCAAGAATGAAGCCACGTACCCTCCCAGTCAGTGTTACAGTTCTTAAAGAGGGTGTGTCTGGAGTCTGTTCCTTCAGATGTTCAGATGTGTCCGCAGTTTCTTTCTTCTGGTGGGTTCATGGTCTCACTAACTTCAGGAGTGAAGCTGCAGACCTTCCTGGTGAGTGTTATAGTTCCTACAGATGGTGCGTCTGGAGTTGTTCATTCTTCCCTGCGAGTTCGTGGTCTTGCTGGCTTCAGAAGTAAAGCTGCAGACCTTCGTGGTGAGTGTGACAGCTCATACAGGCAGCGTGGACCTAAATAGTGAGCAGTAGCAAGATTTATTGTAAAGAACAAAAAAACAAGGCTTCCACAATCCGGAAGTGGACCCCAGTGGATTGCCACTGCTGGCTCCAGCACCCTGCTTTTATTCCCTTATCTGACCCCACCCACATCCTGCTGCTTGGTCCATTTTACAGAGAGCTGATTGGTCTATTTTACAGAGAGCTGATTGGTCCATTTTGACAGAGTGCTGATTGGTGCATTTACAATCCTGTAGCTAGACACAGTGGGAGACAGAAAAGTTCTCCAAGTCCCCACTAGGTTAGCTAGATACAGAGTACTGATTGGTGTATTTACAAACCTTGAGCTAGACACAGAGTGCGAAGAGTGCTAGACAGAAAAGTTCTCCAAGTCCCCACTAGGTTAGCTAGATACAGAGTACTGATTGGTGTATTTACAAACCTTGAGCTAGACAAAAAGTACTGATTGATGTGTTTACAATTCCTGAACTAGACACAGAGTACTGATTGGTGTATTTACAATACCTTAGCTAGACATAAATGTTCTCCAAGTCCCCACTAGACTCAGGAGCCCAGGTGGCTTCACCTAGTGGATCCCGCACCAGGGCTGGCGGAGCTGCCCGCCAGTCCCATGCCCTGCGAGCCCGCACTCCTCAGCCCTTGGGCAGTCGATGGGACTGGACGCTGCAGCGCACGGGGGGCACTGGTCAGGGAGGCTCAGGCAGCGCAGGAGGCCACGGTGGGGAGGGGGTGGAGTGCGAGACTCAGGCATGGCGGGCCCTGCCCCACGGGGAGGCAGCTGAGGCCTGGCGAAAATTGGAGCGCAGCTCTGGCAGGCCTGCACTGCTGGGGGACCTGGCACACCCTCTGCAGTTGCTGGCCCAGGTGCTAAGTCCCTCACTGCCCACAGCCAGCGGCCACGGCCGGCTGCTCCCAGTGCGGGGCCTGCCGAGCCCACGACCACATGGAACTCGGGCTGGTGCAGCCTTGGTTCCCACCTGCGCCTCTCCCTCCACACCTCACCGCAAGCAGAGGGAGACTGCTGCGGCCTCGGCCAGCCCAGAGAGGGTCTCCCACAGTGCCATGGTGGGCTGAAGGGCTCCTCAAACGCTGCCAGAGGGGATGCCAAGGCCGAGGAGGCACGGAGAGTGAGGGCTGCTAGCATGTTGTCACCTCTCAATACCACTCCCAGCCAACAACCACACAAAAGAAGACGTGTGAGAACCACCCCTTGAGCCAAGCCTGATCAACACAGAGAGAATCATAGGTGATAATAATAATGCCTGTTTTAAGCCACTAAGTTTTGGAGTCTTTTTCCACAGCAATAGGTAACAAAAGCAATTATTAATAATGTTCCCTTTGTCTCTCAAAAGAAGTCTGCTGTGGACAATATATTACATGACTTACCTAGCTAAGTAAGTGTTGAATAAGTATAAATGTTGAATTAAAATGTTTAAGTGAATAATTAAATAAATGAATGGGTTTAATGGATACATTAGGGTCGACTGCCCTTAGTTTGTTTAATGATTGGGGAGGCACTTCTCCACATTGGCCAGCAGCACCATTTGCAGAAAAAGAGACAGTGGATGCACTTACCAGGTCACAGCATGGCCTCATTGCCTGTTCTTAGCCTAGTCTTTAACCACCATGGGGAAGTAAGGGTGGCGGGGGAGCGGGGGGGCAGGGGGAAACCTAAGTATGAGACAAAGTCTATTATGAGGTCTTAATAAACTCTAGCATGGACACTTTAAAAAATGATCTAACTTTTTTTCTAGAATAGAAATTCTGTCTAGCTTTTATAATGGCTCAGGCTTTCCTCAAGCACTTTTCCCATAAATTTTAACATTAGCATCCGTGGTAATGCTTAACTGCAGGTAATATATTTTTTAAACCATATTTTTCTCCTAGAGCTCATTAAAAGCACTCACTCTGCTAATGATTTCTGAGCCTCAAGTTAGACTTAGTAGTGCACAAGGAGCAATAGATGCCTAAATGTCAGGCCTGTTTACCAGATCAAAGTGTGGTTGCTGTGGTGGCATTTGTCTCTTGTGGGACATGCTGACTGTGGTTAGTTCACTCTATTTTTTTCCTGGTGGGAAATGATCCTGAATCCAAAGCTGTTTCATTCAACCAAACTTCAGCACAGAGAATTACACTCTGAATCAGCACCTTGCCAGTGTGGATTTAACTGAAGGAGTTATTGCTGATGCTGCCTTGGAGTCTTCCCTGCCTTCTGGGCAAACTCTAAACCTGCAATTTTATTTATCCTTTTGTTAGTAATGCTTGTTATAGTGCCTAGAAAGAATATCCAAACCAATAAATGTTTGTCTGCCTTAGTTTTGCCTCTTTTTCCTCCTTTCTGTATCATCTGCTTCTATTTGATCAATGTTTAAAAATTTTAGATTCAACCTTCTTAATAATTCTCAAACCCAACCCTTCTCAACTCCATTCTTTCACTTGTTACCTGAGTCCAAGGCTACATCATCCCTCAACTGGAATCTTGTGCAGTCTTCTAATACCTCCTCCTCCATCCATTCTCCACATTGATGCCAAAATGACAGTGAGCTTTGCTCCATTCATACTTAAAGCACCTCAGTGACTCCTCGTCGTCCATCTCTTATCACAGGAAAAATTCAAACTAATCTTGGTACATAGTCAAGGCCCTTTTGATCTATTCTTTCTGTGAGCCCAGAAAATTTGAGACAGGTCTCAGTTAATCTGGAAAGTTTATTTTGCTAAGGTTGAGGATGCACACTCATGACAGCCTCAGGAGGTCCTGACAACATGTGTCCAAGGTGGTCAGAGCACACAGCTTGGTTTTACACATTCTAGGGAGACATGAGACATCAATCAACATATGTAAAATGAACACTGGTTTGGTCCAAAAAGGCAGGACAACTGGAAGCAAAAGCAGAACAACTTGAAGCGGGGAAGGGGCTTCCAGGTCACAGGTAAGTGACAGACAAGTGGCTACATTATTTTGAGTTTCTGATTAGCCTTTCCAAAGGAGGCATCACATACGCATTTATCTCAGTTAGCAGAGGGGTGACTTTGAATAGAATGGGAGGCAGGTTACCCTAAGCAGTTCCCAACCTGAATTTTTCTTTTAGCTTAGTGATTTTGGGGCTTAAGATATTTTCCTTTCATGTCCCAATATGTTCTAGCTTCATTTCTTGCTCAACATATCTAGGCAAACTCTGGCTCAATCAAGCCAGACTCCTCATTCTCATAATATTTCATGCACTTTTCTTCATTTTGTTATATTGTATGGTTTTCTTCCGGAGCCTAGAATATTCTTCCTGAGCCTAGAATATTCTTCCTGCTGTCTCAGCATGTCAAAATTTATGTTTTCTTTACAACCTAGTGAAAATGCTTTCAACACCCTCAAATTCTTTTCTACCACTTTCTTAAGACCCTCACGTTTAAATATAATTACTCCCTTCTCTGTCACCTCCACAACCTCCCACACTCACATCCTGTTTGTGCTATTGAAACTCAGCAGGAAGGCAGCAGAGGATAGGGGTGACAACTCAAATTTGGAGGTTGCCTGCTGGGTTTAAACCAAAGCTCTGCTGCTCACTGGCCTTGTTACCTTGAGCAAATTATTTTATCTCTCTCAGTTTCCTCAACAATAAAATGGGAATAAGGATGGTGTCAAAGTATAGCATTGCTATGATAATTAAATGACTTTATTATCTGATCCATTGAAAGTGCTGTGTAAGCATTCTTCAATAAAATAAAATTCTCCTAAATCACTGATCAGAGGTTCTCCAAGCATGTCTAGCAGCATCAGTCTCACCTAGGAAAGTACTAGAAATTCAAATTATCAGGTCTCATGTCCAGGCTACTGAATCAGAAACTCTGAGCATGGGACCCAGCAGCGTAACAACCTCTCAGAATAATACTGATGCACCATCGAGTTTGAGAACCACTCTACAGATGATCTCTAAGATGTCTTTCAGCTCTCACCACCTATGGATTGATTACAATCCTCCTGTTCAGTCATTGAAAACTGGAATATCCCATCTGAAGGCAATTTTAAATGATTGGAAAGGGAAGTAAGAAATTAAGTAAAGAAATTAAAAGTGAAAAGGGAAACAACATATCCATTTGCAGGAAGGAACAAATGAGGCAAGAGGAAAAATAACACTTAAAGGGGAAAAAAAGCCAAGGGTGTTTTTTCTTAGTTCTTTCTTGTCTCATAAAAGCAAGACGCCTCACATAGACTACTGATCTAAAGATTTATTGATAACTTTTTTTTATTTCTATACTCACATTAACAAAACTCTCTTTCCTTCTTAACTTTTCTTGACTTGGGAATTGTATCTTTGGGGCAAGAACACTGAAAAACTTGTTTAAAAATGCAACCAACTTAGTGTTTATCACTAGACATAAATATGTGTGAAAAACTAAAATAAGACACAAGATGGGTTGCACGTAGCACCAACCAGCAAAATAGTTCTTTGCAAGGCTGAAGTCATGCAGCAGAAACTGTTGCCAAAAGAAAAGGCATTCTGAAATATTTTAGACATACAAAAAGGTACAAAATATATATCTGTGCATCTAACAAGAAGCTGAAGAACCTTCATGCACCCAGATATTCCTACAATTGGTTTTCAAAGGATGAAAAAACATTTATGTATTTAAAATGGTGTGTGGCTATTAAAAGTAATTTTAAAAGCATAGCACAGGGCTTATCACAATAAATGTCCACTCCCTCCTTGTGACCTCTCCTCTCAAAATGTGCAAGCAAGTTGTCTGGCAGTGGGACTTCCAGACTGAAATATGCCTTTGTGGGTAAATTTTGGGATGGTGAAATTGTTACAAGTGAATAAAAACAATTACTGCTGTTGTATTCTCCAAATGAAATAATGTATTCTTACAGGAGGTGTATTTTACCCTTTAATAAATAAAGATTTGTGCTAAAAATGCTTTGGAAAACTCCTAGGGAGAATTTCACTATTCATGTGAAATATTACAGATTCTGAGTGTGAAAAAATGAATGCTATTTAACTCTGATGATTGTGAATGTTTTTGTAAGCAGGAGGGAAAAATATGGCCATGAAAGCCTACAGAGAAATTACACAAACATGTAAAATCAACTAAATATAACTTCCACGTGCTCTTTATTGATTCCCCTGGAACTCTGGCTTGCTAAGATAAAACAGAAAATGTAAAAGGTTATCTGGATTTTCTCCCTTCTTTTATTGGTTCATCTTGCTATTCGTCTATCAACTTTATCTTTTCTCAGCAAAATCGGCATACAAAGGACATACCTCAATGTAATAAAAGCCATCTATCACAAAACCACAGCCAACATAATACTGAATGGGGAAAAGTTGAAAGCATTCCCTCTGGGTACTGGAACAAGACAAGGATGCCCACTCTCACCACTCCTCTTCAACATAGTACTGAAAGTCCTAGCCAGAGCAATCAGACACAAGAAAGAAATAAAGGGCATCCAAATCGGTAAAGAGGAAGTCAAACTGTCACTGCTGACAATATGGTCGTTTACCTTGAAAACCCTAAAGACTCCTCCAGAAAGCGCCTAGAACTGATAAAAGAATTCAGCGAAGTTTCTGGATACAAGATTAATGTATACAAATCAGTAGCTCTTCTATATACCAGTAGCAACCAAGCAGAGAATCAAATCAAGAACTCAACCCTTTTTACAATAGCTGCAAAAATAATACAATACTTGGGAATATACCTAACCAAGGAGGCAAAAGACCTCTACAAAGAAAACTACAAAACACTGCTGAGAGAAATAATAGATGACACAAATAAATGGAAACACATCCCATGCTCATGGATGGGTAGAATCAATATTCTGAAGATGACCATACTGCCAAAAGCAATCTACAAATTCAATGCAATCCACATCAAAACACCACCATCATTCTTCACAGAATTGAAAAATACACACACACACAATTCTGAAATTAATATGGAACCAAGAAAGAGCCTGCATAGCCAAAGCAATACTAAGCAAAAAGAACAAATCTGGAGGTATCACACTACCTGATTTCTAACTACACTGTAAGGCCACAGTCACCAAAATAACATGGCCCTGGTATTAAAATACGCACATAGACCAATGGAACAGAATAGAGAACCCAGAAATAAACCCAAATACAGCCAACTGATCTTTGCCAAAGCAAACAAAAACATAAAGTGGGGAAAAAAACACCCTGTTCAACAAATGGTGCTGGGATAATTGGCTAGCCACATGTAGGAGAATGAAAGTGGATCTTCATCTCTCACTTACACAAAAACCAACTCAAGATAAATTAAGGACTTAAATCTAAGACCTGAAACTATAAAAATTCTAGAAGATAGCACTGGAAAATGCCTTCTAGACATTGGCTTAGGCAAGGATTACATGACCAAGAATCCAAAAGCAAATGCAATAAAAACAAAGATAAATAATTGCGACCTAACTAAACTAAAGAGCTTTTGCAAAAGGAACAGTCAGCAAAGTAAACAGATAACTCACAGAGTGGGAGAATCTTCACAATTCTCCCATTCTGACAAAGGACTAATATCCAGAATCTGCAATGAACTCAAACAAATCAGTAAGAAAAAACAAACAATCCCATCAAAAAGTGGGCTAAGGACATGAATACACAATTCTCAAAAGAAGATATACAAATGGTCAACAAACACATGAAAAAATACTCAACATTACTAATGATCAGGGAAATGCAAATTAAAACCACAATGCGATACCATCTTACTCCTGCAAGAATGATCAGAATCAAAAAAATAAAAAACAGTAGATGCTTGCATGAATGTGGTGATCAGGGAACACTTCTACACTGCTGGTAGGAATGTAAACTAGTACAGCCACTGTGGAAAACAGTGTGGAGATTCCTTAAAGAACTAAAAGTAGAACTATCACTTGATCCAGCAATCCCATTACTGGATATCTATCCAAAGGAAAAAACGTCGTTTTTTGAAAAAGATACTTGCACACGCATAGTTTATAGGAACACAATTCGCATTTGCAAAATTGTGGAACCAGCCCATATGCCCATCAGCCAATGAGTGGATAAAGAAATTGTGGTATGTATACACGATGTAATACTGTTCAGCATAAAAAGGAATGAATTAACAGCATTTGCAGCGACCTGGATGAGACTGGAGACTATTATTCTAAGTGAAGTAACCAGGGATGGAAAACCAAACATTGTATGTTCTCACTGATATGTGGGAGCTAAGCTACGAGGACGCAAAAGCATAAGAACGATACAGTGGACTTTGGGGACTTGCAGGGAAGGATGGGACGGGGTGAGGGATAAAAGACTACAAATAGGGTGCAGTGTATACTGCTTGTGTGATGGATGCACCAAAATCTCACAAATCACCACTAAAGAACTTACTCATGTAACCAAATACCACCCGTACCCCAATAACTTAAGGAAAAATAAAAGTAAATAAATAAACAAGAAAATGTAAAAGAACATAATAATGTTTACTTTTAATGAGCAACTTTCAGATGAAATCATTGTGCTAAGTACTTTATAGATGCTAATTTGTTTAATCTTTATAATGATTCAAGTTGGTAGGTATTGTGAGGCGCTTCTTCTAACTAAGGAAATCGGTCATAAGAGAGGTTACATGACTTGTCCAGAGTCAATGTTAGGAAATGGAGGCGTTGGGGTCTAACTCCTGTATTTTAACCAGTAGCCACTCAGAGTATATTGCCAAAGACTGAGGTCCCCTAGTCATTTAGGAAGCAGTTGACCAATAGATAACTCATTTAGTCCAATCTCTTCATCTCAAGGGTAAGGAAACTAAGGCTGCAATGGGAAAGGCACTTCTCCAAGGTTACAGAGCTGAGGCTACCATGTAGGATTCCTAAATCTGTTACCCATTCTCACTGGTCCAAATGAAATGGATCTTCTTTCCCTTCAAAACTTGGTTATTTGTTCAGCCATATTCTAACTCCAGAAAGGAGTGTGTGTATTTATGTGTGTACACATAACATGCATAATTTTAAAAGATCATACCTTCCAAACAAGAACCCACACTGAGACGCACACAGTAAATGCATGCATTTCTCCATCTAACAAACATTTACCCAACATCTGACTCAAACTGTTCCAGTTGTGTCTGACTGCACCACAGAGTCATTTGAGGAATTAAAAAAAATACCAAAGCCAGAACACCACTCAATAAATTTTTATATATTTTGGTCCAGGGTGGGGCCAGGACTCTACATTGCCTCAGTTTGTATGTATTATAGGGTTCTCAAAACTAACATGGACACAGTGGCTCCCTTCATTCTGTCTCCGTAACTCAAAGAAACCCAAGTGAACCCTACTGGGATCCAAATCTTTTGCATCTCAGTAAATAGCACCACCAGGTTGCCCAGGCCAGAAACTAGCATTTATTCTTTATTCCTCTTTTCCTTGTCCATCTATGTCCAATCCGTCAGCTTGAGTCAGGTGTTGGGTAAATGTTTGTTAGATGGAGAAATGCATGCATTTACTGTGTGCATCTCAGTGTGGGTTCTTGTTTGGAAGGTACAATCTTTTAAAATTACGCATGTTATGTGTACGCACACACATACACACACTCCTTTTTGGACTGTTTCTCCTGTCATTCCTTCATGTGTTTGAGGGCTCGGAGCTCCTCTTTGAGTAGGTTGAGCCGCAGACAAATTATTGGACTGCTTTTTGAGCTCTCATATTTTTCAGTTATATTCTTCCCTTCTATGCTTCATGCTTTTCTCATAATTGGCCTATCTAAACAAGCATTTTTGTGGCCCTAGAGGAGAATGTTCTGCTCTGGAAAAAACTGATAAAGTTTCATTACTGTATAATCTCCATCACCTTTTAGCCAAACAAGAAATAAGTAGTTTCAAGATTGAAACAAGCAGAGGCCTCTGATCGGTCATGAGTCCGATCTGTCTGGATTATACTGTCACAAAGAAAGGGTACCTCTTTGGCCTCCCATATCTTAGCCTCACTTGCAGTGGTGTGAACAGACCTCACATTCCAGGGCTGTGACCTCACATGTTGGGAAGAGTCAACGACCAAAAACAATTTAAAAGTCGGAAAGCCATAGATGATTTTCTTCTTTCTGATGATCACACAGCAGGTAGAGTGCTTCAAAGTTTGGGCTTTGTATTTTAAACAAGAAATAAAAGTATTCTAGAGTAGTGCTGTCAAATAGAAATAAATATGAGCCAAATATGGAACTTGAAATTTCTAGCAGCCACATTAAAAATAGTAAGAACAGATGAGATTAGTTTTAATATTTTATTTGTCCTAATATATCAAAAATTATTACTTCTACATCTAATAAATATAAAAATTGTTAATGAGATATTTTACTATTTTTTCATACTGTCTTCAAAATCCAGTGAGCATTCTATGCTTATTGCACATCACAATTTGGATGCGAAGTTTATAATAGTTTAAGTGAAATTATACTTCTACCAAAGCAATAAAGTTATATTTAATGGAAAATAATTAAAATTAAAATTTAGTTTCTTGGTCACACTATCCACATTGCAAATGCTTAATAGTGCTGGGTGGCTCATAGACACCATATTAGACAACTCACCTTCAGATGCTAGAATATGGCTTTTATGATTTTTTATTAATAGTATTAAGGACCTTGTAAAGTATCCAGTCTTTATTAAATGTTATTGAATTCTTACTAATTGATAAAATTATTTTTAAAACCACTGAAACAAAAGAAAGAAAAATATTAAGTATGGAATCAGAAAGAAAGACAGGTTTGTTTTACATCTCACAACTCAAATGTCCTTATCTGTCAATGAAATGTTAAGTTCTTCAGTACTACCTAAAGCATATCTGTGGACAAATGATTCAAGAGCAAGCAAATTTGGGAAATGCTGCATACAAATCCATCTCACCAGATATTCACACAACAGACTACTATTATCTTTCACATTCATGGATCAGAGATTCAGAGCAAGCTTTGTCTTATGCTGTGTGCTCATCTTTGGTCTACAACTATCATTCTTCTTTCTCTCTCTGTTTCTTTTGTCAATGTAATTAGCAAGTATGAGCCCAAAACAATATAGAAAATGCAGAACTTTAAAGTAGCTTACAACTTTGGCCTAAGGTAATCATTATTCCAGCCAAATCCTATGCTTATGATTAAGATTTCCTTACTTTCACTTGATAAATATTTATATCACATATGCTTTAGCAAAATGTGATATATAATTTATTACACACACAGTCATACTATAGTGAGTTGTATTATATATAATTTTGAAACCTACTATACATTGAGTCAGATTGAAAAATCTATAAGATACCTCCTCAATCTTTGTTCAAGCCTCTGTCGTCTCTAAATCTATCTCTAGACTATTTTATTAGTCTTTTAAATGCATTTTGCCTAACTTCAATCTTTTCTCTCTTCAGTTCATCATCCATACTACCTTCATAGTTACCTGTCTAAAATATAAACTTGACTATATAATTCCACTGTTTAATACCTTTTAGAGATGCCTCAATCATTAAAAGATAAAGTTCAAACTCCTTACAAGATTGTATTAGACTTTTTAAAATTTCCATAGTTTTCCTATTCCAGTAGACACTGGTATACTGCAATGTGACTTTGCCATTCCTGTCATCAGTCCTGGGACTCTTTCTCCATTCTCTTTAATCTGGGATAGCTTTATAACTTGCTTTGATTAATAGAATGTGGCAAAAATGACAATTCAATTTTTTTAATTTTTATTTTAAGTTCTAGGATAAAAATGTAGAATATGTAAGTTTGTTACATAAGTATATGTGTGCCATGGTGGTTTGCTGCATCTATCAACCCGTCATCTATGTTTTAAGCCCTGCATGCATTAGCTGTATGTCCTAATGTTCTCCCTCCCCTCACCCCCTAACCCCCAACTGGCCCTGGTGTGTGTTTTTCCCCTCCCTGTGTCCATGTATTCTCATTGTTCAACTCCCACTTATGAGTGAGAACATGTGGTGTTTGGTTTTCTGTTCCTGTGCTGGTTTGCTGAGGATGATGGCTTCTAGCTCCATCCATGTCCCTGCAAAAGACATGATCTCATTCCTTTTTATGGCTGTACAGTATTTCATGGTATATATATACCACATTTTCTTCATCCAGCCTATCATTGATGGCCATTTGGGTTGGTTCCATGTCTTTGCTATGGTAAAATAGTGCTGTAATAAACATATGTGTGCACGTATCTTTATGGCAGAATGATTTGTATTCCTTTGGGTATATGCCCAGCAATGGGATTACTGGGTCAAATAGTATTTTTGGTTCTAGATCCTTGAGGAATCACCACTGTCTTCCACAATGATTGAACTAATTTACATTCCCACCAACAGTGTAAAAGTGTTCCTATTTCTCCACAGTCTTGCCAGCATCTATCGTTTCTTGATTTTTTAATAATCACCCTTCTGACTGGCATGAAATGGTATCTCACTGGGATTTCAATTTGCATTTCTCTAAAGATCAGTGATGTTGAGCTATTTTTTATATGTTTGTTGGCTGCATACATGTCTTTTTTTTTTTTTTTTGAGAAGTGTCTGTTCATATCCTTCGCTCACTTTTTGATGTGTGTTTTTTTTTTTTTCTTGTAGATTTCTTTAAGTTACTTGTAGATATTAGACTACAATGGATATTAGACCTTTCTCAGATGGGCAGATTGCAAAAATTTTCTCCCATTCTGTAGGTTGCCTGTTCACTCTGATGATAGTTTATTTTGCTGTGCAGAAGCTCTTTAGTTTAAATAGATTCCATTTGTCAATTTTGGATTCTGTTGCCATTGCTTTTGGCATTTTTGTCATGAAGTCAGCCCATGCATATGTCCTGAATGGTATTGTCTAGGTTTTCTTTTAGAGTTTTTATGATTTGGGTTTTACATTTAAGTCTTTAATCTATCTTGAGTTAATTTTTGTATAAAGTGTAAGAGAAGGGTCCAGTTTGTTTTCTGCGTATGGCTAGCCACTTTTCCTAGCACCATTTATTAAATAGGGAATCCTTTCCCCATTGCTCGTTTTGGTCTGGTTTGTCGAAGATCAGATGGTTGTAGATGTGTGGTGTTATTTCTGAGGTTTTGGTTCTGTTCCATCGATCTACATGTCTGTTTTTGTACCAGTACCATGCTGTTTTGGTAACTAGCCTTGTATAGGTTGAAGTCGGGTAGCATGATTCCTCCAGCTTTGTTCTTTTTGCTTATTATTGTCTTAGCTATACTGGCTCTTTTTTGGTTCTATATGAAATCTAAAGTAGTTTTTTCTCATTCTTCGAAGAATGTCAATGGTAGTTTGATGGGAATAGCATTGAATCTATAAATCACTTTAGGCAGTATGGCCATTTTTATAATATTGATTCTTCCTATCCATAAAGATGGAATGTTTTTCCATTTGATTGTGTCTTCTCTTATTTCCTTGAGCAGTGGTTTGTAGTTCTTTTTGAGGAGGTCCTTCACATCACTTGTTAGCTGTTTTCCTAGGTATTTTATTCTCTTTGTAGCAATTGTGAATGGGAGTTCATTCATGATGTGACTTTGCTCGTCTGTTGTTGGTGTATAAGAATGATTGTGATTTTTCACACAGATTTTCTATCCTGAGACTGCCTAAGTTGCTTATTAGCTTAAGGAGTTTTGGGGCTCAGACAATGGGGTGTTTTAAATATAGAATCATGTCATCTGCAAACAGAGACAATTTGTTTTCCTATTTGAATACCCTTTAATTCTTTTGCTTGCCTGATTTCCCTGGCCAGAACCTCCAATACTATGTTGAATAGGAGTGGTGAGAGAGGGCATCTCGTCCTGTGTTGTTTTTCAAAGGGAATGCTTCCAGCTTTTGCCCATTCAGTATGATATTGGCTGTGGATTTTTCATAAACAGTTCTTATTATTCTGAGATATGTTCCATCAATACCTGGTTTATTGAGAATTTTTAACATGAAGGGATGTTGAATTTTATCTAAGGCCTTTTCTGCATCTATTGAGATGATCATGTGGTTTTCATCATGGGTGCTATTTATGTGATGGATTAGGTTTATTGGGTTTGCATATGTTGAACCAGCCTTGCATCCTAGGGATGAAGCCAACTTGATCATGGTGGATAAGATTTCTGATGTGCTGCTGGGTTCAGTTTGCCAGTATTTTATTGAGGATTTTTGTATTTATATTCATCAGAAATATTGGCCTGAAGTTTTTGTTGTTGTTGTTGTTGTGTCTGCCTGGTTTTGGTATCAGGATGATGCTGGCCATATAAAATGAGTTAGGGAGCAGTCCTTCCTTTATGGTTGTTTGGAATCGTTTCAGAAGGAATGGTACCAGCTTCTCTTTGTATCTCTGGTAGATCTGGGGTGTGAATCCATCTGGTCCTGGGCTGTTTTTGGTTGGTAGGCTCTTAATTGTCTCAATTTCAGAATTTGTTATTGGTCTATTCAGGGATTCAACTTCTTCCTGGTTTAGTCTTGGGAGGGTATGTGTCTAGTAATTTATCCATTTCTTCTAGATTTTCTAGTTTATTTGCATAGAGGTGTTTATGCTATTCTCCAATGGTAGTTTGTATTTTTGTAGAGTCAGTGGTAATTAGCCTTTTATGATGTTTTTATTGTGTCTATTTGATTCTTCTCTCTTTTCTTCTTTACTAGTCTAGCTAGCTGTCTATCTGTTTTGTTAAGTAAAAAAAACAAAACAAACAAACAAAAAAACAGCTCCTGAATTCATTGATTTTTTGCAGGGTTTTTTTGTTTTTTTGTTTGTTTGTTTGTTTGGTTGGATTTTTTTGTCTCTATCTCCTTCAGTTCTGCTCTGATCTTAGTTATTTCTTGTCTCCCGAGAGCTTTTGGATTTGTTTGCTCTTGCTTCTCTAGTTTTTTGAATTGCGATTTTAGGGTGTCAATTTGAGGTCTTTCTAGCTTTCTGATGTGAGCATTTAGTGCTATAAATTTCCCTCTTAACACTGCTTTAGCTGTGTCCCAGAAATCCTAGTACAGTGTCTCTTTGTTCTCATTGGTTTCAAAGAACTTCTTGATTTCTGCCTTAATTTTGTTATTTACCCAGGAGTCATTCAGGAGCAGATTGTTCAATTTCCATGTAGTTGTGTGGTTTTCAATGAGTTTCTTAATCCTGAGTTCTAATTTGATTGTACTGTGGTCTAAGAGACTGTTTGTTATGATTTCAGTTTTTCACATTTTCTGAGGAGTGTTTTACTTCCAATTATGTGGTTGATTTTAGAATAAGTGCTATGTGGCACTGAGAAGAATATTTATTCTGTTCGTTTGGGGTGGAGAGTTCTGCAGATGTCTATTAGGTCTACTTGATCCAGAGCTGAGTTCAAATCTTGAATATCCTTGTGAATTTTCTGTCTCATTGATCTGTCTAATATTGACAGTGGGGTGTTAAAGTATCCCACTATTATTATGTGGGAATCTAAGTCTCTTCATAGATCTCTAAGAACGTGTTGTATGAATCTGGGTGCTCCTGTATTGAGTGCATATATATGTAGGATAGTTAGCTCTTCTTGTTGAATTGATCCTTTTATCAATATGTAATGCCCTTCTTTGACTTTTTTGATCTTTGTTGGTATAAAGTCTGTTTTGTCAGAGACTAGGATTGCTACCCCTGCTTTTTATTTTTTTCCATTTGCTTGGTACATTTTCCACCATTCCTTTATTTTGAGCCTATGTGTGTCTTTGTACATGAGATGGGTCTCCTAAATACAGCACACCAATGGGTCTTGACTCTTTATCCAATTTGCCAGTCTGTGTTCTTTAATTGGGGTATTTAGTCCATTTAAATTTAAGGTTAATATTGTTATGTGTTAATTTGATCCTCTCATCATGATGCTATCTGGTTATTTTGCACACTAGTTGATGCAGTTCCTTCATCGTGTCATTGGTCTTTATATTTTGGTGTGTTTTTGCAGTGGCTGGTACCGGTTTTTCCTTTCCATATTTTGTGCTTCCTTCAGGAACTTTTGCAAGGCAGGCTTGGTGGTGATGAAATCCCTCAGTATTTGCTTGACTAGAAAGGATTTTATTTCCGCTTCACTTATGAAGTTTAGTTTGTCTGGATATGAAATTCGGGTTGAAAATTCTTTTCTTTAAGAATGTTGAATATTGACTCCACCACTCTTTTGGCTGGCTTGTAGGTTTCTGCTGAGAGGTCCACTGTTAGTCTGATGGGCTTCCTTTTGTAGGTGACCTGGCCTTTCTCTCTGGCTGCCCTTAATATTTTTTCCTTCATTTTCACCTTGGAGAATCTGATGATTATGTGTCTTGGGGTTGATCCTCTCGTGGAGTACCTCAGTGGTATTCTCCGTGTTTCCTGAATTTGAATGTTGGCCTGTCTTGCTAGGTTGGGGAAGTTCTGGATGATATCCTGAAGTGTGTTTTCCAACTTGGTTCCATTCTCCCCATCTCTTTCAGGTACTCCAATCAATCATAGGTTCAATCTTTTTAAATAGTCCCATATTTCTTAGAGGTTTTGTTCATTCTTTTTCATTCTTTTTTCTCTAATCTTGACTGCATACCTTATTTCAGCAAGACGGTCTTCAAACTCTGATATTCCTTCTTCTCATTGGTCAGTTTGGGTATTGATACTTGCGTATGCTTCATGAAGCTCTTGTGTTGTTTTTTTTTCAGCTCCATCAGGTCATTTCTGTTCCTCTATAAACTGGTTATTCTAGCTAGCAGTTCCTGTAACCTTTTATCAAGGTTCTTAGTTGCTTTGCATTGGGTTAGAATATGTTCCTTTAGCGCAGTGGAGTTTGTTGTTACCCACTTTCTGAAGCCTACTTCTGTCAATTCGTCCATCTCATCCTCCGTCCAGTTCTGCACCCTTGCTGGAGAGACTTTGTGATCATTTGGAGGAGAAAAGGGATTCTGGCCTTTTGGGTTTTCAGTGTTTTTTCAATGATTCTTTCTCATCTTCATGAATTTGTCTGTATCAATCTTTGAGGTTGCTGACCTTTGGATGGGGTTTTTGTGGGGACTTTTTTTTTGCTGTTGATGCTATTGTTACTGCTTTCTGTTTGTTTCTCTTGCAACTGTCATGTCCCTTTTCTGTAGGGCTACAGAAGTTTGCTGGGGATTCACTTCAGGCCCTATTCCTCTCATTCATTGCCGCTCCTGGAAATGTAACTTGAGGAGGCTGGAGAACAGTATAGATGGATGCGTGCTCCATCCTCTGGGATCTCTGACCTCGAAGGGCACCAATCTGATGCCAGTAGGAATGCTTCTGTATAGGTTGTCTGACAACCCCTGTTGGAGGGTCTCACCTAGTTGGGTGGCACAGGGAGCGGGACCTGTTTAATGAAGCACTTTGACTATCCCTTGGGAGAGGGGATGTGCTTTACTGGGGAGAAACCCATTTGTCTGGGTTGCTTGGATTCCTCATAACTAGCAGGAGAAAAGACTAAGTCTGCTAGTCTGCAGAGACCACAGCCACCCCTCCCACTAGGGGCTCAGGCCCAGAGAGGTCATGAGCCCCTGGCTGGAGTTGTTTGAGTTCCTCTTGGGAGGCCCCACCTGGTGAGGAGAAATGGGTCAAGGTCAGGCCTGAAGAGGCACTCTGTCTGCAGTATGTCACAGCCAATGTGTTGGGCTGTGGGGGATACCTCTTGCGACCAAGTCATCCAGCCTTCCCAGCTCCAGCAGGGGAAAAGTGCAGACTGGAGCTATAGAGATGACTGCTGCCTTTCCCCACCCTGGGAGCTTAGTGTATTAGGAGGCTATCAGTCCCAGCGTTGGCTGTCACCCCTCCCGCAAGGAGCTCAAACAGCTTAGGCAGCAGGCAGCTGCAGCTGTGGTGCTGGTCACCCCTCCCCATGGGAGCTTGGAAGGCTTAAGCAGATTCTATATCCGTGGCTATTGGGAATCTGCAGGGCTTCATGGTTGGGACCCTAGGCCCGGGTGGTGTGGGCTCACGAGTGGGATCTTCCGATCCATGGGTTGCACAGTTCCACGGAAAAAGCACATTTTCCCCGGCTGAGTAGCACGCTCACTCACCACCTCCCTTGGCTTGGGGATGGGGGCTCCCCTGCCTCATGTGGCTCTCAGGTGGGCCGCTGCACCACACTGCTCTTCCTTCCTCTCCGTGGGTCACACCTGCCACCTAGTCAGTTCTGATGGCAGAACATGGATACCTCAATTGCTAATGCAGAAGTCGTGTGCTCTTATGGTTCTTTTTGATGGAGCTTCTGATCGCTGCTGCTTCTAGTTGGCCATCTTGACTGGCCCCCTTGAAAATGCAACTTTTGAGGTTAGGTTTAGGAGGCTTTGCATTTTCTGATTTTGTTCTCTTGGAACACTTCCCTGAGTCAGTCATGAAAATAATCTTAATTCACCTACTGAAAGATGACAGGCCATGTGGAGAAAAACCATGCTATCCCAGCCAAAGAACAGAATCAGTGGCCAGAAAGGTCATCTTGTACCTGCCAGTCTAGTCAAATCTCCAGCTATAATGAATCACATGAGTGAATCCAGGAAAAATCTGTACAAGACTCTCCTAATTGACCCATAAAATGATTAGAATTTTTTAAAAATAATGATTGTTTTAATTCACTAAGCTTTGAAATGATTCATTACGTAGCAATGGATAACTACAAAACCCTTTATTAAGACTTTAGACATTGAAGATTGTGCCTGGTAGACCCTCTCAGACAAAAAGGACTTCTAATGATCTTTGCATTTTCACAGACAACAGAAGTAGATGGAGGCTTTACTTAAAAAATAATTATGGATATGTTTTTTGAGGCATAGAGAAAGTCGCCTATCAGATTCATGGAAAATTCACAGAGCTTTTAAGAGAATTTTCATCAGTAAAAATACTGGCAGTTTGAATTAAAAAGGACAAAGATAGCTTGAAAATGGTTCAAATTTACTGTATTCAGAAAGCAGGCAATCAAAAAGCTTAACACCTGCAAACATGGGTCATTTGTTTTCTTTTTTTTTTTAACAAGTATATTGAGATACAATTCACATACCATACAATTCATGCATTTAAAGTATATAATACTGTGGCTTTTAGTATATTCATATATTTTGAATCTATCATCACAGTTTTAGAAAATTTTTTTACCTCAAAAAAATTACCGTTTAGCTATCATTTCCCACACTACCCACTAATCCTTCCCATCTCTACGCAATTATTAACCTACTTTCTATACCTATAGATGATGAAATCTATAGGTTGCTTATTCTGGACATTTTATATGAATAGGTCATAAAATACATGGCCTTTTGTGATTGACATCTTCACTTAACATAATGTAATCAAGGTTCATTCATGTTATAGCATGTATAACTACTTGATTTCTTTTATGGGCAAATAATATTCTACTATGTAAATATATCACATTTTGTTTATTCACTCATCAGTTGATATGCATGTGGGTTGATTTCAACTTTTAGCTTTTATGAGTATTGAATATTAGAGCTGTAAACATTTGTTTACATTTTGTGTTTTTATTTCTCTTGACTATATACATAGGTGGGAAATTTCTGAGTCTTATGGTAAATCTATGTCTTATCATTTGAGGAAACTGCCAGATTGTTTTCCAAAGTTCTTGCACTATTTTACATTTCCAGCAACAGTCTATGAGGATTCAAATTTCTCCACCTTCTTGTCAACTCATATTATTATCTGATGTTTTGATTCTAACTGTCCTTGTGGGTATTGTGGGTATACTACTTTATCTCATTGTGGTTTGGATTTGTATTTACTTGATGAGTAGTGATGCCATGCATCTTTTTATATATGTGTTGGCCATTTATTTATCTCTCTTGAAAGAATGTGTCTTTAAATTATTTATCACTGATAAAATTAGGTTATTTGTCTTTTTTTATTATTGATTTGAGGAGTTCCTTATATATTCTACATACAAATTCCTTATCAGATATATGTCTTGCAAGTATCTCTATAGTCTGTTGGTTGTCCTTTGACTTTCTTGATAATATTCTTTGAAGCACAAAAGTTTTTAATTTCGATAAAGCTCGATTGCTAGATTTTTATTTTGCTGCTTGTGCTTTTGGTGTCATATCTAAAAATCTATTATCGCATCTAAGGTCATGAAAATTTACTCCTATATTTTCTTCTAAGTTTTTATAGTTTGAGTTCTTATATTTAGATCTTCAGTCCATTTTGAATTTTTCAAAAAGATATTGTAAAGTAAGAATTCAACTTAATTATTTTGCTTTTGGCTATTCAGTTTCCCCAGAACCATTTGTTTAAAAGACTACTTTGCCCCTTGAATGATCTTGGCACCTTCATCAAAAATCAGTTGTCCACAAACACCTGTAGACATGAATCTTACTGGAGTCATGAGGAAAAGTAGACAGGAAGACTTATCTAAGTCGTATGAAGCAGGATGTTTTCACTGAAGTAAGTCTTTCTCAGGAACACAAACGATGGAGGGATTTCTTAATCATCAGTGTCACTGTTTTCCGGGAACACAGAGCTCAGGTAAAGTTCACAGTGTCAGGCTCTTCTTTTGTCCAAGATGAACAAATATAATAGATTGCTGAGCAAATAAAAGACAAATATAAACCTCCTGAGTGGGATGAAGCAGGATCTAATAAACAGTCTCTCCAGGGCTATTGTTGGTGTTCCTCCTGCAAAATAAATTGAACCATCTGATGAGAAGTGTTAGAAAAGGTCAATTATTTTAGAATCCTGAAGTGCAAGTGTCTTAAACAAGCATTCCTGAAATGAAAAAAGAGAAATGTTAATGTAAAAGATTGAATTAAAGCAAATAGCCAGGAGTCACACCCTGAGGGCGACAAGTCGAGTGGATTGAGTGGGTTGCAAGAGGTTGGTGAAAAAAAAATCTTTTGATACAAGCAGCACTGGTGTGAAATTACCAGCTAACCAGAGAGGTTACATATTTGGATTTCTATTTGTCTCTTTCAGATGGCAAGTATTTAGCCCGTTGCCCTCAGAAAGTTGTTGAATTTAAAATTAGAATTACATAGTATCTGATCAATAGATTATAACAATTGAGTTTTTTTTCTAGGAAAGGTGGATATTAGTAAAGTCACAGACTGATTTGTTTAAGATCGTTTTTCCATGAAGGTGCAAGTAGAAAAACTGTCAACTATAATTTCTTATGGTCTTATTTGATAAGGCAGGAATTTCCCAGAGGCTTTTGTAATAGGATCAGGAGATGAATAAAATATCTAGCCATCAGTATGACTAAGAGCAGTGACTACTGTTTGGGATAAACTAGGAACAACATTAGGATCAGTATGTTGTGACCTAACAATCATAATAAAGAGGAAAGGTCTATTATGAGTAGATGACAAGCAATGGTCTATAGAAAATAAGAACAAAAATGATTATGAGCAAGTAGATAAACAAAACAGAAATTAGAAAGAGGTCTTGGTTCCAGCATCTTGAGCAGAATCTGTCCACTGTCTGAAGTCATCTGCTTGTTCCAAAGGTGTTGGGTCAGTCATTGCTTTCAAAGATCAGCTGTATCTACAGGATCACCAAGCATCCTCATATTGAAGTCCCTGTTAGAGTAGTCTTCCAATTGTACAAAAATCTGAATCACCAAACATTGACTCACTACTGTTTTTGTTGTTGACAACACCTGACAAGGTCTCTTCCAATGAGAACAAGAGAAGTTTTCCTCTGATGCCTCTTCCAATAGATGAAGTATACTGTTCGAAGATCAGAAAAAAATGTACTTTAGGAAAACGTTCTGCAAGGGTATCCTTAATCCTTTAGATAGGACAGAGTATAGTACGTGAGCCACTTACAATATTTTGCCATGCCACCATGCAGTAGGAAGTCTAGCAACAGACGTAAAATCCCTAAATGCATAGGCCTTCTGGTTACCAATTCATAGGGAGATAACCAATGTGCTCCTAAGTGAGTGGTCTGTATGGCCCTGAAAGCTAGGGGGAGTATCTTTGGCCTAGGGAGCTTAAAGATTTTTAAAAGTTTTGCTAATTTTAATTTTAAAATGTAGTTGGTCTATTCAACCTTTCTAGAAGAGTGTGGGTGGTAAAGACAGTATTGTTTTTCGAGTAAGAAATATTGTTTTACAGAGTTCTTTTATAATGGTTTTTGTTAAGGGAGTGCTCAATCACTTGATACAAAATTTGGGCTGTCCCAGTTTGAAAACACAAAATCCAGCAGCTTTTTTGGTGTCTATAAGGATTATAGCTTTTTAGCAAGGACATGCTATAGCCTCTCCTGAAAATAGATATACAAAAACTAAAACAATTTAAATCTCACAGAGGTTGTAAGCTGGATAAAATTCGTTTGAAGATATTCAAAGTGAGACATTGGGTCCTGGCCATGTTTAATCTTTATAATTTTTTCCAGGATTATGTTGCTGACAGGTGACACATAACCTGAAAATAGCCTCAGCTTCTTTTTAAAGTTTTCTCACTAATGGTGATTAAAAATACTAACCGATTTTTATATTCCATGATGAGTAGTTTCATGAAGAAATTTAGTTAATATCCACTTGAAATGATCTGGTGCCATAAGCAACCACCTTGAGCATTTCAGAGATTATATCAATGAAGAGTACAACTAGAATTTTTCCACTCTTCGTTTTCACAGTTTCACCAGAGATTTATCCTTTGAGGGTTTAGCTTGTTGAGCATAATGATCTGCTTGAGTATTTCCTTTAAGTGGTCTCTCTTTCCATAAGTTCCAACATTTATAGTCATCTCTGTAGGTAGTAGGAGTGCATGTAAAACTTACTTCACTTATTGTCCATTTTTAGAAAGGTCCAAGCAGAGATAAGAAACCCCCTTGTCATGAAAACATACCAAAGTCATGTACTACTCCAAAAGCATTATCTGCTATCTATCCACCTATCCATCTATCTATTTATTTTCTCTCTGGAATTTAGCTAGTTGACAAACACTAGTAAGTGTAAGAAGTTCTGCAATATGGGATGATTTTAATTCTAGTAGAGAACTATATTCTAAAACCTATCTTCTTAAATTATTGATGGCACATCCTGTTTACTAACTTCTAGTTTCAGTTTTGAGATATGATTCACCAATTAGATCAGGTTTCCCAGGAGGATCTTTAATGTATCAGAGTGAGGCAAATAAAGTTCCCTAACCGAAATTAGACAATCATGATGTTGCACTTATTTCAGGTGGGGCAGGAGAGCAGTAGGACTCAGTGTGTTGGAGTGATAAATAGTAATGTGAGAGAAAGATAAGAGTATTAGATGCTAGTAAATTGGCTAAAAAGTGTTACATATACTCAGTCAATAGTAATGTCTGTGCTGCATGAGGAACCATGAGGTCAAACAGAGAGCCTAGAACTAGTTTAGCACAAGCATTGAAAAGTTTTGTAGCTGTTACCTGTTGTCTTAAGTCAAGAAGGATAAGCCACCACAGCTGAGTCAAAATTGAGGCTATGGTGATAAACAGGATTTTCATGAATCCTATGAAACTAAGCTAAAACCCTAAGGGCATGTCCATAACACTCATGCACAAATTAATGGAATGACTTTTTATATAATAGTTAGGGATGACTAAGGAAGGAGGCTGTTGAAGGGCTGTCTTCAGATTACAGAACACCTGCTCATGTTTGAGCTCCCACATCAGAGACCGGGATTTAGCCAATTTGTAAAGAGATATTGCAATCACAGAAAAAATTTGGTCCCCGTTGTCTGCAATGTCTAGTCATATCTAGAGGAGCTCTCTGTTGCCACCTTGAAAAGGGTCTAGAAAGAGTTTTGATCATCTAAAAGGAGATAATGCTTTTTCCTCCTTAAATGGGTCATGCCACAAATAATGGGCTGTGCTCTGGAAAATTTATAATATATCTTCGAAATATTATGTTATTTTTCTGCTAGGGCTGAGAGCAATCAAGTGGAATCCTTTTTATAGGTCTCCTTGTTTAGTGAACAAAGTAAGAGATCATCTACATATTGTATCAGAAGAGAATCACAAAAGAAATTTATGAATCATGTAAATTTGGATTGAGGATCTGGGGAAAATAGGAGGGGGCTTCAGTGAACCGCTGAGGTATGAATGTCTAGGTATATTGTTGTTCTACCCAGAGGAAGGCAAAAGGGTATATCCTGATCTACAGTCTACAGGCACACTCAAGAAAGGCCAAACAAAGATCCACAACAGTGAAGCAAATGTTGTTAGGCAGAATGGATGACAAGATGGTAGTTGAGTTAGGAACTAAAACTCACTGGTCTCTGAAACTGGCACTAACAATAGTCTTAAAAGACCCATGCCAGTGTTCTACCCTGTGATTCTCCTTATGACAAACTACACTTTTAGGGAGCATAACACAAAAGAGTAACACAAATGAGGGCAAAAAAGGGATGAAAAGAAGGGCTTGGTTTTGCCAAAAATGCAAACAAATGGTAAAGAATAACAAAACCAGGGTATCAAACACAGAATAAATAGTCAAAGAACTCACCACAAAGAGAGTGGAGTTCAGACCTGGTGCTGACTCGACAACATCACTGTGGACTTGATAAGTGGCAAACAATAAGGCACAAGGGGTTCTGCCCCAGTTGAAGGCTAGGGTCTGTGGTGATAGGCAGAGCAGATCTTATCCTGATGGAATTTCAAAGAAAAAGACTGTGAAATAAATAAAAATCACTGAAATGAGAACAAATGTTATTTATTCAGTTTGCTAAACAAAAGAGTCACCAATCATTTATGTTTGGCAGAGACTAAAATGCAGGTAAAGTGATAGGAAAGCTGTACAGTGGAAAAAGGGAAGGTATTAGGTATGCCTAATTGGAGGCTGTTGGCATGGGGAAATCAGAAACAGGCTAACTAGAAGTGGATCATCCTATGTGATTTGTTAGGAGTGCATATTTGGCTTCCTATGATTGGTTCTAAGTTAGAAATACAAGCAAAAGGGAATCTGGCAATTATTGACCAGGTCCTTACTGATGTTGAAGAGGTTGTGGTTGGGCTTCACAGACTGGTTGTTACAGAAGTTATAGTCAAAGTTGTATTTTTACGTATGGCTTGGCAATTGTATATTCACTTTCCCACCACTTACTGAGTTTTTGAAGACAAGATGTTGATCATATTGGTAATGATGTCCACGGTGTTGGTTACTTCTCCAATAAGGGCATGCATGACCTGAGCATTTTGCCAGACTTTCTAAGCAGTCCAAAAAGTGGCTTATCCAAAGAGATAGTTGGACCATGAATGTTTAGCTGGAATGGTAATAAGTTCTTCTAGGCTTATAACAAATCCTCAGACTTGAACTTGCAGTGATTCTTCAAATCCTAGGGGATAAAGACCAGCAACAGGGCAACCTAGAGTCCTAATAAGTATCTAGGCAGTCAGATTTTAGTTCTCAGTGACTACAAGTCTAGAGGAAGAAATAAAAATAGAATCCTCTTTAAGGCTGTTAGTTTGTAGCCAGATGCTGAAGGAAACTGGAATAATTGAAAATCTAGTAAAACAATCTGTGCCAGGTTAACAATCTGTGCAAGGTAAATACCAAACTGAAGTTTCCACAATGATAGAAAAAGCTTGGCTACAAAGTTTGCATATTGATGAGTTACTAGCAGTTTACAAAGAGGCACTAAATAGCTCAAGCACAAATAAACAGAATCAGAATCTGATAATCCAGAAAGATGTGCTGTGATTTCCCATGGAAACACAAGTTTTCTTTCTACAGTTACTCCTCCCCTTTTGATCAAGGACAATCTCAAAGAAAGATTATTCTTGATCACAAATTAAAGTTGGTCTCATGAGATTCAGCCTGGTTATTTGCATAGGTGCAGCAAGAGTGCAATTTACATATAGATCATATTATAGTTGCTTTGCTGGAAGTTTTCATAAAGAATGTCAAATTGGACTTTTCAAAGCCTCTTGAGGATAAGAAGCCAAGCCAACAACTCACATCAGATTACACATGCAGTACCTATCGATTTGGCAGGCATTCCTTTCTTCATGAGATCCCACAAATATCCTAAGATTCCAGAGCCTGCTGGGAAGTGATATTCCTTGCTCACCTACAAAGCTGCGAACCCTGCAAAACCAGGTTTCAAGCCAGTTTTCACAAGAGGAGCTTTGTAAGCATCGGCCCCATAAGGTCAACCTTAGTTCCTAAAAGTGTCTGGTCATATCTGATCAAATAAACGTCATTCTCAAATGTGACATCCAGGCAAAGCCTTGGTTGTATTACCAATGTTTTTGTGCCCTGTTAACAAAGAGGACAGACTCTTACTGAATCTATGCAAATAACCATATTGCCATGAAAATAAGAAGATTCAATGAGAGTTTCCAAATTTTGAATGGATGAGTCAGGGAAGAAAAGAAAGAAGTTTCATTTCTGTTTACAAGAAATTAGCATAGTTTATAAAATTGTTTGAGTGATAGCTTAAGAGAAAAAGAAAAGAAATTGTTATTTCCAGAAAATAGAACAATAAAACATCAACAATATTTCAAATAAAAATCATAACCACCTGCTCATTCAGTTCTATAAAATTAACTTTTCTTCCACCTGATCTTGTGTTACTTGTTTCATGAATGCATCCGCTTCTCAATTAGAAGTCTGCAACTCCTGACTCAGTCCAATGGTATGGTTTCATAGTCATTTGAACAATGCCATCAGAAATCTGTTCCCCAGAGTGTATGGCATGATCCTTTTCCACCAGACTGTAAGATTGTTCTTTTTTGCTGAAGATAGAAAACCTTAGCCTATAATTGATTGCAAGGATTTTATGGAAACATCAGTGTAAAACAGAACAAACAAAACTATCAGTAAATGACAAAAGTCTAAAAATGGCTATCATGTACATATTATTGATAATTTTCTTTATTTTATTTATTTTATTTTTACTTTTTTTTTTTTTTTTTTTTTGACAGAATCTTGCTCTATCACCCAGGCTGGAGTGCAGTGAGGCGATCTCAGCTCACTGCAAGCTCCGCCTCCCGGGTTCACGCCATTCTCCTGCCTCAGCCTCCCGAGTAGCTGGGACTACAGGCGCCTGCCACCAGGCCCGGCTAAGTTTTTCTATTTTTAGTAGAGACGAGGTTTCACGGTGTTAGCCAGGACGGTCTCGATCTCCTGACCTCGTGATCCACCCACCTCGGCTTCCCAAAGTGCTGGGATTACAGGCGTGAGCCACTGCGCCCGGCCTATTGATAATTTTCAAAAGTGAATAATCTGAATAGAGTTCATTATAAGAATAACACAATTGACAAACACATCTGGTTGTTTCTGTTGTACAAAATAAAATAAATTCAATCCAGAAAACATTTTAGACAAAATATCTATAAATACAATGTATTAGCAATATTTTCAAAGAGGTTATATCTAATTTATAAAAATGCTTATATATAACCTTACAAAGAAAACATTTTCATATATAACATAAAAATACTGAAACATTAGATGCCGCAAATACCTAGCACTTCATTAGAATTTACTAAAAATATATCAGTTATCAAGTAGAGTCAGTAAATCTGAAGTAGATTCTGAACATTAGAGTATTAATAAAAATGCAAAGATAAGTGAAGTGAATCCCCAGTGTAAAACTACCAGCCTAGCATATATTGGTTCCAAATAAAAGAAGTAAAGTTTTAACCAAGTTACATTTTGAAAATATAATGAATTATGACTGATAACACTATACTGTTTTTATCTAACATCAAGCAAAGCAACAGCAGGAGTCCGATAAATAGAAATATACCATGGACAGTGAAAACATTAACAATTCTGGGGTTTGTGTTGTCATCTCTTACAGCATTTCCTGTTTCCCTGGCAATCCTCAGAACTCAGACAGGAGGGTGGCCCCATCAGTGCATGCTGAAGGGCGAAGGCCTGGTACAGAGAATTATCCATTTCAAGCAGAAGGAAAATGGACAAGTTGTGGTGTTGGGACACATTACAGGATTGCCTGAAGGACAGCAGATTCCATGTTCATCAGTTTGCAAATAATATACAAGGCTGTACTAGTGCCGGTCCTCACTTTAATCCTCTATCTCCAAAACATGGTGGACCAAAGGATCAAGAGAGGCATGTTGAACACCTGGGCAATGTGACTGCTGGAAAAGATGGTGCGACAATGTGTCCATTGAACATTCTGTGATCTCACTGTCAGGAGGCCACTCCATCATTGGCCACACAATGGTGGTCCATGAAAAACCAGATGACTTGGGCAAAGACGGGAATGAAGAAAGTACAAAGATGGGAAATGCTGGAAGTTATTTGGCTTGTGGTGTACTTGGGAATTCCCAGTAAACGTTCCCTTGGATGAGGTCTCAGTGCCAGTAACACATTTGTTATCCTGCTAGCTGTAGAAATGTAACTTGATAAACATTTAACACTGTAATCTTAAAAGTGTGAAGAAAAAAAAAAACACACATTCACAATTCTCCAGAAACTTCTTATGTAGAATACAGTTTTAAACATGTTTATGGTAATAACATTTTACCCATACAAATTTAACCTGTGCAAATCTAAGCATCTCTTCTGATTGGACAATACTTCCTAGACATATTGTCAATGATAACATATCAAATCATCCTAACTATTTCCAACTCTCGTCTTTTCCCACAGTAAAAGAACACATCTTTGCAACTTTCAGAGATCCTCTGGGAAATCTCAAGGGCAATTTTGGGCACTGAGGAGGCTAGGAAGACTGTGCTTGATTGTTAGCTGAAACAACTTTTGGCTATTTTGCACAGGACTAACAGGCCCTCTGCTTTATGTGAATTTCTCAATTTAACTTGTTTGCTCCATTTTGGGTGCAGACCCAGCCCCATGTGCCTGACCACAAACCAACATTTCCTGTCTCAATTCTCCTATTCATATAATGTTTGAGGATGTTTGTTAAGTTTTAAGAATTCCCTCCCCTCCCCCCAGATTTTCGCAGGGTTTTGTTAATTTCCCCTCAACGTCCCACAGGTATCTTAAAAACTTTGCTCACTCATCCCTTCTCTGAATTAGGATTTGAGCATCTTTCTGTTATGCTGTTGCCCCACTCTTATTGCAATACTCCCCTTCTTCAGAAAGTTTTTCTAGACTAATGTCCAGATTAAGCTTCTTTTCTTTGACAATAATGATGCCACGACTTGGACAAAATGCCCATTGCCCCTGGCTCCTGCTTTCTTCACCCAGTGCTGCCTTATTGGACTCCTTGTGCCTCTCCGTGACTGGGGAAATCAGGATCCACAGTGGTAAGTCATGATTTCTAATCCAGTGTTCCAGACATCTGTCTGTTGTAGCACAGTGAGAAGTTGACTTATATTTCTCTCATTTTTGTCATTTTCTTCTGTTTTTCTATCTTTCCCTTCTGCCTTTTTTGAGTGTGGTGAAAGCCCCTCATTCTCTCCTGAGAATCATACCTGAGTTGAAATCCCAAGGCCTCTAGCACTGGCAGGTGTCCCTTCCATTTTCATGAGAAACTGTCAATTTGGCTATTGTTCTCCAGACCCCTCAACTGTGGGGTATGCTCTGTGTTACTATGGTAATAATTCCACCCACTTTCTTCAGAAAAAAAAATGGTAATATTTTACAACTTAAATTTCAATGGCCTCTTTGGAGAATGTAGAATTTTTCTAAATTGTCTCATTCTGCAAAGGGTGATTGAATCCTGCACCACCAAGATCTCATCGAAGCAATAGATGCTTTGTTGATGGTGATGGGCATTTGGTACAAAGAGGCAGAAAAAAAAATGCTCTCTCTCAAAAACTTTTCAGTGACCATTGCTTCTTTCAAAGACAGTCTTCCTTCCCCAACACCTCCTGTGACCTGTGTCTTCCATCACCTATCCCCCAATCTCTCTTTTCTACCATCTTCCATGTTCCCTTCAGCTCCCTTTAATTCTTGGATCTTCCTCTTTCAACCCTCTATCTCCTCCACCTTTCTGTCCACTCCTGCCAGACCTTTCCTCTCCCACTCTGGCCCCTCAATTCCTTATAATCACTTGAGATTTAAGTCCTGTTCCTTCATAGAAGGCTCTAGAGGAGCCCAGAGGCACTGAGAGCAACAGCCTGAGGCTAAAAAGGCTCACTGGAAACAGGCTGAATGTTTTAACCACTCAGGTGAACTCTGAAGACACCAGATGACTGCTTGGTCTCTCCTCTATGCCTCCCTTAAAATTGAGTCCACAACTTCCCTAGAATTATATACCAGAGCCAAGGGTAGCTTATAGGTCTCCTACACAAATATTGGTGAAGATGCTTCAGTTCTCATATTGAACATGTTACTTCAACTTGTCCATCTACCAAAAGTATCACCCTTATAAAAATATAAAGGCGAGGCAATGATGATACTTTGTTTCTTTGTTTGTTTTTTGAGATGGAGTCTCGCTGTGTCACCAGGCTGGTGTACAGTGGCACGATCTCGGCTCACTGCAATCTCCACCTCCCAGGTTCAAGTGATTCTCCTGTCGCAGCCTCCAAAGTAGCTGGGATCACAAGTGCATGCCACCATACCCAGCTAATTTTTGTATTTTTAGTAGACAGTGTGTTTCACCGTGTTGGCCAGGATGGTCTCGATCTTCTGACTTCATCATCTGACTGCCTTGGCCTCCCAAAGTGCTGAGATTACAGGCATGAGCCACTGTGCCCAGACAATACTCTGTTTTTTTATATGAATCAGTGAGTTTTGCATTTCTGTGATTATGCCTAAGTCATGGCTAAAATTTAAAAATTAAAGCTGTAAGTTGGCTATGTCTGCCTATATGTTTATGTATGTGTGTTTCTGCATGTGCACATACATTTTGTTTGTGTAATATTTTCCTACCTCCAGATGGTATTACCACATTAAATTATAATACACCTTAAATAAGCTCGTTTTGGGTTGGCTTAGAGATGAATGAGAGCCTACATAAGTATTCTTGAACTTCCTTGAAATTAGGATAATCAAATTTCTAACATCATCAGTGTGAAAAAAGTATTTTTATAAACGTTTAACAAAATGTTAAAAAAAATACAAGTTCACCAAATTTAGATAAACCTTTGGCCATTGAGAGTAGTTTGATATAATTGATTTAATAAATAAAGATAGCTATGTCTTCTGAGTTGTCCACATTATAAAAATACATTTTTGCTCTACTTGAGTATTTTTTTCCTAAACTTATACAAATATACTGAATCTCTGTGCTTGATAATCTAAATGCATTCTTGGTATACTCTAACTGTATGTTTGATATATTCATGACATATTATGTCTCATGATTATCATATATTTCTTTTATTTTTATTTTATTTTATTTTATTTTATTTTTTGAGATGGAGTCTCACTCTGTCGCCCAGGCTGGAGTGCAGTGGCACGATCTCACCTCACTGCAACCTCCACCTGCTAGGCTCAAGGGATTCTCCTGCCTCAGCCTTCCAAGTCGCTGGGACTACAGGCGACTGCCATCACACCTAGCTAATTTTTGTATTTTTAGTAGAGACGGGGTTTTACCATGTTGTCCAGGCTAATCTCCAATTCCTGACCTTGTGCTTGAGATCCGCCTGCCTCGGGCTCCCAAAGTGCTGGGATTACAGGCATGAGCCACTGCGCCCAGTTGATCATGTTATATCTGAAAATATTTTCTCTATAAAAATTATGCCCATCCACTTTCATAAATTTGATGTAATATCCACCCTTTTTTGAAAATAAAATTAATTATTATGTTTACACATATTTTCTCTGAAACTTTCTGTGGCAACTTTAAGTGCCATAATGACAATTAAATTTTTCTGCCAATTGTATTGTTTTTATAGCAAACTTTCATCAGATCTTTTACTTTCAAAAATTATCAAAAACATGTTAACCACGGCAATTTTAAGTCTTTTGTCATCTATGGAGGACTTAGTTTCAACAAAAAAGGACTGACTCAGAGATACATGGAAAAGGATTATGCTAGGTACTCTTGTGTAAAAGTTTCTAATTACGTTGTTTAAATAACTTTGGGACCAAAACAATGAACTGAGTCAGGAATTCTAGAACTCTAGTTGAAAAAGAGATGGGTTCATAAGACTACTAATCTGTGATCAAGTGGGACAAGAACTAATTACTTAGGAGTGAATGAACTGATGATGGATAATTATGGGACTTTTTGGAATAGGGCTATTCCTTTAAAGTACTATTTTCCTATTTTCTCTTTTTTTTTTTTTTTTTTTGAGACAGAGTTTTGCTCTTGTTGCCCAGTCTGGAGTATAATGGCATGGTCTCGGCTCACTGAAACCTCTGCCTCCCAGGTTCAAGCAATTCTCCTGTCTCAGCCTCCCGAGTAGCTGGGATTACAGGGGAGTGCCGCTACACCCGGCTATTTTTGTATTTTTAGTAGAGGCAGGGTTTCACCATGTTGGCCAGGCTGGTCTCAATCTCTCGACCTCATGATCCACCCGCCTCGGCCTCCCGAAGTGCTGGGGTAACAGATGTGAGCCACCACGCCCGGCCTAATATTCTATTTTCTGGACATAAGAAAACCCCTCCTCTTTTTTTTTTAAAGGTATTCATCACTCATAACAATTTCATAGACTATGCTAATTTCTAGTAAACAGAAATGAAACTTCTTTCTTTTCTTCCCTGACTCACCCTTTCAAAATTTGGAAATTCTCATTGAGTCTTCTTATTTTCATGGCAATATGGTTATTTGCATAGATTCAGTAAGAGTCTGTCCTCTTTGTTAACAGGGCACAAAAACATTGGTAATACAACCAAGGCTTTGCCTGGATGTCACATTTGAGAATGACGTTTATTTGATCAGATATGACCAGACACTTTTAGGAACTAAGGTTGACCTTATGGGGCCGATGCTTACAAAGCTCCTCTTGTGAAAACTGGCTTGAGACCTGGTTTTGCAGGGTTCGCAGCTTTGTAGGTGAGCAAGGAATATCACTTCCCAGCAGGCTCTGGAATCTTAGGATATTTGTGGGATCTCATGAAGAAAGGAATGCCTGCCAAATCGATAGGTACTGCATGTGTAATCTGATGTGAGTTGTTGGCTTGGCTTCTTATCCTCAAGAGGCTTTGAAAAGTCCAATTTGACATTCTTTATGAAAACTTCCAGCAAAGCAACTATAATATGATCTATATGTAAATTACACTCTTGCTGCACCTATGCAAATAACCAGGCTGAATCTCATGAGACCAACTTTAATTTGTGATCAAGAATAATCTTTCTTTGAGATTGTCTTTGATCAAAACAGGAGGAGTAACTGTAGAAAGAAAATTTGTGTTTCCGTGGGAAATCACAGCACGTCTTTCTTGATTATCAGATTCTGATCCTGTTACTTTGTGTTTGAGCTATTTAGTGCCACTTTGTAAACTGCAGGTAACTGATAGTTATGCAGACTCTCTCTTCTCTGGTAGAGATTTAACTGACTTTCTCTCACACTATGGAAAAACCAGTTTTTGTAACTACTAATAAATTGTACTTGAATCTGTTATCTTGCACAAATTGTGCACTTTTACTAAATTTTCAAATCTTCCAATTTTTCTCAATATCTAGTCATAAACCCCTAAAGTAACCTTCCAATGTTTCTCCTTTTTTATTATTTATAGTCACTGAGAAAACCTTACTATCCAGATCCCATTTGAGACCCTAGGTTGCCTTGTGGCTGGCCCCCAGGCTCTGAAGAATTACTGCAAGCTCAAGTCTGATGACTTGTTACAAACCTATGAAGATCCATCATTGCTAGCAGACTATGCATGGTTCTGTTTTTCTCTGGACAAGCCCTGACTGGACCACAAAAAAAGGATGGGGAAATGCTCAGGTCATGCATGTTCTGATAGAAGAGATAACCCAGACTCTGGGCAGCATTACCAAGAGCATCAAAACATTCAAAGATCAATGCTACATGATCAAAAGGGCTCATCCACTAACCTCTTGAAACCTTCTGGAATGGATACCCTTGGATTCAACTTCTGTCTTTCTCACATTAAGATCTCCTTTTATATTAACATTTCTCTTTTTTCCTTTTAGGCATCCAACTTTTAAGATGCCTGATCTGAAGGACACTAAAACAACTGACCTTTGCCAGCATGCCAAACAGATGGTTTAACTAGTCCTCCAGGAACAACACTGAGCAATCCTGACCTGGGACTATTTAACTCTGCCATCTCCTACTTGAGATTCTCCTTGTCTCTCTGTTCAAGGACACTTTTTCTGAGCCTTTCTTGAACAAGAGTGGAGGATTGATAGGGCGATTAAACTCTGTCCTTGACACAACTTTAGGTTGGTTTGCCTAAACCACTAGGTGGTCAAATCTATATGAACCTCCTCCAGCATTCTAATTTGTTTTCTCTGTCTTAGACCCAGAATCCCACTCCATGTGCCTAACCATAAACCAATCTTCATGCCTTAACTTCTCTGCTACCAATATTTGATGTAGCCCAGTAAGTTTCAGCATCATCCCTCACCTCCACACAGTCTCCCACCCCCTCACCGGCCCCACCCCCTCACCGCCCCCATCCCCACACACATATACCAGCTCTTAGCATCAAACTCCCTTCCACTTTCCATAAGCATCTCTCCCAAGGTCTCTGCTTATAATAGCTATGTTTGCTCACCCCATGCCTCAGACTTTCCTGGCTTAGATCTTGAGCATCATTCTATTGTAAGATTCTCCCTTAGTAATGTTTTCCTCACTTAACTTCAGATTTGTAAATTTTTTTTTCCTTGACAGTGCAAAAAGATACCATTTAGGATTTGATTTTCAGAAGGTAAAATATAAAACGTTGTCAGGAAATTTGAATACTTAATTAAGTAGGATAATGGATTACTGAGAAATAGTACTTGGTTATCTATTTAATCAAATGATGTAAAATAATTTTAGAGTAGATATAGGAGGTAACGTAATTGCAAAGAACTTCATCTCTTTTATATGAAGACTGTTCTCTTAAACAATCAAGGACTCGAGAAAGTCAGTACAAAGCACAGAAAATTATTCTGATGAGATTCTGAATGTTTATCTTCTAAGTAGATTACTCAGAAGGTAAAGAAAAATATTTTACAAACTCTTATTAAGAGAATACACTAATCCAAATAAAATATTTTAATAGAGAATAAAACAAATGCTAGTTTTGCATCTGCATATTTGATACTAATGCTTATATTAAAAATTTTGTAAATAAACCCATTAAGCTTTAGCCAGCTGTGACTACAAGAAATAAAATTTCCTATCCATGAACCTCCTACAACTTTATCTAGTTAGGGTTTTGTAGGGTTTTGCCCTACACTTTCCCATTTCTCATCCTGGAATAACTACTCATTTGACTTCAGAAAAAAATTACTCTTGTTTTCCTTAACAAAAAAATATCCTGCATACCTTGCACTCAAAATGTTCCTTCCTGCCACAGTCACTTCTACTAGAGTCTCATTCATCTCATTGATATATATTGGTTATAACTTTTTTTTTTAATGTTTTTTTGAGACAGAGTCTCACTCTATCACCCAGGCGGAGTGCAGTGGAGGAATTTCAGCTCACTTCAACCTCTGCCTCCTGATTTCAAGCAGTTATCCTGCCTCAGCCTCCTGAGTAGCTGGGATTATAGGCATATGCCACCACGCCCAGTTAATTTTTGTATTTTTAGTAGAGACGGGGTTTCACCATGTTTGTCAGGCTGATCTCAAACTCCTGACCTCGTGATCCACCCGTTGGCCTCCCAAAGTGCTGGGATTACAGGCGTGAGCCACCGTGACCGGCCTCGATTATAACTTTTAACTACAGTAACTCCTATTGCATAGAGAAACCTTGGAGGTAGTATAAAAGAAAAGTTACTGGATATGTATTAAAACTGCCAGATAGATCTTATTCAAACTGCTGCAGTAGGGGAGAGAGGTTTCTGTATGGAACTGAGCTCAACTTCTAATACAGCAAAGACAGTTGTGGATTTATAGCCAAGGAGTACAGCAAGGTGGTAAGCAGATGGAAAATTAACTAGATATCCAAGGTAGAGGGATTCTTGCTAAACTGACTTAATAAAATTATTTTTAATAATAAAACTGTTAATTAATAAAACTATTAATAATAAAACTACTTTCTAAAACTAAGATATCCAGAGTGGAGAGTGAGAAACTTGATCAAATATCCAGTGGTCTAATATCAAGAATTAGTAAATTCTTAATAAATTCACTGAGCAGGAATCTTTGCTAAAACTGGACTGGGCAAACCAAGGTCAAAGTCTACTTAGGAAGAATGCTCCAAGGAGCCTGACTCAAGTTTGGTCAAGGGAAGAGTCTTTTTCAGTGGATAATTGTGAACTATTTTCATACACACTATTTCGTAGGAGACTAACATCTTAGGAATATACATCTCATAATTTTTGCAGTAATAAACATCCCTATAATACAACTCACTGTAGCAAAAAAATAAACATGTTCATTAACGCACCCAAATATATAGACTGTCTGTATTATATAAAAAATAATAGGCAAAAAGTCTATAAGCAGAAAATTATACTTAGTAATTAATACTTCAGTATTTTAATCTAGTTAGATAATCTAGGTATCTAATGAATGCCCATTAATTTACCAAATTTGGCATCAGTATAAAGTTTTATGTTATCAAAAAATCTTGGTCTTGAGCCAAGATGACACACTATAAAATGTAATTAGTTACTTTTGAATTAACATTTGTCAAAACAGTGATTCAATTTAACTAAGTGAAAATTTGTATTTTTATAATTATAAATATATAGTAACTAAAATGATAGATTATTAAACCAAGAAACCTGTATAAGCTGAGGAAGAATGTGCCCAAGTAGATTAAATTGTGTGCTTGTGTAATACCTAACACTGAGAACTCAGAAGACATAACTGTTTTAATTAAACCAATAATATAAAGCTAGTCTCATTTGCCAAAATTTACCTAAATTATGTGAACCTAAATTCTTAGAATATTTGAGCTAGTATATATAAGAATATTAAAAGTAGAAATGCAATTATCTTAATTTCCAGAAATTTTTGAATATTTTATGTATATAAGACCTTAGTAAGCTCTAAGTTGATCAGAAAATAGTACCTTTAAAAATTTTGATAGTCTAATTTAGTAATACCATCTGGAGGCAGGAAAATATTACATACCCACAGACACATAAATATACATACCAATCTAGAAGACTTATCATTTTAATTCTAAAATCTCAGCCATAGGTCAGGCGTAACACAGAAATACATAACTCACCTGTTTCTATATAAAGGGCTCTTTTTGTTCCACTGGGTAGAAATTCCTGATTGAGTTCAAAATAGAGAAAAAATAGACAACAAACAAAAATCACAAACCCAATTTTCTGACATCTTTCTGACCTAACAGAGACACAATATCTGCAAACCATTTAATTCATTTACAGAGATTACCAAGTGACCACACACATACACCACACACACAAATTCAGCACTAGAGATCAACTGCATAGTCAATGAAAATTAAATTCCGACCATGCTACCAACAGACAAGAGTCTAGAACACTGAATTAGGAATAGGGCTCACCTTTAGGTCCTCGTATTGCCAGTCACAAATGGAGCATAAAGGCTCCAAGTGTCCTTATTACCTGGGTGGAGCAGATGGAGATCTGAAGGCATGGTCCCATTTTGAGTCATGGCACCAATCCTGTCAAAGAAACAGACAAGTTAAAAGATTGCTTTTATTTAGGCTATTGCAATAGGGAAACCACTCTTATATGAAGATGATGGGAATGGCTCAGCCTCTTAGGCAGTTTGGCTTTTATAGGGAGGGGTAAACACAAATGCAAATGATGTGGTTTAACACTGTTCAGTTTGCAAACTGCAGACGTCACAGTTTGCTAACTTTCCAAAACATTTGGAGATGTTTTTCTCGGTAGTGGATGTGGTTTTTCTTAGTAAGCTTCAGAGAGCAGAGTTATTATCTCAGCTAATCAGCTATGAGACAAAGAACAGGATGTAGATTTTTTGCTTTGTCAGCAGGTTTTGTCAGCAGATGAAAGGGTACAGTTTGTGGTAGGTCTTGTCACACTTGACCAAAGATCTTCTAGAAGAGTTTCACACAGAGATAACATCAGACAGGAAAACCAGAAACAGGAAGGAGGTTGTGGTCGTTCCCACCCCCACCCCCCACCCCAAGTAAGGCTAAGAGGCTGAGACATACCTCCTTGCAGGGTAGCTCACTTGCTTGCATGTGATGCACTTCCTTCCCATGCCTGCCTGCCCCACCCCACCCCACCTTCTTACACATAGCCTTTCTTGCCCTGTGAACACCCATTTCTACACCTCTCTATTTGCACTCACGCTGACTCATCAGTGTGTCACCTCATCCCTCCAAGGCTACTGTACTACCTTCCAAAATGGCCGCCTTCCTTCCACTCTTTTTTCTCACAATTTAGTTTCCACAGAGAAGCCAGAATGAACAAAAGTGAAAATCTGATTTTGTTACTAACCTGTTCAAATTTTTTTTGTCTCTCCCTATTACCCTTCAAGGAAAGCCTATGCTACATAGCACAATATTCAAGCCCTTCATGTTCCAGGTTACCCCCTTTTCTTGCCAGCCCTTAGCCAACTCTACATTCCAGCTCTGCGGAACCTCCAGCTGCTTTCCTACACCCCCTGAGCTTCTCCATGTCTAGGACTTTGCTTGCGCCTTTTCTTTCACCTCCAATGCCCTCCCTCCAACTGGCTAAGTCCCAATGTATGTATATAAGAATTTAGAGGATACCTCTTCTGAATTTATCCCAGGCCCCAACTTCAGCCCCCAGCCTTCCCTACCACCTTGAAGCTGAGTCTGGTTGAAATTCCTCTATTCCCTACCCTTTCCAGTCACAACACTTACCACACTGTTTAACAAGTTCCTCCTTCTTTTTCTGTCTCTGCAGCTAGACCAGGAGCTCCCTACAGGTCAAGACCATGTGTTCTCTGTTGTTTTTTCATGGCAAGGGGAGACATAGGGTTGCAGTGGTGAGTGGGCATCTGTTCTCAGAAGGCAGTGCCTAGAGCACTATAAGTACTTAATAAACTCTTGCGAAATTAAAAAGTGGGTGAAGTCACCGTATATGTTTAAAATTGTACAATACACTGGATTTACAGAACACATCTCAAATCCTGTAGAAACAAGACAAATTCACATAAAGCAATTAGCAAAAACTGAAGACTCTGACAGGTAGAATGTGAAATAGAATGATTTATGTTAATCAATTGTGTTACATCTCATGAAACCTAATGAATGCTAGAACATAGTAACCAGCCACTCTGGGGGTCTGGATATTCACTTATTTCAGGATTGACTTCTTTAACTCAAACTCAGGAGAGAATTCCTCCTTAAAAGCTAATTCTTGGGACATCTTCTGAGCAAGCCGCATACTGAAATCAGTTTCATTCCTTTTTAATTAACCAATGTGAACATCCTCTTTGCTTTCATGACTATGGGACATATTCCTCAAAGTCACGTCCACACTCACAACTATATTGGTTCTCACACAGTACCCTAAGCATGCCCAAGACTTGATAGATACTGCCTGAATTGGTGACTTGCAGAACAGCTGTACACCACTTCTGGGATGGTTTATGATTTCCTTAATGAGAGTCTTGGTTTTCTTTATCCCAAATGTATTGTCTGCAATATCACTCAAGATTGTTAAGATCATAGTCACAATTTAAAAAACAAAAGTATGTATCCTTACTAACTATATTCATAAATATGAGTTACAAAGTGTAGAATAACTTCAGAAGAAGCACACTCCAAAACTAGAGTAGTGCCATAGGTAAATTGCCTCTTATAGATGCTGTATCTCAGGAGAGGGCACTCAAAGGAGTAGGAAAGCTCTGAGGTGGAAACTGCATGGTTTAATTTGGGTTCCCCCAGAGGTAGACCCTGACACAGGATTATTGCAAATAGATTTGAAATGGGATCCCAAGAAACATCAGTAGGGGGCTGGAGAATGAGAGAGGCAAGAAAAAGAAGCTAAAGGGGAATGTCATTGTAGGAAACAAGGTCTCAGTCTCCAGGAGATGGAGCAGAACAGCCTCAGAGATGACTCACCTGAGCAGTAAGACATCTGAAATATTTAATTTAACAATTCCCATTGGCTATTAGTTGACAGCTGTCCTGAGGGTATTAATTCCCTGCATTTCAGCCCACCTGACATCAGGTCAAGCATATTATCATGGCAGAGGGCGCCCTTAGGTAGAAAGTCATGGGTTCTTGTAGCACAAAGAACACAAACTCTATTACATTTCAGTTGAATCTAAGCTGTTGCATGTGTAATAAGCTGTCTTAGCTGATAGGCAGGCAAAAAATAATTATGAATTTATTTAGTTTCATTAAGTTTCTGCAATACACCATCCAATAACTGGATTTCCAAACTCATTCTCAGACTTTCATTCACTCCTTTTCTACCTAGATGAGAACAGTTACCTCAAGCAAATTAAATGTGCTGATTCTGTCCTTTAAACTTTTGCTCAATCCACATCCAATACATGTTTCTTGTAGGTCCAGAAGCAGATCCTGATGCAGGGATCCCAGTATAAATGATGTATTAAGGATGTTCTCTTACAAGAAGGCAGGCAGGAAGCAGGAGAGGGAAGGGAAGAAGCCAAGCTGACGTGTGATTTCTCAGGAAGCTCCAACTGCAGCCTGTTCTACAGAAGGCTCTGAAGTATAAAATATACCCTAGGGTGGTCATGACTTAAGACAAAGGAGCTGGGTTATTCTATTCCCAATAGACAATCAAGCATTGGAAACACTGCCCTGAAATGCTCTAGGTGGGGCACGTTAAGTTTGTCCCATCTGTCACAGATTCTTACATTTTCTTGTTAGTCACAATTTCTGGGAGAAAATTTATAAACAGAAAACTTAGTGGAATAAAGTAATCTGTTGCAGCATTTAGAGCTGAGGCCATAAATGATGGTCATCATCTCCCTTCTCTGACACTGTTTTAGATTCCTTGTGAAACTTTGGCTAGTGCCTCTGTCAGTGTAGGTGACCTTCCTGGAGGGGCTACTAAAATCACCCTCCCTGAGGAGTCTAGGTCGCTAGTTACCACATTTTATCAAGCCATAGCATGATAATTCTAAGAGATGCCCCAGTAGGTTTCCCAAGTGCAGAACATTATTTTGTGTGCTCACCTTATATAGCAGACTATTCTCATGGTCCTGGCAACTCAGCTCTTTCATGCATCTTCTGCTGCTGAGCATCCACTGAGTTTCAGCTCAAGATCTTACCTCTTCCATAAAACCTTCCCTGGTCCTTGCATTCCTCAGTGCCTTCTTGTCCCCATAACTCAAAGAAGTTACTGCTTATGCCTCTCATCTGGCCTGAATCTCCTTCTGCATTGTAATTCCTCATTACAGAATGTTTATTGACCTTGGACAATGTAATTTGGTTGACTTGTGAGCGTATGTGTTGTCTTTTGATGGGAACCTGGGCACCTGAACAGGGTTCTGCCCCACCCTTCACGGGCTGTCTCCAGGGCCTGACACAGGTTGCTGTGTGTCCCCAGGCCTCAGGGAATTCACGTTGAATTAGCAACTGAACGGCTCACAGAATAGCATCTCTGCACCTTAGAACTACTTGTGATTTTTCTCATCATAAGTCTTGCTTCCAAGAGTTCTCTAACTTATTTGGTTATCAGTGACACTCATTATCATTCAGGCCACAATCATCTTTCAAAAAAAAAAAAGATAGCTTTCAGAGGCTTAGCCTTATTACATTTTAAAACCAGCCCTTAAAAGCATATATTTCTAGATTCTTTATTATTAATCCAAATTATGTGCAAATGAATGCCATAACTTTCCCCTACAACGGACAGGGTATTTTTGTTCTTTTTTTTTTTCTTTTTTGGCATTACTCAGACCTTGAGGTTGACAAACATGCTTTGGGGATATTGGATATCTGTGGAGAAGGCATAGAAACATTTACATAAAGAAGCAATTCAACCTATATTGAACACCTTTTGGGTGCCAGGAATTGCCCAAGGGACTTTATATAAACTGCATTGTCCACAGGTTTTTTTCTTCTCTTTTTTTCTGAAGCACATACATTGGAATATTTTGAGGCATTTTATAGCCTCTTGTGGGAGCTTAAAGGGAAAGGAGGAAAACTCATGTCACTTCGTTTTGCAATTAATTACTTCTTCTGGGAAGACTTTGCCTTGTAATTGTAGTATTTACGTATTTATTATTTCTGATTGCTCCTGTCTTGTATTCTCTATTCAGAAGCAAAACTTTGATATAAAAATAGTACTAAACTTGACTATGTATCTCCAGGTATCTAATCTACTCTCCACAAATAGTATTGAGATGAAATAAAATGTTACTATTAATAGAGGTTAAAATCTATTGAATGCTTGCTGTAAACTAGGCACTCTGCACAGCCCTTTACACACATCATCTTATTTAATACTCAGCAATTTTCAGAGGTAAGTACTACTATCATCTCTGTTTCATAGATACAGAAATTAAGGCTCAGGGCAGCTGAACAACTCCCCAAAGACCACGCAGCTAGTAAGTAAAGAAATTGAGCTTATGCTGCACAGAGGACAAAAAGCCTCCCTCCTTGGTTCTCTCCTTGGAGATGGCAAAAGAAGTTGTATTCTCAGCCTGTGATCTTGCTAACCAAGAGATCACAAACTCTTTGGGTCTCAGTTTCCTTATTTATTGAATTGATACTCTAACACCCACACTGCTATGCTCATCTATCTGTCCATCATTTGTCCGTCTTCAAGCATTTAACTTTCACTGCTTTATATTTTGCTTACAGGAGTTACTGATAGCTCTCAAAGAACATAAAGTATGTCACATTCATCTTGATACCTGTAGTTCCTCGGCCACTATGCTAAATGCTTTAAATATATTAAATCATTTATTCCTCATGATACCATAAGAAAGGTATTCTTTATATCCCCACTTATTTCAGACTTAAGGAGGTTATTTGACCCCAATCACAATTACATTAATGGTGTCAGATAGATTTGAACATAGACATCTGGCTCCAGAGTCCATGGTCTTAGTTACCGTGCTATACAAGAGAGCAACTTAATTTTCTTCTCAAATCCAGGTGCTGTTTCAGAAGAGATTTTCATATGTGTTTTTATCTCCTTTTTCTCTTTATTCCTTAGCTCTTGTTTTTATTCCATGATCTGCATTTATTTTTGTATAACTAGAGATGTGATTTTTCACTGCACATTACTTGTAAAATCCCAGATATGAAATCTCATACGGACATTAATTTTAATTTGCCATTGATTTTTTTCTTAGAAACAATATTGGAAGAGAAAAATTTTCCTCTAATTTTCAAGTTTTATGACCTTAAATGTCATGGGTAGCAAAAATGCCACTTTGGCATAATAATAATTTTGAGTAAAAAAATTGTGAAGATATAGATACCAAAAAAAAAAAAAGAAGAAGCAGCGCTCTGCCCTCCACCTGTTTTCCTAAAATTAGCAAGTAAATTTGCAAAAGTGCACCTCTTCACCTCTGTACCAGGAAAGATGAAAGTTAATCACCTTTACATAGAGACAACTTTAGATCCTTGTCAGGCTGGAGATGGGATGGTACCAGAAGGATCTGCAGAATAAGCTTTACCAACTACACTTCGTCTACCACTAGTTTTTCATATATTTGCATTTCCACAATTTACTATTCCTAGAGGTTAAAAGTCCCTTTCCTCTGTCTTGTCACTTCTCTAAAAATTTATTGTTCCTTTGCTATGTAAGTCCGAGTTCTAACCAAACCTTTAAATTACTTATCCCTGAGTTTCTCTCATGTACATATGAGATACACACATTAGTAAACTTCTGTTAGTTCTTTGCTCATTAATCTATCTTTTGTTGCAGAGCTTCAACTGAGAATCTAGAAGAGAGTAGACAGAAAAATATTTTTCCCTTCCCTCCAAATGCAAGGATAATCTTACGTGAGTCCTGGAGGAAGGTAAGTAATATTAAAGATACAAGAAGATGAATAGCTTCAGACTTTGCCTTTTAGACTTTCAGAAGATAAGGGTTTAGATGAAAATCAACACAAATCTAGGATAAAGCAATTACAATGAGTGGTAGGTCTCAGATATGCTAATTTTGGTCTCTGCAGGTCATGGAAAACAGAATTAAGACATAAGGACTGAAAAAGATTGTTAACTAAGTCCTTCACCTTTAAAAATGAGAAGTAACAAATAATTTAAGATTCAAACTAAGCAGAACATAATTTTGAAAAATGAACGCTATGACGAAAAAATCAACAGCAGTAAAGTATCTAAAAAAAGAAAAAAGATTGGTCAGTTAAGCTATTCATTGTGAAAACCTTGAGGTATAACCAAGAATATCCAAAAGCATTTCTGCCATCAAAACATTACCCTTAAGATTAATATTAAGAAATAAAGGAAACGAAGCCTAAAATATAAACAGATTCATTTTTTAATGTAACTTTTATTATTTACTTAAAAATCTGCAGTCAGAAAACATAAAAAGAACATTCACTAACCAGAGGCAAGTGACTACTCTCCCACAAGTTCTTAACACTTTGCAGTAAATTGTTATAGAAATAACCAACATCACACACACACACACACACACACACACACACACACACACATTCTTCCCAGCTTTCTTGCAATTGGTTTGGGATCCATTAGTGAGAGATGTTTTTGTAGCCACAAGTAAACAAATTTAGAAAAGAAAATAGAATAACATAGCATTTAAGCATATGACCTCGAACTAGGGAAGCAATAATATACAAAGTAAAGATAGATGATGATGGATAGGTAAATCATAGATAGACGATAAACAGGTGGGTGGATGGATGGATAGATAGATAGATAGATAGATAGATAGATAGATAGATACATACATACATACATACATACATACATACATACATACATAGATTTCAATTAATGGGCATTCAAAAAAATATTAATCACAATATTCACTCAGAATATTTAACTGTAGAAAGGTTATATTCCAAGGCCATCAACAGGCCAGTGCAGGTCTGCAAATGTTTATCTCTGACAAGATGAGTACTGAAATTGAGAGTAAGTCTTTAGAAACTTTTATAGACGTTTGGCAAAGAAATTTCAGGTCTCTTGAATCTAATGATAAAAAAAGAGCTGCATTTTATGCCTTTTTAATAATTTTTGTAGTAATTGATTTTTATTCTATTTTATGAAACAATCAGCATTAGAAATTTAAAAAAATAAAATTATCCTTTTCCCACAGGTAGTTTGAGAAGCTTGGAATAAAATTATATTTGGTCTTGGGGAAACTAGGGATTCTTCCTTCTGTTGTGGTTATACAAAACATACATTTAACGGGCCTATCATTTTATTTTTGCGGAGATTGTAATTGCTCACTATCAATGTAAGATCAATTACAGGAGGTGAGTGAACTGAGAGAAAGGAAAAAATACCTTCCTGTTTAGTAGTTACAAGTTAGAACTGTAGGCACAGTGTAACATTAGGAAATACAGCTGCTGACACACCAGTAGTTTGCCCTTTTGTACAAATAGTCCTGAGGTTATTATTATTTTTTGTATCTATACAGTTTTTCAAAACTCTGTTGTGGACTTTATTCTGTTATTCATAGACATGACAAGATAACTTGTCCCATTAACTTCTGGGCTAAAGCTACCTTTTAGACTAAAGGACAAGGAAAATGTAAGCATCCCTTTTAGGTTTTGGGGAATTCGTGATATCTGTGACATTAGCCTCACTTTGTTTTTGGTGGCACTTTTCATGTGCTGTGGTTTGCTGTCCATGCAGGGCAAAGCTGAGCTGGATGTATGTAAGCAAAAGATGCCCAAGAGTATAAAGAACTAAAATCTTTATACAAAAACAAAAGAAGATGTAAACCTCAAGCATACCTCCACCCATTTACACTTCTTAGCTCCAAACCACAAAGAGAACAAAAAGGTACTTTCTCAGACTTGTTTTTTTGTCACGTTTTTTGAGAAAAGTCATGGTTAACTCTTAAATGTACTGTCCTGGCCTTACTCTTAGATGTTGATCTTTTCAAAAAATTGATAACAGTTGACTGCTCTTAGAGAGCATCTACCTTGCCCCCCTAAACCATATCCCTGTTTCTTGGTCCACTGGTCCTATGACCAGCCTTGAACTACGGTACCTGTAATGTACAAAATCTTTGCAAATTGCCAGATGTCAAGGCTACTTCACATTTAGACCAACCTTCATGCTAGCAACACATACTTTTTTTTTTTTCTCACTTCTGTAACCTCTAAGAAGTTTTTGTAAAATTAGGGCACAGTCCGTTTTGCTGCCAGGCAGTTGTCTCTCCAGAATTCCTTCACGTGGACTGTGTCTATGGGTGAAAGTATATGGCTAATGTGAAATTCAATGCCGCAGATAACACTTACCTTGAAAAGAATGGAAGTGATATTAACGTGCCCTCTAGGTGTTAAATAGAACAGCTGGAAAACAGTTTAAATTATCGTTGACTGAGCCCCATTTTCGAACCCCATTTTCCATTGATCTGGAGCCGGCGTGTCCATTAAGGTTGTTGGAAGGACCTAAGAACACCTGTAGCCAGATTTGC